>NC_047088.1:163044564-163392072 GCF_902459505.1 Geotrypetes seraphini | reverse complement strand
CGACATCAGAATTGACGTCGGGTGGGGGAAGTTGGTCGGCTCGGCGCTTCTGAGTTGAAGCAAGTAGAACGCGAAGGCAACGCAATCGACTCGCGTTGCCTTCACGATCTACCGGTCGATCGCAATCGACCTTTTAGGCACCCCTGCTATATAGGGTAGATTTGGTGGTTCTAGAGATATTTTCTTTTTCACAGATGAAATTATTAATTTAAAAATTACTTAAGTCATAATATACATTAAATATACATGGAATGTGATAATACTCTATTGTTGAAGCAGTGTATTGTTTCATGAATCATTTAATGTTACTGCTTAAGGGGCTAAATAAATTATGGTGTAAACTGTTCAGTTGGATATTCAATGTTTAGTATCTTTAATATCTTTATTAGCATAGTGTGAGAGTAAAATAATCATAATTTAATATTAAATTGGGGGATTAAGTTTTGGGAATTTTTAGAGTGCCTAGGGGAGGATAGTGGTTGCTAGCTGTTATGTGCGCACCCAAGTTTATGAGACACTTAATGGGATGGGTTAGTGGTGGGAGAAGGGGAGGGTTTAATTTAGAATCTTGGATATGGAGGGAAAATAGTACATATTTATTTGTTCAAAGGGAAATTAAAGGTTTATTTTTTAGTATGTTATAATAACCCAGAATGGCTTTGAAATTATATTCGCTAAATGTCAGTGGATTTAACCATCCCATTAAGAGGAAAAAAAATTCTTAATTTTTTGAAACAACAGGAGGCAGATGTTTGTTTATTTATTTTATTATTATTTTTTTTTTTTACAAAAAACACACTTGTCACATATTGAGGCTGCCAAATTGGTAGGGGGGTGGGTTAAACACTGTTTTTGTGCACCTGCGGTGGGAAAAAAGGCTGGGGTGGCTATCCTAGTCAATAGGAAATGTTCTGCTGTATTTGGTAACTCTCAAGCTGGTCCTATGGCTTCATGTTGATATGACTTCAGGAAATGATGCCCTGATGCTTCTTAATATTTATGCTTCAAATTCGAAGCAGGCTGAATTCTTTTAAAAAACTCCAATAATTAATTCTGTCAAATTCTATTCAATAGAGCTTACAATCTAATTAAAACATACAAACAGGACAAATAGGGGTTAGGGAATTTTTACAAAGGGAATGATAAAACAGATACGTGTACTTTAAAAGTAAGCGACAGTTAGAAGTTAAAAGCAGTCTTGAAAATGTGGGTTTTTAGCCTAGATTTGAATACTACCTGAGATGGAGCAGGCAATCTGTTCCAGGCATAAGGTTCGGCAAGATAGAAGGGACAGAGTAAGAGATAGAAGGGTACAGAAAAGAGAGACTTAATCCGATGAACGGAGTTCCTGGGGAGGAGTATAAAGTGAAACGAGAAGGGAGAGATACCAACCAGTCAGGTTTTCACAATATCCTTAACAAATGTACTTAAGAGAAATTTGCATATATTGCCCCCAAATGTATGGCAACATTTTGTACACATTGGGGTGGGGGATAGTCTTTAAAAAACCACTGTTTGTTTCAGCAGAACAAATATATAAAAGAAACCATAGCATTGCACTATGTGAACATAAGCAAAGAAATACAATGATCAGATATCATAACCAGTGGCTCTTCAAGCCAGTCTCATTGCAAGGTATTTAAATGACATCCCTCCTGGAAGACCTTTATCCAAGAGAGCTTTGACCCATGACAAATATATCTATTCTGATGAAAATTATTGACCCCCCCCCACCCATGCCACAACAGCCACACATAACCATCCATTCACCCACTACCTCCCTCCCTCTATCCAGCAGGAATTTGCAAGATTGCATATAAAAAAATTCCACATCTTAAGAAGGGTTCAGGTCCGCTGTCATTCCTTTCTCTTGGTGTCCATAAAGTCTGAGAGGATATAAATCTTTATCCAAGGTCTGCTGCTATGAGCATGTAATCACAATTCAAACAGGCTCAGTCCCAACATCCACAGAAGCCAGATGTTTGAGAACTACCATATTCATATTATATTTTGACCATGCTTTGTAAACTTTGGTTTGTCATCTAAGTCAGACAATATCTGCCATGCTATCTTTTACTATATGTCTGTAAATGTGGTGCAGTGGTTAGATCTGCAGGTTATAGATTCCAACCTACACTGTGACCCTGGGCAGGTCCCCAGATTCCCCATTGCCCCAGGTACATTAGGTAGATTGTGAGCCCACCAGGACAGACAGGGAAAAATGCTTGAGTACCTGAATAAATTCATGTAAACCATTCTGAGCTCCCTTGGGAGAACAGAATAGAAAATTGAATAAATAAATAGTGTGAAGAGTATCAGCCCCCACCAAAGCTGGAATTGTGACATCATAATGCCTCATTCCACCAATAAGCCAGTCTCATCAATGATGTCACAATGGCTTGATTGTCCTATACCTGGATAACTTTTACTACAACAATGTCATTTCTTTAATCCACTTTTTGTAAAATCAAGTTTAGATAATAAGAAATTTTTTTATTTTTATTTACTGGGCAATAGATATGCTACATTCTCCTATATTCTCTGCCTATATTCTCATTGGGTTCCCAGTCCCCTAGAACTGCTTCTATATAGCTCTAAAGACAGAGCTCCATAATGGTTCCAACATCCAAGACAGAACATTCCAGAAATGAACCATGTAGCATATTTGGGGATAACTTGAAAATTTAGTTCGTTGCAGTGGGGAACTCCCCAGGAGACAGTTGTTTAGCACCATTATTCTGTGTATTAAAAGGTATTCCAGAAGATAAGACTAAACTTGTTCTATTCATCAAATTAAAATGTTACTGTAATAGAGCACATTTGCAGTCTCACATTTGGCAATTGCTAATGTATCTAGTGAATATTTCTGCTTCCAAGTGCAGCTTATTATCTACAGCCTTATAAATGGACACTTAATACAATATAGCAAGTGCTGTAATGGTTTTTGCATGCTGAAATAAAAGTAGAAGTGATCACACAATGCATCTTTGTTGCAGGTGATTGGTATAGGTGCAGGACAGCAGTCTCGCATACACTGCACTAGGCTTGCTGGTGACAAAGCAAACAGTTGGTGGCTGCGGCATCATCCACGAGTGCTGTCCATGAAGTTTAAAACTGGCGTAAAGAGGGCAGAAATCTCAAATGCCATTGATCAGTATGTCACTGGAACCATTGGTGAGGTATATGGAAATTTTTTTAATATACTTGTAGCATTTCTATAATACTGGGTTTGTTGACATGACCTCCTTATAGGGTCTTTTAATGAAGACCAAGGGAGTTTATAAAACTTTGTTACTTTCTATTCAAATAAGGTGGTATGTTTGTTTGCTTTTTTTTTTTTTTTTTTTTTTTTAATACAACCCATTTTTTGTTTCAAACCTCACTAAAATTCCATACCCATGCTGACTTCATTCTAAGCAAGGGTACTGTGTTAATCTAACCAACTATTGCCTCTAATCCTTGTTGTCCCTGCTCAAAGTGCCTCTACCTCTATTCCTTCCTACACGTGTTTTCATACATGGAACATAAGAATAGCCTAACTGAGTCAGTCCAGTGGACCATTTAACCCAGTATAATAATAATAATAACTTTATTTTTCTATACCACCATAGTCAAACTGACTTCTAGGCGGTTCACATAGAAAGAAGGCTGGACAATCAGCGAATTACAAAATGCAAGAAGAAGGATGTTACATAATAAATTGGAGAAGCATGGGGAAAGAATACATGAGAGAAGAAAGATGTTACATAATACATTGGGGTTATAAGGGTAAAGAATACCTGAGAGAGGTCATCTGATTAGGCAAGGAATTTGTCAAATAGAGCAGTTTTAATTAATTTTCGGAATGTGTTGTAGGTCTGTCTGGCTTTATTTATGTGGTTTCCCAGCCAGGATTGCTGTCTGTTTGCTTGGAACATGAAGGTTCTGTCTAGGAAGGATTTGTATTTGCAGCCTGTGATCTTTGGGTATGCAAAGATGTTTTAACCCAGTATGCCATCTTCACGGTGGTCAGTCCAGGTCACAAGAGAATGTGGTTAGAACTACAGCCTCAGCACCCTGAGGTTGTGCGTTTAAACCCCATGCTGTTTCCTGTGACCCTGGGCAAGTCACTTGATACTCCGCTGCCCTAGGTATGTACATTAGATAGATTGTGAGCCCTTCAGGATAGATAGGGAAAATGCTTGAAGGTACCTGTATGTAAACCACTTTGAGTGTGATTAAAAAACCCCAATAACTAACTACAAAAAGGCAGTATACAAGTCCAAATCCCTTTCCCATCCCCCCCCCCCCCCCCGGCCATAGTCTTGGCCAGTGGTCCCCAACCCTGTCCTGGGGAACCACCAGCCAGTCATGTTTTCAGGATATCCCTATTGAATATGCATGAGAGAGATTTGCATACCTGCCACTTACATTATATGCAAATCTCTCTCATGCATATTCATTAGGGATATCTTGAAAACCTGACTTGCTGATGTTCCCCCCAGGACAAGTTTGGAAACCACTGATTTAGGCAAAGTTCAGAAGGTTAATCTTAAGTTCTCTACCAGGTCATCTCCATCTCTCATTCTCACAGTTTTTCTCAACCATTTCTAAAATCATTATGGATGAAACTGCATATCTTCTCTCCTCCTACAAACTCAGTGCCTGCTCTGACTCCATTCCCACCCAGCTCCTCTGCTGCTGTCATCCCTTCTGACTGTTATATCCTCAGTCTATCGCTTTCCACTGCAGCTATGTGATAAGCATCACAAAAAAAAAAGTCTTCATTAGACTCTACCTGCCCTGCTAATGATTGTCCCATCTCCATTTTTTTTCTTCAAAGCTATTCAAATGACTTTTTTCTTTCCTTGCAAACCCCTCCAATTTGGCTTTTCCTCTACATCAGTGGTTCCCAAACCCTGTCCTGGGGGACCCCCAGCCAGTCGGGTTTTCAAGATATCCCTAATGAATATGCATGAGAGAGATTTGCATACCTGTCACTTCCATTATATGCAAATCTCTCTCATGCATATTCATTAGGGATATCTTGAAAACCCGACTGGCTGGGGGTCCCCCAGGACAGGGTTTGGGAACCACTGCTCTACATCTTACAGAATTGGCCCTTGCTGTGACCTATTCCTGACCAAGTCAAAGGGCCTTTATTCAGTTTTCATCATTCTTGACCTGTCCACTGCTTTTGACAGAATCACCACCTACACCATGATACTCTATGTTCACTTACATTTGGGGACTCGGTTCTGTCTTTTCTTTTCTTTTTTTTCTTATGCCTCCCATCATATTTCTAGTGTGTATTTTGGTGGATTCGCTACAAGTAGTTTGATGTATTTTCTGCTCTGGTGGTCCAGGCGTAGATGTGTGGCAGTCTGGTTGCTCGGGCTTGTTTTTGGTGAGCCAAGTAGAGTTTTGATCATGTGTCTGATATGCGGATGCCATTTATGACCTGTTGCTGGCTTCGGCCAAGTCTGTGGCTCTCGGGGTGACTGCGCATCATACCTTGTGGCTTCGGGCATGGTCGGCAGTCGCCACATCCCAGGCTAAGCTGATGGCATTCCTCTTTTGGAGGTCTTTCATGTTTGGAGAGGATCTGGACAGGTTGGTTCAGACCTTACCTGATTTTAAAGTGCCTAGTTTGCCTGGTCTTCCCAGGACCGTGTCTTTCAGCGCTTGTAGTCCTTTGGGGGGGTCCGCCAGGGTGCTGGGTTTTTCCACCGACGGTTCCCCTGCTGCCCATCCTGCCCAATAACTCCTTGCCAGCGCCCCCTCTGATTTACAGTATATTTCCCCCTCAACCCATCTTTTCACTCTTCTCCTTTATTTCTGTGGATAATGGTCATCCTCTCACTTCCATCAGCTTGCATCCTTGGGGTCATCTTTCTCTGTTCATAGCCAGCATGTTTCTAAAACCTGTTGTGTTTCGTCAAAATTTGTGCTTTCCTTTTTGAACACACTTCCAAAATGCTTATCCATATTTTGATCACCTCCCACTTAGACTATTGCAACTAACCCCTCACAGGACTTCCACTGAGCTACGTATCTCTTTTCACTTGTACCTATTCAAAACTTGGTTGCATGACTTACATTCCACTGCTGTTGCTACATTGTCCCTCAGAATTTGTGGTTTTCATATGATCATTAGGTAGATTTTGCATTATGCTAGTACTTGAATAGTTGAACCTATTCAAGTACAGTGGTGCCTCGCACAACGAACGCTGCACACAACGAACTTCATGTCTTGATTCACACAACGAACTTCGTTTCACACAACGAACTTCACACAACGAACTTCGTTTCACACAACGAACTTCGTTTCACACAACGAAGTCGCCCGAGCTGCCGATGTATTGCATCCTTCCGCGCAGGCACTGCAGGCAGTCGTTAGTCACTGCGCTTAACTGCCCTCTCTCACTGTATACAGTCGTCCTTTTAAGATAAACTCAATATTTTTTATAGATCATGGCTTCTAAAAAAAGCAGGAAGGTGATTTCTGTTGAAATGAAACGGGAAATAATTAGAAGGAGTGAATGTGGGGTAAAACAGTGTGACCTCGTCAAAGAGTTTGGCCTCAGCAAGACCACCATTTTCACCATTTTGACAAATTTATCTTTTTTTATGTCATCTTAGCATATTTTATGCTGCAGAACGAATTATTTTTTTTAACATGTATTGTTATGGGAAAACGCGTTTCACATAACGAACTTTTCGCATAACAAACTTGCTCCTGGAACCAATTAAGTTCATTGTGTGAGGCACCACTGTACTAGTATACAGCTTGAGTCTTCAGGAGAGATTACACACTGTTTGAAATCCGAGACATGATGGTCTAAGCAAAGTTTTTCTTAGATATTCTAAATGATGATGATGGTGAGGATCTATGAGCCGGAATCTAAACATAGTTCTTCTAAATGTTTAAGGGGCAATATTTTGGCAGTCCAAAATCTGGTTGAGATAAAACAATAATTCATACTAAGGAGATATCTCAGATGAGCCCTTGTGGATTTCAGAGTTTCAAGTCTGAAGCAGATCTGCCCAGTGTTGCTCCTGCAAATTTTTGGCCTCTTGTGTTTAGCAGATTGTTTTTTAGCAAGCAGAAGAAATGTTTACAGAAGAGAAATCTTATGAATCATATTCCCAAGAACATTGTTTGACTGTAGAGTTTGCTGTTGCTGGCAGACTGCAGTTGGATTGAGTCATACATTCAGTGGTGTATGGTATCCCTCAGCATACCAAAGCCTAAGTGTGAAAACCTGGTGGTAGTTAAATGAAACAAAATCCCACAGAGGCAGAAATTAGACATAAGGAGACTGTTCTAGGTAATATCTGAATGCAGCTGTTGAATCAGTGCTAGGAGGACAGATTTTCATCAGTGATGCTGCAAAGGTCTTATAGAGTAAAAATAGCTAGATTTTAGAACATTAGTTTAATAAAACTGAAAAATATTTTTCTTTAGTCAAATGCAGAATCTCTTGATCCCTTATTTAAAAATTAATTTGTCTACTGTAGAAAGCCTGAATCACTGAAGTCACATCCTTGGTTATTTTTTTTGCTTCTCATACTCATGTGCCTTGGTGTGTGTTTATGCTAAATCAGTGTCCCGCAAATTTTCTCAAGCTGTAGCACATGAAAGGTAGTGGCCGCAGCTCGAGGCACCTGGAAGTGCGCAGGCGTCAGTCACCATGATGACATCATGCGCAAGAGCGAATGCCCTTCAGACGGGCCCCGAGACACCAGTGGGGGGTGCCAGCAGGGAAGAGGGCCGAGAGAAGGGGAGGTGCTGGTGTCAGCTGATTGCCTACAGGATGTGCCTCTCACCTCCTCAGTGTGCCACGGCACACCTGAAATCTCAGGAGGTGCACAGTTTACGATGCACTGTGCTAAATAATACTTCAGATACTTGACTGGTAGAGGGAAGAAGACAAACTTCTGTACCATACTTCTTCTCTGTTATGTTCTAGCTTTGACAAATTTTCTTAGGATCTAGGAGCCAGACTTGGAAAAATTTAAATTTTATTTATGCATATTTATAAAGTACCCAATCATAATATGCTCAAAGTAATGCACAACAAACTTTTTTTTTTGTATTACAGTAGCAGGTAAGGAACGCATAAGAGGCTACTACTCTTCCCGTTGCCCACCCACTTGCAGCCTATGTGGCAGTGAAGAAAGACTTTAAACTGCAGCTGCTGTGGCAATGAAGGAGAAGCTAAAGCTGCTGGGGTAGGCGGGAGGTACACCTACCCTCACACCTACCTCCAGAAATTTCAACCATAGCCTCTTTTCATTGCCCAACTTCCCCAGGCAGCAATAGTTTTAGCCTCTCCCAATTGTTTACCCACCTACTCCCAGTAGCCACCACTTCTTCTCGTCATCACTAACCCCGTCCCCCAGATATAGCATATAAACACCCAACTGTTTCTGCCCCTCTTCCCAAAGCACACTGGCACCAAGCTCTTTCTTCCCCAGCATACAAACACTTAGGGCTAGATTCACTAAACCTTCCAATCATACCCCAACCCGATTCACTAAACTTCTGCCCGATTAATCTTCTCCCTGATCCAATTCGCCCATGCAAATGAGGGCAAATGGCATGTAAAAGTAGGAAGTGATCGATTCACTAAGCAGAAGAAGAAACACTGATTGGGTTTGCCGATCTGAAATGAAGCGACTGCTGAGGACCAGTCGCTTACTATCCTTGCTGACTCTCCTGCCCTGTTCCGCCCTGAAATATCAAGCCCGTATAAAACAATCATCAAAATTAAAAATAAAACTGTAAATTAACTGTACATATGCGTAAGAATTCATTTTTTATATATTCTGTAAAAAAAACGCATTACGAACCCGTGGTTTTAACCTGCGGGTTTAAAGCGTGTTCTGTTTGGTAATCTGGCTTCACTGCGTCGGTCGCAAAATCATTCCTTTTTAAAAATGTCCAACTCATAGGGCCAGTAAAAGTAAACTACGGCCACCTCTCCCCCTTTCTTTAGAGCTTGCGGGCGGCACATTCGAAGCCTGCCAATGACATGCGGGAATAAACCCCGCTCAATAACTATGTAGTGAAGGGTGAAGAGCAGGCGTAAATTGCATCAGTAACCAACAGGGATACTCTGTGTATTCGTTTTGATAGCTCTTATAGGGCACGCGTCCGATCAGATCATTTGCATGTACAATCTGTTGTGAATTGGTCGTTGGGCAGAACTCGACCAAGAATCGCCCAACAACAATCCAGATCGCTAAGTGAAGTGAATCTAGGCCTCGGCTCTCTCCCCAGTGTTCAATTGTTCTTCTTTTCTTCCACTGTGATTAGCACAGGGATTGGGATGGTGTGAAAGGTGCATGCACGTGTGTGTCAGAGGTAAAGGGAATGAAAAAGTAAAGAATCTGCCACTCATGCTGCTGGATTTCCATAGCCCAAACAGACACCAGGTGCAATTTTTGCAGTCATGGCACCTGGGGTTTCTCTAGAATCCTAGAAGAACATAAAAAAGAGTTTGAGGTCAGAACATAGTATGAAATTAAGTTTGGGTTGTAGAATGATAGTGTCACCAATTTGGGAATGAGAGATTATGTTGTCAATAGGGGGTGCAAAGCTTTGGAATGCTTTTCTGGGATTTGTGCAGTTAGGTTTCAAGAAACTGTTGAAAACGCAACTGTTTGTAAATGCTTTCTTATGATGAGATAATTTGTAAACGCTACTTCCTGCTTATGGTTTAATGCAATAGTGTTTTTTTTATTTGTATGAGATGGTTTTTGAAGAGCAAAGTGTTTTTCTCTTTATTGAATATGTATGTAATGTCCAGTCTTATGTATGTTTTTATGTAAACTATAGGCCTTAAACAGTATATAAATTTTTTGAATAAATAAATGCTGCTACTACTACAATCACTTGTATAAGGTATCATCTGCAGTATACAGGAGAACCACAGGAGTTACTGGATATGAGTTTCTGGGAAAGCTACTGTATGAGAGTAGAAACAAGTAATGCTACATAAGGTTGCTAGTTATCTTAGGGGGGACATTTACTGTTATTATTATTACATATTATCCCAGGACAAGCAGGCAGCATATTCTTAACACATGGGTGACGTCACCGACGGAGCCCTCGGTACGGACCTTTTTAACTAGAAGTTTCTAGTTGGCCGCACCGCGCGTGTGCCTTCCCGCCCGACGGAGGAGTGCGTGGTCCCCAGTTTCTTCGTTTCCGCGGAGCGAAGAAGACGCGTGTGTTTTTTCAACGGCCGTTGAAACCACTTTTTTGCCTTCCCGCTCGCGCTTTTTTCCTTATTTTTTCTTTCTTTACCTTCGGGTTTATTTTTCTTTGATTTGCAAAAAAAAAAAAAAAAAACTTTGCTTTTTCCCTTTTTTCTTTCGTTTTTGCCCCGGCGGGGCCTGTTGCCAGTATACAGGCCTCGGGCTTCGATTTTGCGGAGGCTATCTTCCCCTTCATGGCCCCGCAGGTCGGTTTTAAGAAGTGCCAGCGGTGTGCACGCCCGATCTCCATAACTGACCCACACAATTGGTGTTTGCAGTGTCTGGGTCCGGAGCATCGGGCGGACTCCTGCACCCGCTGTGCTACTCTTCAAAAAAGAACCCTTAAAAACCGAAGAATTCAGCAAACTCTCCTCTTCGGCACCGAGTCGGCGATGGACTCCTCACCTCAACAGCGGTACCTCAAAAATCGGCACCGTCGACCTCGACACCGACCGACCCCGCATCGGCGTCACTGGCGCCAGGTAAGCCGGCTAAGAAGCCTTCCTCTTCCCTCGAGCGCCCTCCAGCTACGGTGGCGACACCGTCCCTACCGGCATCGCACCGGTCCCGCAAACGCTCCGCCCCGATCTCGGTGAGTGCCTCGTCATCGGCCTCCTCATCGCCGGGGCGTGGAGCGGCATCTAAGGAACCGAAGAAAAAGAAAGCGGTTCCGATGCCACCCCTAGATGACCGTATCTCGGCCATCTTAAAGGCTCAACTCCAAGAACAGTTGAAGAAACAACTTGAACAACTGTTGCCCACTATCCTGGCACCGCTCCTTCCGGTACCAGACCGGCCCGAGCCCCGTACCGAGCCCCCGGTGTCCACCCCTTCGGTACCGGTGAACACATCCATGCCGATCCTTTCGGCCCAACAACTTCAGGGCGATCCGGTGGTTCATTCTCAGGCCACATTGGATCCTCCTCGGCACCAGGCGGTACGGCATTCTTCTCGGGACCGAGATAGACGCCGGTCGTCCTCCCCTGGTACCGTTTCGGTGCGCTCTGGAAAGTCTTTGTCCAAAACTCGCCATACCGCGCCCTCCACCCCGGTGTCTCGACATGCACCAGAAGTCAGGGACCCTGACTTATGGGAGGAAACTCCTCTCGGTACCGAGGAGGATCCCTCCTCATCTGATGAGGAACCATCGGCACCCGATGCCACCTCTAAACCAGAGCAGTCCTCATTTTCTAAATTTCTGAGAGAAATGTCTGCTGCCCTGTCCCTTCCTCTGGAATTGGACTCAAAAAAGTCTCAAGCCTTTCTAGAGGCTTTAGACTTTGAGCAGCCTCCTAAGGAGTTCCTCAAGCTTCCCGTGCATGACATTCTACGGGAAACGTTCTACAAAAACTTGGAAAATCCCCTCACGGTACCGGGAGCCCCCCGTAAACTGGACAACCTTTACCGTGTCATTCCCATTCCTGGATTCGACAAATCTCAATTGCCCCATGAGTCCCTTCTGGTTGAATCCACCTTAAAAAAGACTCAGGGCTCCAGTGTCTATGCCTCTACCCCTCCTGGCAGAGAAGGTAAAACCATGGACAAGTTTGGCAAGAGGCTTTACCAGAATGCCATGCTTGCAAACAGGGCAAACAACTATTCCTTCCATTTTTCCTTCTATCTGAAACATTTGGTCCAACAACTGTCTGCCCTCCAAAAGTACCTTCCTGAGCGCAAGGTCCCGCTATTCCAACAGCACATCTCTGGCCTTCTCCAAATGCGCAAGTATATGGTCCGCTCGATATACGACTCCTTCGAGCTCACCTCTCGGGCCTCTGCCATGGCCGTAGCCATGCGTCGCTTGGCCTGGCTCAGAGTCTCCGACCTGGACATCAACCACCAGGATCGTCTGGCCAACGCCCCCTGTCTCGGGGATGAACTTTTTGGAGAGTCACTGGATTCCACCACCCAGAAACTCTCTGCCCATGAGACCAGGTGGGACACCCTGATCAAGCCGAAAAAGAAGGCACCGCCTGCCCGACCCTATCGGCCACAAACATCTTATCAACGGAGGTTCTCAGCCAGACCACTCAACCCGCCTCCCCAGCAATCTCGGCGACCCCGTCAACAGCAACATCATGCTCAGGCTCGATCTCAGGCCTCTCAACCCTCTAAGCCTCCTCAGCCTGCTAAACAATCTCAGCCCTTTTGACTCTTCTCTCCAGGGCATAGCCAGTCATCCACCCTTGCTACCTCTTCCACAACCCATCGGAGGTCGTCTCACCATTTTCTCCAGCCGTTGGGAAGTCATCACGTCGGACCAGTGGGTCCTCAACATCATCCGCCACGGCTACTCTCTCAACTTCCAGACTCTACCTCCGGACAACCTTCCCGTAGAGTCTGCTTCACACTCATCTCAAACCCCCCTCCTCCTGAGGGAGGTTCAATCCCTCCTCCTTCTCAATGCCATCGAAGAAGTACCTCCAGATCAAAGGGGTCAGGGATTCTACTCCCGCTACTTCCTGGTCCCCAAAAAGACGGGAGACCTCCGTCCCATTCTCGATCTAAGGGACCTCAACAAGTGTCTGGTCAAGGAGAAGTTCAGAATGCTCTCCCTTGCCACGCTTTACCCTCTTCTTTCTCAACACGACTGGCTATGTTCCCTGGACCTCAAAGAGGCCTACACTCACATCTCCATCAATCAGAATTCTCGCCGCTACCTACGGTTCCAGGTACTGCACCACCACTATCAGTACAAGGTGCTACCGTTCGGCCTAGCTTCCTCACCCAGGGTCTTCACCAAGTGCCTTATAGTGGTAGCGGCCTTCCTCAGGTCTCACAACCTCCAGGTGTTCCCCTACTTGGACGATTGGTTGGTGAAAGCACCTTCATCTCAACTCGTGCTACAAGCCACTCATCACACCATCTCTCTCCTCCACCTCCTGGGGTTCGAGATCAACTACCCCAAGTCGCACTTGCTTCCCACCCAGCGACTTCAATTCATTGGAGCAGTTCTCGACACCACGCTAATGAGGGCCTTTCTCCCCTCCGATCGCCAGCGGACCCTGCTCCATCTCTGCCGTCAGGTACTCATGCACCCCTCCATCCCTGCCCGACAGATGATGGTCCTACTGGGTCACATGGCCTCGACGGTGCATGTCCTTCCTCTGGCACGTCTCCACCTTCGTACGCCTCAGTGGACTCTCGCCAACCAATGGTCACAGACTACGGACCTTCTTTCTCATCCCATCTCTGTGACATCATCTCTTCAGCAATCTCTCCAATGGTGGTTGAACTCCTCAAATCTTTCCAGGGGTCTGCTTTTTCATCTGCCCCCCCACTCTATGATCATCACCACAGATGCGTCCCCCTACGCGTGGGGAGCTCACCTGGGAGATCTACGCACCCAGGGACTTTGGACCCCACAGGAGCGTCGTCATCACATCAATTTCCTGGAACTCAGAGCCATGTTCTATGCCCTCAAGGCTTTCCAACATCTTCTCTGCCCTCAAGTCCTCCTCCTGTGCACGGACAATCAAGTCGCCATGTACTACATAAACAAGCAAGGCGGCACCGGATCTCGCCCCCTTTGTTTGGAGGCTCTGCGCATCTGGACCTGGGCCACGGACCGCAATCTTTTTCTCAGGGCGGTCTATATCCAGGGCGAACAGAACTCTCTGGCCGACAATCTCAGTCGCATCCTTCAACCCCACGAGTGGACGTTGGACCCTCCGACTCTGCTCTCCATCTTTGCTCGATGGGGCACTCCGCAGGTGGACCTCTTTGCAGCACCTCACAATCATCAGCTGCCCCAATTCTGCTCCAGACTCTTCTCTCCTCACCGTCTGGCCCCGGATGCATTCCTGCTCGATTGGAGGGATCGGTTCCTGTATGCCTTCCCTCCACTTCCTCTGATGTTGCGGACCTTGTCCAAACTCCGCAAAGACCACGCCACCATGATTCTTATCGCACCTCGGTGGCCTCGCCAACACTGGTTCTCATTCCTGCTCCAGCTCAGCTCCAGGGAACCCATTCTACTTCCTGTGTTTCCTACTCTACTTACGCAACAGCATCAGTCTCTGCTACATCCCAATCTGTCTTCGCTCCACCTGACAGCTTGGTTTCTCTCGGGCTGACCTCTCCGGAGAATCTATCTCAACCGGTCCGCCTCATTTTGGACGCTTCCAGGAAACCGGCCACTCTCCAATGTTACCATCAGAAGTGGACCAGATTTTCCTCCTGGTGTCTCCGGCATCATCAAGAACCCACCTCCTTAGCGGTGGAAACTGTCTTGGAATATTTGCTCTCACTGTCCAACGCTGGCCTCAAAACTACCTCCGTCAGAGTCCACCTCAGTGCCATCACTGCGTTTCATGAGCCTATTCTCGGAAAACCCCTCACGGCTCATCCTCTGGTTTCCAGATTCATGAGAGGACTCTTCAACATCAAACCGCCTCTCAAGCCTCCTCCTGTCGTCTGGGACCTGAATGTGGTTCTCTCAGCTCTCATGAAACCTCCGTTTGAGCCTCTTGCCACAACTTCTCTCAGGCTTCTTACCTGGAAGGTGCTTTTCCTAATTGCCATCACCTCTGCCAGGAGGGTTAGCGAACTGCATGCACTGGTTGCCGACCCACCTTTCACTGTTTTTCACCATGACAAGGTTGTTCTGCGTACCCACCCTAAATTCCTTCCCAAGGTGGTCTCAGCTTTTCACCTCAACCAGTCCATTGTGCTGCCCGTCTTCTTCCCTAAGCCTCACTCGCATCCTGGGGAACAGGCGTTGCACACGCTGGATTGTAAGCGTGCCCTTGCTTACTATCTTGATCGTACCAGAGCTCACCGAACAGCCCCTCAGCTCTTTTTGTCTTTCGACCCCAACCGTTTGGGTCGCCCTGTCTCCAAACGGACACTTTCAAATTGGCTTGCTGCCTGTATTGCTTTCTGCTACGCTCGGGCCGGTCTCTCACTGGAAGGAACTGTCACGGCCCACAGAGTCCGAGCTATGGCTGCTTCTGTAGCTTTCCTCCGCTCCACACCCATCGAGGAAATCTGCAAGGCGGCCACTGGGTCCTCAGTTCACACGTTCACTACTCACTACTGTCTGGATGCGTTCTCCAGACGGGATGGACACTTCGGCCAATCTGTGTTACAAAATTTATTTTCCTAATGGCCAACCATCCCACCTCCCTCTTTGTTAGCTTGGAGGTCACCCATGTGTTAAGAATATGCTGCCTGCTTGTCCTGGGATAAAGCACAGTTACTTACCGTAACAGGTGTTATCCAGGGACAGCAGGCAGATATTCTTACGTCCCACCCACCTCCCCGGGTTGGCTTCTTAGCTGGCTTATCCTAACTGGGGACCACGCACTCCTCCGTCGGGCGGGAAGGCACTCGCGCACGCGCGGTGCGGCCAACTAGAAACTTCTAGTTAAAAAGGTCCGTACCGAGGGCTCCGTCGGTGACGTCACCCATGTGTTAAGAATATCTGCCTGCTGTCCCTGGATAACACCTGTTACGGTAAGTAACTGTGCTTTATCTGCTGCAGGGCTGTGTATAGTGCTGTGGGCCCTGTTGCAGATAATGTGTAATAATGGTGGTGTTATATGCTAATCATTAATAAATAACCACCTTATTAATTTCCTTGTACTCCAGCTAACCCCCATCAACCCACCCCTACATTTATGTCAAATGTTTGCTGGTTGTGAATGTTTTCATTTCTTTGGCCAGGAAGATTAGAGAGCTAACTTGAAATTATTGGAGACACAGGAACATTCTATATTCATGCCTTATATGTGGTATGCTGTGATAATTACATCCTAAAAGTGGATAACCTTAAGGCTTTCTTTTTCCATGTTTTATCCTAGAAATGCTGGTTAGATTTGACAGCTCTAGAAGTCCTAACTCTGTTTTGGTTGTCTTTGCCAGAATACTATATAAACTTGTAAGACTACAAGACTCTCATTATATCTAAAGATTCCAGCAAATCCTGTTTTCCAGCAGTGTGGTGACTTTTTTTTCCACCACTCCTCTCCCTTTCTCTCCTTGCAGGATGATGATCTGATTCAATGGCAGACCTTATTTGAGAAAGTTCCTGAGCCTCTGACAGAAACAGAGAAGAAGGAATGGATCGGCACTCTCAGTGCAGTGGCTCTGAGCTCTGATGCATTTTTCCCTTTCAGGGATAATGTAGACAGAGCTAAAAAGGTAAAAGCCTGGTGCACCTCCCTCTATAGCAGGGGTGCCCAACACATTGATTGTGATCTACCAGTCGCAAAGGCAATGCGAGTCGATCGCGGAGCCCTGCCTTTCCAGTTTTCTCCCTAGCGTCTTTTAGCAGGGCGCTCCACCCGGCTAATTTAGCTGAGCGCCCAGCTGTCTTCCTCAAATGACACGCTTCCCCTTCAATGTCCTCCGGATTCCCCCCTGGTCTCACCGTCTCACCTTTAAAGCTAATTATGGCAGCTTGCAGAGTGAACCTTGCAGGCTGCCGTCAACCATCGCAGTACGTTCCCTCTGCTGCGGTCCCACCCTGACATCAGAAGAGGTGCGGGACCACGGCAGAGGGAACATGCTGCAGAGGCTGCCAGCAGCCTGCTAGGTTTGCTCTGCAGGCTGCTGTAATTAGCTTTAAAGGTTAGTCCTCGATAAGCGGCAGTCACAGTGCGGAAGACGACCTCTCTCACTGGTTAGGGAAGCAGCAGAGGTAAGGCCCTGTCCGTCAGTGTAAGGCTATGCCCGTTGCAAGGGCCCCGGTGGGATGGGGGTTGCCTTAAGAGATGCTGGATCTGGACCATGGGGGGGAAGGAAGAGACAAAAGGACCTTGAGGAGGAGCAGGAAAGCAGACTTGAACCAAAAGGGAGGGGGATGACAGGGCAGATTATGGACTATAGGGGTTAGAGAGGGGAAACACCCTGAACTGAGGAGAGAGAGAGAGACTATATTTTGTCCTCATCACAGCATTGAACATTGACTTCTTGCAATATTAGACTATTAAAACAAACTAGAATCAGGGAAAATATGTTTTGCTGCTCTTTCTGGACTTTTTCTGTGTCCTTCCATCTTATGGACCTGTTCTATTCTTCATAGGCTTTGTTAGGTGTATATGGGCTTGCTCTTTCCTGGTTTTAGTCATTGGCAGAATCCAATCTCCTCACTCTGTTCCCTCAGGGATCTCGCACTCTTGAGCCAATCATCAGAAGACATTCAGTTGCTGGCTTTACTGGAGTCCCTCTTTTCTGCATCTATAGCAGAGATCTCAAAAAAGTTAGATACCATTTCAAACTGGATAGTAAGAAATGGTTTAAAGCTGAATCCCTCTAAAACTATGGCTGTCCTATTCCCTTTGTGCTGTTGTACATTAGATGCACTCCAACTTGAGATACAAGGGACTCCAATTCCATTCAGTAACCTTTGATTCAGAAGCACTTTATTAGTTTTATCATGAAGGGATTGCTGTACAAAGCCTCTAATTCATAGAATAAATTCATCACATATTTGGAGACTTGAGAACGTTCAAAATACATCTGTGACGCTCCTGTTGGGAGAAGATATTTAACAAGGTCACCAGTTATTTTTTTCCTTCAGTATGAGAGTTCTCTTTTACAAGAACTGACTTCCCTAATGCAGCCTTTTTGCGAAACATAGCACTATGTTGGAGGCTTCTTCTGTGTGGATGCTACATGCTTGTTTATCAAGTACAGCCAAAATAAGTACTGTTTTGGAGCATGATTAGTAATACTAATGAATAATAGATTGAAAGACTTTTGAACTTTGAATCTTGGAAAGAATTTTGAACTATATTTTATATAGTTTGAACTATATATAGGACTAATGAAGATGTGAGGAGAGGTACTTAGCATTCTTGAAATTGGATAATGAACCTGAACTCTACCATATGATGGTCCACAAAAAAAGAAATAACTTCATTACTTGTTGAACTATCTTTATAGGGCTGGGAAAAAAGTACAGGGCATCTTCAAAATGTTAAAACTAAACCTTGCATTATAAGACACCATGAAAAGATTTTGGAAAATATTGGAGCCACTTTTATAACAGAAAGTCTGTAAATCATACTTAATTGTTAGGGGGGAGGCTGCAAGGAAGAAGTGGGGGAGAAAAACTGTGAGCCATATAAAACAGGGATCTTATAGCAGAAACATACAAAAAAAAGCATTGTGGGAGGTTACTCTCATAGATATCACAAGACATAGAAGTATATCTGTTATTCCTGTGCAATAGGTGAGACATTCTAGACAGCTGTGTTATTTCCCCATACCCTCGTGCTGCAGAAGGAAGGAATATCTTGCTTGACAAACTTGCTGCACTTCTTCGAGGGAGTTAACAGGCAGATAGACAAAGGTGACGCGGTCGACATTGTATATCTGAATTTTCAGAATCCATTTGACAAGGTCTCGCATGAACAACTACTTCAAAAAATTGCGAGCCATGGTGAAATACTCACTTGGATCAAAAACTGGTTGGCGGAAAGAAAACAGAGAGTGGGGATAAATGGACAACACTCAGACTGGAAAAGCGTCACCAGTAAAGTGCCGCAGGGTTCAGTGCTTGGGCATGTGCTCTTCAACATATTTATAAACGACCTGGAAATTGGAACGACAAGCAAGGTGATTAAATTTGCAGACGATACGAAGTTATTCAGAGTAGTGAAGACGCAGGAGGATTGCGAAGACCTGCAACAGGACATAAACATGCTCGAGAAATGGGCTGCAACATGGCAAATGAAGTTTAATGTGGATAAGTGTAAGATGATTCATGTCGGTAACAAAAATCTTGTACATGAATACAGGATGTCTGGTGCAGTACTCAGAGAAGATTCCCCAGGAAAGAGACTTGGGAGTACTGATTGACAAGTCGATGAAGCCGTCCGCGCAAAGTGCGGTGGTGGCGAAAAGGCCGAACAGAATGCTTGGAATGATTAAGAAGGGGATCACGAACAGATCAGAGAAGGTTATCATGCCGCTGAACCGGGCCATGGTGCGATCCCACGAGGAATACTACATCCAGCACTGGTCGCCATACTTGAAGAAGGACATGGTACTACTCGAAAGGGTCCAGAGAAGAGCGACTAAAATGGTTAAGGGGGCTGGAGGAGCTGTCGTACAGCGAGAGGTTAGAGAAACTGAGCCTCTTCTGCCTTGAAAAGAGGAGACTGAGAGGGGACATGATTGAAACGGTCAAGATAACAAAGGGAATAGACTTAGTAGATAAAGACAGGTTGTTCACCCTCTCCAAGGTAGGGAGAACGAGAGGGCACTCTCTAAAGTTAAAAGGGGATAGTACGTAAGGAAGTTCTTTTTCACCCAGAGAGTGTTGGAAAACTGGAACGCTCTTCCGGAGGCTGGCGTAGGGGAAAACACCCTCCAGGGATTCAAGACAAAGTTAGACCAGAATGTACAGAGTTAAAGCTAGACTCAGGGCTCAGGTCCTTGACCTTGGGGCCACTGCGGGAGCAGACTGCTGGGCACGATGGACCACTGGTCTGACCCAGCAGCGGCAATTCTTATGTTCTTATGTTCACTATGGATTTTTCACTCTGCCTCTGGTGTATTTCACTGTGCAGTTTAGCGCCCTCTATAGTTGTTGTTTTTTTCCTTTTGCACGCATAATTGCAGTTGTGTGTGTTCTGCTCTCCCCATTTTTTTATTATTTTAAATTTAATGTAATTTCATCCCCTTTCCAGGTAATTTCATGCTTACTGTGAATTTGAAGCTCTGCCTGCTTAAGAATTCACAGACTTAAATCTGTTGCTGACAGGCTGATCCCTTTTTGGTTACCTGTTGGCCAGCCTGCATCATTTTATCTGAAACTAAGAGCCATCCCTGAAGTGGCTCACCTACTGTTAAGCGCAGGCTGTTAGCGCTCTTAGGAGGTTCGGCAGTGTCTCGCAGGGTGCTAGTTATGTCTTTGCACCTCCGCCTGACCCGGTGTGCATCTGTTGGTCCACAGGGGTGGAGGTATAGTCAGAGGAGGGAATGGTGTTAGAATAACATTAAAATCGCCAATTTATTATGATAACAGTACACATTAAGTACTAAAGCCATCTTATGATTAATAGGGCAATAGCTCCAGAAAGAACACTGAAAGAGTAATAATCTAAGCCAGTGTTCTTCAACCTTTTTACACCTATGGACCGGCGGAAATAAAAGAATTATTTTGTGGACCGGCAAACTACTAAGACTGAAATTTAAAAAAACATTTTCGCCCCGTCTCCGCAAATTCGGTCCTCGCAAACCATCTGATCCCATGCGCACAAGCCTCAGTTATGATTTTATATTGAACATATTTTATTAAAGTATAAAAAGAAACAATATTCTGTACAATTGTCATTTTATAAATACAAATATACAGAGCAAGGACCAACAAAACCCCTGTTTCCCCTCCCCTCCCCTTCACATATATCCCCTCCACTATCAAGAAAACAAGCCAAATTATTACAGAATGCTACACAGAAATATCATGCTAACAGAATACTGTAGTCACACATGACAGGAATAATGTTAGGGGAGTGCTGGAAGCTAAAGAAGCAATGCCTGGGCTTTGCAGTCCCCAGTTATGTCTCTAGCAGGATATATAGTTCAAATCTGATATATCCTAATGACAAAATAGAAATAAAATTATTTTTCTCTACCTTTATTATCTGCCCATTTTGTTCTGCTTTCTTCTGTCTTTTCTTAAATTTCTTTCCAAGGTCTTCAATCTATCTGCCACTTCTGTCCCTTCCTGTCTTCTACCTATTATTCCAATATCTAGAACCTCCTTTTTCTTTTTACTGCATCCACCCTGTGTCCAGCATCTCCCACCTACTCCATCAAGTCTTACTCAGTCAAGTCTGCTTTTTTCCTTCACCCTACAACCTCCATATCCAGCATCTTCCTGTGTTCTTTTTTTCTTCCCGTTGCTGAGCCATCCAGCCAACCCACCATCTTTCCCCATCCCAGTGCCTCCCCTCTTTTCCCCATCTTAATCCAGCAGATACCTTCCATCACCCTACTCCCTCCATTCCTTATTCAGCATCTTCTCCTTGTCTCATAGTAACATAGTAGATGACGGCAGATAAAGACCCAAATGGTCCATCCAGTCTGCCCAACCTGATTCAATTTAAATTTTTTTTTTTTTCTTCTTAGCTATTTCTGGGCGAGAATCCAAAGCTTTACCCGGTACTGTGCTTGGGTTCCAACTGCCGAAATCTCTGTTAAGACTTACTCCAGCCCATCTACATCCTCCCAGCCATTGAAGCCCTCCCCTGCCCATCCTCCTCCAAACGGCCATACACAGACACAGACCGTACAAGTCTGCCCAGTAACTGGCCTAGTTCAATCTTTAATATTATTTTCTGATTCTAAATCTTCTGTGTTCATCCCACGCTTCTTTGAACTCAGTCACAGTTTTACTCTCCACCACCTATCTCGGGAGCGCATTCCAGGCATCCACCACCCTCTCCGTAAAGTAGAATTTCCTAACATTGCCCCTGAATCTACCCCTGAGTCTCCCTATTCCCCCTTCACCATGTCCAGCATATCCTCTCTGTCTCCCTACTCCCTCTACCCATGTCCAATATCTGACTTCTGTCTTCATACTCCATCCTCATGTTCAGCATTTTCCATGTCTCTCTGCCCCCTGCAAGGTCCAGCATCTATATTTGTGTCCCTATTCTTCCAATTCCCACCTAGTTCCAATAACTATCCTCCCCCAAGGGGATCCACTATCTTCCTTCTGTCACACCAATCCCCCCTCCTGGGTCTACCATCCCCTTCCAACAACACCTATATCACATTTTTCCCTCTCCTCATAATCCAGCATCTCTTATTTCCTCCCTTGGCTGCTGGCCCCGATCCACTCTTCCAGCACTCGATTGCTATTAGCCCTGCTTTCAACCCCGGTCCTGCTAAACTTGGCAGCAATAACAAAGCAAAACTTACCCTACCTTCAATTATGGTCCCGCTAAATCAGACGGCTAGAATGAAGACAGAAGCCGCGGGACCTTTCCTCTTGCCTGAATTGCTATTCGCTACAAGCTCTGCCAGTCTCAATCCTGCCCCTCAAAAACAGGAAGTCACTTCAGAAGGGGGCGGGAACAAGATCGGCAGAGCCTATAGCGATGCAAGCAAGAGCAAAAGTCCCGCGGCTTCTGTCTTTCTTTTTGCCGGCCGTTTGTAGCAGTACCGCAGCTGATCTTAACGCTGGCCCTGGAAGGGAAAGGGGAAGAGATGCCCGACAGGAAATTTAATTCGTAGATATCGCCAGCCCTGCGCAGACCGGCGGTTGAAGAACTATGATCTAAGCTAAGTTAAATGCTTATTTAAACATCCAGGTTTTAAGAGCTGCCTTAAATTTTCAGTACAGTGTTCCTGTTGGAGCTTTAGAGGAAGAGAATTCTGAAGCAACGGAGCTATGCATACAAGTGCAGTGTTGCAAAAAGCATCTAGCCAAAGCTGCTTGTTTGAGGGGATGATTATTCTTTCCAAACCAACAGAATGTTTGGCTCTCATCCCTCACAGTCCTCTCAGGGTCAGAGACAACTTAGGTAGATATATAACTCACATAATTCATGTGTACACATTCAGAGGGATCAGAAAGAATTCCATGACCTGCATATTTTCCCCACTTATTAGCTAGCTGCTAATAAATGAACTGTAGTCTACTTTCATGAGTCATGTTAAAGTTCATGTAGAAACTAAGCATTCCACAGTTTGCAAATAAAAATAGTACATTCTATTCATTTGGTGATTAAAGGCCAATAACATTTTAATCTAATTAGTTTACCCTGCAGTACTCTGTTATTAAGATCAGCCTTCCCAATTCTGTAACTCCTTTTACCATTGCAATACTGCAGAAAGATGTCAATCACAGCTTTTGAAACCTCTTCTTCCCCCGGAGTCTGCTGTCCCCTTAAGTTTCTCTCTCTGCAGGAAAGCATGAAAGGTCTCTTCTGAGCTGCTCGGTTTATTTCTTTTTTAATTTTATGATAGTTTTGTGGGTTTTTAGTCAGTGTTCTTTGTGAAATCAGAGCTTCCTTTTGTGGAGCAGATTTTAAAACTGGATAGAGGCAGCCCGCAGTGGCTCTACCCACAGCCTCTAGCAAAAAGGATTCCACTTCAGATCGATTTCTGGGTCACACTGACAATGGATGCCTTCCTATTTGACTGGGGGCACACTGCACGGTTGCCCATTGCAAGGGAAATGAATATCACTCCAGCAGAAGTGGTCGATAAACAGGCTAGAACTGAGAGTGGTCCACCTGGCTCTGCAAACCTATAGTCGATACTGGAAGGCCGAGCCATTAGAGTATTCTCAGACAATTCCACAGCAGTGTCCTATGTCAACTGGTAGGGAGGCACCAGAAGCACATCGCTCCAACTAGAGGTGAAACTACTGTTCACTTGGGTAGAAAAGCACCTGCTGGCCATCGTGGTGGCCATATGTAGCCGGAGTAGATAATATGAAGGTGGACTAAATCAACAAATAGACATTGGCCCTGTGAGCATTCCAAGGCATAGTCAGACAGTGGGGCATCCGACTTTCGATCTGATGTAATAAGAATGTGCCTCAGTTTTTCAGCCAAAAATATGAGACAGGAAGAGCAAGATTGGACGCTCTGGTGCAACGATAGCTGAAGTTCAGACTGCTATATCTGTTTCCTTCATGGCCCCTGATAGACTGGGTGGTCCATCACATAGCATTTCGCCCAGGGAGGGTGATCCTTATGGCCCCAAATTGGCCCAGGTATCCTTGATATACAGATCTAGTACGCCTGCAAGTGGATTAATGTCTTCGGCTCCAGTTGTATTCAGACTTGCTCACACAGGGTTGATTGTTCTTGAAGATCTGGGTCACTTCAGTCTTGCAGTATGGGATACTTTTCAGCACTGGTGCAATAAGGAAAATCTGCAGCCCAACAAAGCCTCGGTACAAGGGGGCCCAGACAAGGGTTTAGCAGTGGCATCCCTTAAGGTACAGATGGCAGGCCTTGCTTGCTGTAGAGGCTGAGAGAAGCGAGTCTCCCTGGCTACTCACCCAGATATTATTAAATTCTTCAAAGGAGGCCTGAGGCTCAGGCCATCGATCTGAGATCCCTTCCCTTTATGGAATTTCAATATCGTGTTATAAGGTCTTTGGAGGGCTCCGCCCCATATGAGCCTTTGGAGGAAGCTTCTCTCATGATGATAAAATCAAAGTGGTGTTCCTAGTTGCAAGTACCTTAGTCAGAAGAGTCTTAGAATTGCAAGCTTTGTCGTGCAGTAAACTATTTCAGAGGATCACAGAAACAGGAGTGACCTTGCATACTGTACCTTCCTGTTTGCCAAAGATTGTTCCAGCATTTCATATCAACCAGAAAGTCAGGCTACCAGTCTTTCAACCTACAGATTCTAAGAAGAAAGGCAAGGCTTTAAAGCTGCTGGATGTCCGCATTATCTGGAAGTGACTAGTGAGTTTTGTCTATTGGATCATCTCTTTGTCCTAACCAAAGAGTCACCCGAGGCAGACCGACTTTCAAGACAACCATTTCCCGGTGGATTCAGACAGCAATTTCCTCCACCTCTACATTGTCTGTGGCAAACAGCCACAAGTGTCATTGAAAGCACATTCGACCAGAGGAGTTGTCTCCTCTTGGGCAGAATCAAAGGTGATACCTCCTGAGGAGATATGTAGATCTGCGACATGGTCCTCCCTACACACTTTCACTAAATTCTATAGGGTGGATGTGGCAGTGCAAGAGGATTCCACTTTTGGATACTCAGTACTGAAAGCAGGCTTATCTCTCCCACCTGGGACTTAGGTGACTGCTTAGGTACATTTCAGCATACCATTGCTATTGCACTAGAAAAAGAGATTAGAGTCCTACCTTTATCATCTTTTCCAGTAGATAAGAATGGTATACTGAACCTCCTGCCCAATGATTTCTAATGCATCTGTTTCTGCCTTATACTTCATGGTCCTCTCCATAGCTAAGACTTCTCTGCCAGACGGACTATAGGTTTAGCATTAGTTTGTAAATAGAATCTCAAGAGGGAGCTCCACTAATATTCAAGCTGTGTGTGTTACTGTTCAATGGTAATGTTTGTCCATTTGTACAGTACAGTTTCATTGATGGTTACATTATATGAGCAGATCAGAGCCTTGGTTTTAGGGAGTCCCCTGTGTCCTTCCTTCACCTTTTACTTGAGCTCTTGCATGCTTTGAAACAAACTGAAGGGGCAGCAGATTCCTGGGAGAAGGTGATACTCTCAGAAACTGTGATTGAAATCTTTCTGCAGTATGCTTGTGAGAATGGACAGAGTACCCTAAGGTTCAGCATGCCATTCCTATTCTGGAAAAGATATTATCAAGGTAAGAACCTAATCTTTTTTTGGCTCAGTTTAATGATCTTTATAAACAATTATACCATGAAGAATTCACTATAAATGATGAAGCACTGGGCATTCTCTCCAGGTTCTTTCAAACTGCTAGAAATGTTGAAAACCTTTTTCTGCTACAAAGTCAACCACACCTCCTCCCCCTGTTTATTTCCCAGAGACTGGAAATCAAAATGAAACCTGGACAGTTCAGAAAAATGTAAAACATTGGCAGAAATGCTTGGAGACTTGGCAATCCATCTGACATATTTTCTGTAACTAAATAAAGGAAGTTGGTATAACCATATAATGTATCTACCTGAACAAATCCAAGAAATAGAGGGTTATACAAGTAATTGAAGTCCTTAAGCAGCCAAATTCTTTTGAGAAGTCAATGCTCAGAAGTTGTCTACAATTTATGTTACTCTATCTTAGAATTAGGAGATACGTAAAATTAGGCACAGTCTCCACAGGCTAGACAAATGTTCCTGGACTTGGCCTGTGACTATTTCTTGCAGTGTTAGAAATCCCCTCCTGGTACCTCTGCATCTCAGTATTTTGGCAGGGTTTTAGAGTTGGATTATATCACAGAAACGTCTTTCATAACACCATTTCATGGAGATGTAAAAGTAATACATTTTATAAGAGAAGTAGCCAGGCAGTGATGAGAAGATAGATATGGCAGCACTTAAGATGAATTTAGAGAAGAGGTGAACTGGCCTAAATGTGAGCTGAGTGTTTCAAAATGTGTATTTTAAATTGATACTTTTTTGTTTTGTTTGTTTTTTTAGGGGGGATGTTTTGTAGCTGCCTTATGTGATCTTGGAAATGAAAAGGCAGTTAACAAGTCCTAAATTGAATTAAGACAGATCAAGTTTCAAGTTTATTTTTAAAAAATTTATACCGCTCAAACTTCTTCTTTTTTTTTTTTTTTTAAACTTTATTAATTTTCAAATCTGGAACAGTGCTTTCAAATTTGACATACAATTATCATCAGAGATAGCACTTAGAATAAATCAGAAATTAATACAAAATAATTATTCCCTCCTTCCCTCCTACCTTACTTTGAGAACAAAAAGAAATGCTTTAAATTATGCATGAAATTAAAATCCCAGACAACACTTGTTAAGTATATAACCCCCCCTCCCTCCCACCCATCTTGGATATGCAATCTAAAAGGTATAATTCAACTAATCAGAATGAACAAAATTTGTCAATGGACCCCCATGTTAATTTAAACTGCTTATTATGGCAGGATGTTTCCTAATTAATTTTCTCATATTTATAATATAAACATAAAAATTCTCACCAAAAGGTAAAATGGAGTCTGTCCCAATTTTTCCAGTTTTTAGTGATCATTTGTATGGCTATCCCAGTTATAATCATAAAGATCCTACTCCTATCTAATGAAGGTTTGGTCTGAAATGATGCTCCACATATTACCATCTCATATGTCAGTGGAATTGAGGATTCCAGTATCAAACTGATTTGCCCCCATATAGATCTCCAAAGTTGAGTATCAAAAGACAATAGAATAATAAATGATCCAGTGTCCCTATGTCAAGATGACAGTGCCAGCATTATACTGAAAACTTCACTTTTTCCCTAAAAAAGAGGGAAAAAGTTAAGTTTCCAGTAAATGAGGGGGGTTACAACCCCCCCCCCCCAATGCCGGCGCGATCTCTATTAAGTAAAGTGGAGGGGTTCCCCACCAACACCCCCCGTCGGAGCCCCTTAAAATACTGTTTTTATTCGGCGCGCTTCCACCTTGCGCTCAGTTGTCTGCGCTGGGTTGTCGTCGCGTGCTTTTGACTATGAACCATTTTTTTAGCCCTCAAATCTCGGTTTATATTCAAGTAAGCAGCTATGTATCTTCACAATTAAAGCCTGAAATAGGCACCTGCTTGGCTTTAACACATAGGCAAGCTATTGTATTACCCTCTAAGCCAGTATATCGCAAACTGCTACCCGAGATTCCAGGTGTGCCGTGAGAGGAGGGGGAGAGGACGTCCTTCCTGTAGGCAGTCAGCCAGTGCCTCTCTGTGTTTCTTCCCTTCCAGCAACTCCCCCCCCCCCCACACACACAGGCAACTCAGGGCCCCATCTGGAGGGTCTTAGCAAATGTGTGGACGTCAACATGATGACATCTGCACACTTCAGGATGCCTTGAGCCGCAGCCACCATGTTTAGTGTGCCAAAGTTTGCAAGACACTGCTCTAAGCAAATAACTTGCATTAATATGCAAAGAGTCTGAAGATGATAAACACTCTTGGGCATGGAATATCTACTGTATCTCAATGCCTTGAACTTGGATTTAAAAAGACAAGTAATCAAATCTAAATCCAAATTCTAGAAGTAGTATTATGTACAGTCAAAAAAAAAAAAAAAAAAAAAGAGGCATGTGCTATGACAATAGCAAACAACAAAAAAGTATAAAATCCCCCCAAAAAGTTCCAAAGAATGTTTACAATAGGGTTTCAGCCATGATAAGTCCGACAACTATGAAGCAGCATTTTTAAGATTACATCTTAGAAGACCTGTGCAATATTGTGTTTTTATTATGAGATCATCGACCCCCTAATCCAATCTGTATGGGTGAAATGTGTTCACCTATCATTATTCAGCAATTGAACATAACCTTTCTGTGAATGTTCTTCTGGTATTCTGTAGTGGTTTGTGTACCCTTTTTTTTTTTTTGCTGTAGTTTCAAGTAATGTAAAATCTGTATTTCTGCCTCTACACTCTGTTGACATTTTATTTTTATTTTTGATCAGAGTGGAGTGCAATTCATTGCAGCCCCATCTGGCTCAGCTGCAGATAAGGTGGTGATAGCAGCCTGTGATGACCTGGGAATAACTCTAGTGCATACCAACCTTCGCCTCTTCCACCACTGAGTCCTGTGTAGCCTTGCTATTGGATGTAGGAGAGCTTTGAAAGTCCACACCATTGGGCATTTGTTCTGTATGCATTCCAAAAAAAAGCATGTTTATACAGAGCATTGTTTTGAAAAGCTGTGCTTGAAGATATACATTTTGTGAAAATAAAGATTCCTTTGCAGCATGTCGTTGGAACATTTTTGTTTCTTTCTAACTAGTGGTATTTTGAGAATAAAAGAACGGTACACT
Source organism: Geotrypetes seraphini (assembly GCF_902459505.1). Lineage (NCBI taxonomy): Eukaryota > Metazoa > Chordata > Amphibia > Gymnophiona > Dermophiidae > Geotrypetes > Geotrypetes seraphini. The sequence continues at coordinate 163,363,408 of NC_047088.1, read as the reverse complement.
GCTAAGTTTCATTGACATCGAGACCTGTCATTAAGCTCCCACTCAGGTTTTTATTTATCAGTCCTAGGTTATTTGTTTCCAGTTCAGAGCTGTTAATCTCTGGACATACCCCCTTTAATCATTCTTAAGTTGCTTTCAACAGTCCCTTTGAATATCATTACATTAGTGATTTCTATTCCGCCTGTGCCTTGCGGTTCTAAGCGGATTGCATTAGAAGATATCTGGACATATCCAGGAGAATTACATGACAAAGAGGAAATAATATTTCAGGTTACAATATAGAATAACATAACATTCTGGTTATAAAAAAGAATTATTCCAAGTTACAATAGAGAATAACATAACATTCAGGTTACAAAAGAGAATTACATAATGTTGAAAGAAGCAGGTTTCTGGTTACAAATGGAGGTTACATGTGATTTCTGAAGATTTTGAGATGTTGAGGATATCTATCAGCAGGTTACAGTACTTTAAAAGGAAGGTTACAGTACTTTAAAATGTTACAGTACTTTAATATGGATCTGGTTTTATATTAGGTGTTTGGTTTGGAGAATTAACTAGAAGTTGCCGTAGGGGTGGTACATTCGCGAGGAATTTGTAGATGGGATAGGAAGGAGATTGGATTGGTGGGATATGTTTTTTGAATAGAAGTGTTTTGATTTCTTTTCAGAACACTTTAATGTCTGTTGTTTTGGTCAGCAGCTTGAATATCACAAGTAAAGCATGAACCAGTGAACTGTCTATAGTTGAGGATTAGGTGTAATGCAGTGTTTCTCAAACCTCTTGTAGACACACCTTGTCAGTCAAATTTTGACCACTATCACGATTAAGATTAAAACATTACGGCAGATAAAGGTCAAATGGCCCATCTAGTCTTCCCATTCAAAGATCCCATGTGCCTATCGCATGCCTTCTTGAATTCAATAGAAACATGATGGCAGATAAAGGCCAAATGGCCCATCTAGTCTGTCCATTTGCAGTAACCATTATCACTTTCTCTCTCTGAGAGATCCCTGCTTACTGACTTGACCTGGGGAAGGTGTTGGCATCTGAGAGCTAACAGAGAAATGTTTTAAGTCCTTTCAATAGAATATCATCTTATTTTCCGTTTTTTAATTTAGGTATATTTGTAATTCTTAATCTATTTATAGTGTGTATAATACCATCAGAGTAATGTAATGTAAAATTTTTGAACTCAGTCCTTAGAGGGAACATTGAACAAGGCCCTGTCTTATAATTTATTAAAACTTCCTATACTGCCTTATCTGATTAGACATGTCTAGGTGGTTTACAGACTAAAAAATTCAATTTTCAGAAAATAAGTAAAGTGTCTTCATAGGAAAGAGATTGGACCAGTCATACCAGATAATTCATACAACTAGTTCTGACTAGGCAATATGAGGAATCCAAGTGAAATATTTGAATCTGTAACCTAGACTTTTACATTTGCTCTTTGGGGATGTTTTTTTAGTTTGTTCTATTTCTCCTGAATCTCAATTTTTTTTTGTTGTGCTCTGCTTAATTCTCCTTTTTCACCAAGTAATATGTCCAAAGATGAAACTTGGTGAACTAGACTAGAAATGTGGTATTTGGGAAGCAAGCACGAGGAGCTGAATAGGATTCACTACTTGAAAATATACCTTGATTTCCAAAAAGCTTTTGACAAAGTGCCTCATGAACGACTACTCTGGAAACTGAAGAACCATGGGGTGGACGGAGAGGTACATAGATGGATCAGAAACTGGTTGGCGGGAAGGAAACAGAGGGTAGGGGTGAAGGGCCACTACTCGGACTGGAGGAGGGTCACGAGTGGTGTTCCACAGGGCTCGGTGCTCGGGCCGCTGCTATTTAATATATTCATAAATGATCTAGAAACAGGGACGAAGTGTGAGATAATAAAATTTGCAGACGACACCAAACTATTTAGGGGAGTTTGGACTAAAGAGGACTGCGAGGAATTGCAAAGAGACTTGAACAAACTAGAAGAATGGGCGACAAGATGGCAAATGAAGTTCAATGTTGAAAAATGTAAAGTATTGCATGTAGGAAGCAGAAACCCGAGGTACAACTATACGATGAGAGGGATCCTATTGAATGAGAGTACCCAAGAGAGGGACTTGGGAGTAATGGTGGACACGTCAATGAAGCCGACAGCACAGTGCGCAGCGGCCGCTAAGAGAGCAAATAGAATGCTAGGTATAATCAAGAAGGGTATTGTAATGACGAAAGAAGTTATCCTGCCGCTTTATCGGGTGATGGTGCGCCCGTATTTGGAATACTGCGTCCAATATTGGTCGCCGTACCTTAAGAAGGATATGGCGTTACTTGAGAGGGTTCAGAGAAGAGCGACACGACTGATAAAAGGGATGGAAAACCTTTCATATGCTGAAAGACTGGAGAAACTGGGTCTCTTTTCCCTGGAGAAGAGGAGACTTAGAGACTTATAAGATCATGAGGGGCATAGAAAGAGTAGAGAGGGACAGATTCTTCAAACTTTCAAATAATAAAAGAACAAGAGGGCATTCAGAAAAGTTGAAAGGGGACAGATTCAATACAAATGCCAGGAAGTTCTTCTTTACCCAACGGACACCTGGAATGCGCTTCCAGAGGACGTTATAAGGCAGAGTACAGTACTGGGGTTTAAGAAAGGATTGGACAATTTCCTGCTAAAAAAGGGAATAGAAGGGTATAAATAGAGGATTACTACACAGGTCCTGGACCTGTTGGGCTGCCGCGTGAGCGGACTGCAGGGCATGATGGACCTCAGATCTGACCCAGCAGAGGCATTGTTCATGATAGAGATCTGCATGCAGTGGAGGAGATGCATGTAAATCTCTCAGGAATATTGTGGATATTCTGAAAACCTGACTGGAGGTTCTTTCAGGACAGTTTTGGGACCACTGTCACACACATTCCTTGGAGAAATAGAAGAATATACCCATAGATCCTTTTTCTTATGGTCAGTAGAAGGTTGCTGTATATCAGAAAGATCTAGCAGGCAGTGAGTCTGGTAAAGATGGAGGAGGGGAATGCGTTCATGCTCCAAATCTGATGAGGACAATAATGAGACAATAGAATCTGAACAGGAAGCTCTCTGTGCAGGTACTGTAGAAGACCTGAAGAGAGCAATGATTGCATATTGGCAAAGAGCAGGGGTGTCAAACTCAGGCCTGCAGACCAAATTTAAATTTGGCCCATGAGAAAATACTCTGTTCCTTTCCGCCCTCCATCTCATTGTCCTCAAGTTTCAAGTTTATTAAAATATTTGACCACTTAATCTAATTTCTAAGCAGTTAACATAATAAAATTACATAAAAACAAGTTAAACAGTTACATTGAGACGTATATTAAAACAGGGAAAACAAGTGACTTGCACAGACATACGGCAACAAAGGGACGGATGGGGAAAAACTACAATTGATATAGGATAGGCAAAACATAAATGGCTAAAACAACTCTCTCCCAGATTCCCGATCTCACCTTCAAAGAGCCTGCAGAGGATCGCCGGTGAAGCAATCCTAGCAGGCTGCCGTAGCCTCCACAGCACATTCTCTCTGCTGCAGTCGGAGGGGTGGGACTGCGGCAGAGGGAATGTGTTGCGGAGGCCAACAGCAGCCTGCTAGGATTGCTACAGCCAAACGGCGATCATCTGCAGGCTGCTTTGAAGGCAAGACTGGGAAGAAGGAGGAAAGCATGCAGGCTTTTGGGGGGGGTTGGGGGGGAAGCGGGCCCTGGTGTAGAAGTACACGGAGGGAGGAAAGGAGGGGGTCCAAAGAGATGTGCATATGCTGGACTGAGTGGGGGGAGCAACTTTTCAGCATCCAGACACCAAGTCAGTTGAAATGATTTCTCTGTGCTCCCAGGAACATTCAAGCAGAATATTTATAGTAAGTTTGGTTGTGCTCAAGACCAAAGCACAAGATGCGTTTGGTGTGGGTGTCAAAATTCTGACATTTTCTGCCACAGTTTGGGCACACCCAGAAGCTTGACTTAACATTGAAGGAAGAAATACAACCAATGAAAAACAATTTCAGGAACCTAAGGTTCCCTTTTATCGAGCTGTGTTAGGATTTTTTTATCGCTGGCTGCTATGGTAAAAGCTCTGATGCTCATTGGAATTCTATGAGCATCAGAGCTTTTTCTGAAGCAGAAGGTGATGATTAAAAACAAAAAACCCACCCTAACGTGGCTTGATAAAAGAGGGTCTAAAACAGGGAGCGCATTTTTTTGGTCCATTCATCTGAGTCAAAAAAAAATATCAAACAGTAACTGAGGAGACTACTGTACACATTCCTGAGCTCATTGTAGGAGGTCAAATGTTTTTCTCTGTAATTTTTGCCAATTTCACTATGGGGCTCATTTTCAGAGCACCCCGTCCCCAAAGTGCTCAGAATGGATTACGTGGTAATATACATAACAATTAACACAGAAAACGATACGGGTACAATGAAATGCATCTAATTAAATTGTTCTGGATTAGCAGATGCATGAGTCAGTTGGTTTCTGTGGTGCTTTATGTGTCTAAGCCGGGGTACCCAAAAGGTCAATTGCGATCAACCAATAGATCACAAAGGCAACACGGGTCGATCATGATCGACCAGTAGATCGCAAAGGCAACGCAAGACGATCATGGAGCCCATCTCACGTTGCCTTTGCGTTCTGTTCTCCCTGCTTCCCCGATGCCAGGCGTGTACAAGTGCTGGGCCCATAGCCTCCCCCCTCCCCTCCCCCAACGTCAGATAGGAAGTGCCGAGCCAGCCAATCGCTGCCTGGTTGGCCCGGAACCTCCTCAAACATCAAAATTGATGGGGGAAGGCTTCTGGGCCCGGCGCTTGTATGCGCCTGGCGGGGAAGCAGGGAGAAATTGACGGTGGCTTGGCTGTGGGGGGGACAGGGAGAGAGAAAGAGAAATAAATGCAGCTGATGCACCGAGATGATAGTGGCGGTTGCCTGGCTGTTGCAGAGGTCATCTGATCCAAATGACATGCCTGCATTTTAGCATTGCATTGACTGATCTAAATGACTAGCCTGTATTTTGGCACTCATTACTACTTCCTGGGAAACCTCATGGCTGAAATTTTGTGTGTTGGCTTGGCTGCATACATCAGGGCTCAAGGAGCATACCAGCTTTCGCTCCTTGGCATATCGTCTTTATGAACTTCTAACATCAGATCCTATTGTCTGACTGGAATTTACTTTATTTCATTTATTTTATTTTTATTTATTGTTTTCTCAGGTACTTTAGCTAGATTGTGAGCCTTCGAGACAACTAGGGAAATCCAAAGTACCATTTTTATTTATTTTATTCTAATGTATCTTTAATCTATCTTCATTGTAAACCGCTTTGAACCTCACGATATAGCGGTATATAAGAAATAAAATCAAAATCAAATCAAATAAATAGGGGCAGGGAGAGAAGGAAAGAGAAAGAAAGGGGGCAGGGAGAGAGGAAGAAAAAGTTGGACTCATGGAGGGACAGAGAGATGTTGGTTGGGGAATGGAATGAGGTCTGGAGGAGAGGAAGAATGCAGGAGGCAGAAAGAAAGAAATACTGGATTTACAGTCAAGAAGGAAGTGCAACCAGAGATTTATGAAATCACCAAACAGCAAAGGTAGGAAAAATGATTTTATTTTAAATTTTATGATCAAAATGTGTCCAAATTTATATCTGCTGTCTATATTTTGCACTATGACCCCCTTTTACTAAACCGCAATAGTGGTTTTTGGCACAGAGAGCCTATGAGCGTCGGGAGCAGTGCAGGGCATTCAGCGCAGCTTCCTGTGCTAAAAAACACTATCGTGGTTTAGTAAAAGGGGAGGGGTCTATTTGTCTATTTTTGTATAGTTGCTACTGATGTGACATTGCATACTATAGTCATCTGACTTGACCTCTTTGAAAAAGACCCTGAATATAAATGATGATTAACATTTTCTCTGCTTATAGTGTTTAGTGTTTTTTTAAAAAATTTTTGTTGGTAGATCATTTTGACTTGGTCATTTTAAAAGTATCTCGCAAGCCAAAAATGTGTGGGCACCCATGGTCTAAGTACTTTGAAAATGAGCCCCATAAATAATCTTGTTTGATATGGAGTAACCAAAACCACGTAGTATTCAATATAGATCTATAAAGAAATAATCTAGCAATCTGTGATTATTATTTTTGGAATATTCCCTAATATTGTCTTTGGCTTTTTGACTGAGCTGAGGATGTCAAGATGTTGCCCATAATAACTCTTAAGATCCTTTTCCTGGTTGGTGACTTCTAATACTGAACCCAGCATTCTAGAAATATAGTTAGGAATTTTTTGTTTGTTTTTTACTTGTCTATATTAAATATCATCTGCTATTTTGATTCTCACTTCTCCAGTCTAGCAAAGTCGTCCTGTGCTTAAAAAAATAAATACAGGGAACACTGCTTGTAGGACAGTGTCCCGCAAACCATTTTTTGCTCCAGCACACGAATGGAGGAAATGTTTTTCTGTAGCACACCCACAACCCCGCCCCGTTCTGCCCCCAACTCTGTCCCACACAAACCTCATCTCTTTCCCTGAGCTCGGGGCCATGTCTGGAGGGCCTCAGAGCGTTTGTGGAAATCGACGCAATGATGTCTCATGCATGTGCATAATGTCATAATGTTGCAAATCAAAGTGGTTTACAAGAATAAAATCAAGGGCAAAAGTTAAAATTCAATAAAAAAAAGACAGGGTTAGGAGACCAAGACAGAAATGAACTGAACATAAGTAGGCTAGCAGAGGAAGGAAAGGTTTACAATGCTTAGGAAACAACAAATGGAAAAGGTTATAAAATTAAAAAAAGAACATGGGCATTAGCTGAAATAAGAATAATCCTATTAGATCATGTCAAATGCCATTTTGAAATAGGCTTTTAATTGAGGCTTAAAGGTCTTGAGAGATTTCTCAGACCTCATGTATAATTGTAGCGAGTTCCATAGCGTAGATGCCATAATGGAAAAACTAGAAGCCCGTTTAGAATCCAAAAACATCTGTCTGAGGGATGTTATAGGAATGTTGTTTGTAAGAGTGAAGATCTCTTATTGGCGAATAGGGGATCAAGGAATTGACAAAAATGAGGGAAGACCAGAGGACTGAATCTGAAAGGTATGAACATTATATTTGAATGGTATTTTATATACAATTGTAAGCATATGTTCTGATTTAAGTAGAGGAGTAATGTGGTCATTTAAATGACAATAAAGAAGACGGAGTGTATTTTGTACAAGTTGAAGACAGCGAAGTTGGTACTGGAGAAGCACAATCAATAGAGAATTACAGTAATCTAACTTAGAAATAAGAGGATCCAAAGTGGGTTTCGACTTAAGAACATCCAAACAGAGCAAAGCTGACAAAGGTTTAAGAATGAGCAAGAAACAACACTAAAAATGTGAGAGTGAAATGAAAGTGCGGTATCTAGATTTAAAGCAAGAATTTTAATGGATAAGGAATACAACAGAAGGGTATTTTCAGGTGAAGCCCAACTCAAGCAGATCATAGATGAATCCCTGGCAGGGACGGGAGTCATGAATGTCAACTCCAGGAGAGCTGAAGTTTCAGTTTCTGACAGGGCTGAGTTAAAAGAGAAGGATGAGGGTACGGAGGCTGCCTCCAAGCAGTTACCATTGTCAACTGACTTTCTTCATGTGTCGGATACCTTTTAGATAAGTTATAAACAATTTCAACTTTCTTTAGTGAAGCCAAAAACTGTATCCTTAAGACTCAATCTGGGAAGCATTTGCTAGAATGCAATAGTCTCAGGTCAAAATGCTATATTTACAGGTGTGTGAACAAAATGCGATTTACCAGTGTGTGAACAAAAATTGAGTATTTTGAAAAGAATTTACTCTGGATGAAGAAATTAAATATTTTGAAAAGGATGATTAAAAATTAAGGAACAACATATATACAAGATTCCTTGAATCTTCTTAGAAAAATGGCAGACTTAGAAAATAAATTAAGGAAATGTATGCTCAGATTTATAATTTTCCTAAATCTGCTTTATTTCAACCAGTCGATAAATTTAAGAAATATTTCTTTAAAGTTTTAAAGATTCTTGAGAATGCCTGACCGCCTATGACAAAAAAGCACAGTTACTTACCGTAACAGGTGTTATCCAGGGACAGCAGGCATATATTCTCACATGTGGGTGACGTCATCTACGGAGCCCCGATGCGGACAGCATTTCAAGCAAACTTGATTGAAGATTCAAGTTTGCTGGCTGCACCACGCATGTGTGCCTCCTGCTCCACCAGAGGGCGCATCCCCTCCTCGTGGTCTCCAGTTCACATATCTAGCAAAGAAGCCAACCCCGGGGAGGTGGGCGGGTTGTGAGAATATATGCCTGCTGTCCCTGGATAACACCTGTTACGGTAAGTAACTGTGCTTTATCCCAGGACAAGCAGGCATGATATTCTCACATGTGGGTGACCTCCAAGCTAACTGTCAAGGGATGGAGGGAGGTTGACAATTTAGGAAAATAGGTTACGTAAGACCGATTGGCCAAACCGGCCATCGCTCCTGGACAGTGTATCCAGGCAGTAATGTGAGGTGAAAGTATGAACCGAAGACCACGTGGCAGCCTTGCAGATATTCTTGATAGGCGTGGACCTGAGGAAAGCTATCGAAGCTGCCATCGCTCGGACCTTATGTCCCGTAACTCGACCGTGCAGCGCGAGACCAGCCTGAGCGTAGCAGAAGGAAATACAAGCAGCTAACCAGTTGGATAGGGTGCGCTTGGAAACTGGGCGCCCCAACCTGTTGGGGTCGATGACAGAAACAATTGGGGGGCCGTCCGATGAGACTGGGTGCGTTGGAGGTAGAAGGCCAACGCCCGCTTGCAGTCGAGAGTGTGAAGCGCCACCTCTCCGGTATGAGAGTGGGGCTTGGGGAAGAACACAGGCAGAACAATGGACTGGTTGAGATGAAAATCAGACACCACCTTAGGCAAAAACTTAGGGTGAGTGCGGAGGACCACCTTGTCATGGTGGAATACCGTGAAAGGTGGGTCCGCCACCAAGGCTTGCAGCTCGCTAACCCTTCGAGCAGAAGTGAGGGCGAGTAGGAAGATCACTTTCCAGGTGAGAAATTTAAGATGACACTTGTCCATAGGCTCAAATGGAGGTTTCATCAGTTGAGCTAGAACCACATTGAGATCCCAAACCACCGGAGGCGGTTTGAGGGGAGGATGAACATTCAGGAGCCCCTTTATGAAACGGGAGACTAAGGGATGGAGTGAAAGAGCCTTCCCTTCCAGGAGCTGATGAAAGGCAGCGATGGTGCTGAGATGGACTCGAATGGAATTGGTCTTCAGGCCAGAGTGAGATAAATGGAGTAAATACTCCAGGACCAAGGACACGGGGACCGACACCGGGTCCTGGCTGTGAGAGGAGCACCAGGATGAGAATCTAGTCCATTTCTGAGAATAGCAGAGTCTAGTCGAGGCCTTCCGAGAAGCCTCCAACACTTCCCTGACCGACTGAGATACCGGGAAGGAAGTCAAGGGGAAAGAAACCAAGCAGTCAGATGAAGAGACTGAAGATTGGGATGTAACAGTGAACCCCGACTCTGAGATAGCAGAGAGGGAAAGACGGGCAGAAGTAGAGGTTCCCTGATACTGAGTTGAAGTAGCAGGGAGAACCAAGGCTGGCGGGGCCATCGAGGAGCGATCAGGATCAGAGTGGCCCTCAGAGATTTTAGATGGACCAGCGTCCTCAGAATCAGAGGAAACGGCGGGAACGCATAGAGGAACTTTCCCTCCCAATCTAGGAGGAAGGCATCGGCCTCGAGACGGTCCGGGGAGTATATCCTTGAACAGAAGAGATTGTCGGGGGAGGCGAACAGGTCTACCTGGGGGGTCCCCCACGTGTCGAACACTTGTCGCAGCACCTGAGAGTGCAGGGAACACTCGTGTGGCTGGAGGAGGTGGCTGAACCTGTCCGCCAGGCAGTTTTGTTCCCCTTGGATGTAAACCGCTCGAAGGGAGATGTTTTGGGAGACTGCCCACTCCCAGAGCCGTAAGGCCTCCTGGCAGAGGGGCCAAGACCCCGTCCCTCCTTGCTTGTTTACGTAGTACATCGCCACCTGGTTGTCCGTGCGGACGAGGACCACCCAGTCGTGAAGTAGGTGCTGAAAGGCCACCGCGGCGAGGTAAATGGCCCGAAGCTCCAGCACGTTGATGTGGCAGTGACGGTCCTTTGTGGTCCATAGGCCTTGTGTGTGTAGACCGTCTACATGAGCCCCCTAAGCGTACTCCGACGAGTCCTTGGTTAGGACCTTGTGGTGTGGCGGGGCGAGAAAGAGCAAACCCTTGGAAAGATTCGAAGAGTCGGCCTACCAACGGAGCGATCTTAGCAAGGAAGGAGTCACTGTCACGTGGCGGTAGATCGAGTCCCGATCCTGTCGCCATTGTGATGCCAAGGTCCATTGTAACCGCAGATGGAGGCGGGCAAACGGGGTAACGTGGACTGTGGAGGCCATATGGCCGAGAAGCGTCATCATCTGTCGTGCCGAGACGGTAGTCGATCTCGAGACTTGTCGGCTCAGATTTACCAACGCCTCCCGACGCTGAGGAGGGAGGAAGGAATGCTGACGGACCGTGTCCAGCACGGCCTCGATGAATTGTAAGGACTGAGAGGGGCATAGCTGGGATTTTGGGAAGTTTACCTCGAACCCCAGACGCTGAAGCGCAGTAATAGTCTGTTGGGTCGCTGAGATAACCCCCTCCCTGGTCGAGGCTTTGATCAACCAATCGTCCAGATAGGGGAATACCTGTAGACCCTGGGAGCGCAAGGTAGCCGCGACTACTACGAGGCACTTCGTGAAGACTCGGGGGGACGAGGACAGGCCGAAGGGGAGGACCCGATATTGCAGGTGGAGGTCCCCCACCTGGAAGCGCAGGAACCTGCGGCAAGCAGGGTGCACCGGGACATGGGTGTAGGCCTCCTTCAGATCGAGGGAGCAGAGCCAATCGCCTTCGCTGATCAAGGGGTAAAGGATCGGAAGGGAAAGCATCCAAAATTTTTCCCGTACCAGAAACTTGTTCAGGCGCCTTAGGTCCAGGATCGGGCGCAGGTCTCCCGTCTTCTTCGGTACCAGGAAGTAGCGGGAGTAAAATCCTTGGACCCTTTGATTTTGGGGGACCAACTCCACCGCCCGCAGGCGGAGGAGGTCCTGTGCCTCGGAGAGGAGGGGCAACTGCGCTCGATTTGGAGGACACGCACTTGGTGGGCTGTCGGGGGGTATCTCCTGAAAGTTGAGCGAGTACCCTGATGAGATCACGCCAAGGACCCATGAGTCTGACGTGATGGCTTTCCAGCGAGGGTAGTAGGCTTGAAGGCGGCCCCCGATGGGGAGGGGGTTGGGTGGAGGTGCAGAGGGGGCCCGCCCCCGTCCGTTCATTCCGTCAAAAGGACGGAGATGGCTTCGCCGACACCGTGGGCTGTGACTTTGGTGGAGCCCTAGAGTGAGCCTGGGGGCGTCGCGGCGGTGGTCGTGAGAAGGTCGGTGTGGACTTCTGGGGGTAGCGTCGAGGTAATCCCCGGAAGGGGCGAGGGGTCTGTGGCTTAGGCTTCTGTCGGACAAGGGACGCGAATGAGCATTCGTGTTCAGACAGCCGTTTCGTAGCGGCTTCGATGGTGTTGTCAAAGAGTTCCTTCCCGACGCAGGGGAGGTTGGCTAGTCGATCTTGTAGGTTGGGGTCCATATCGACGAGTCGTAGCCATGCCAGCCGGCGCATGGCCACTGCGAAGGCTGCGACCCTGGAGGATAGCTCAAAGCCGTCGTAGGCGGCGTGGAACAAATGTAGCCTGAGGTTGAAAAAATCCTCGAGGAGGAGGCTGAACTCTGTCTGGTGAGGGGTGGGTAAGCTCTCCTAGATGGAGGCGAGCCGCCCAATGAGGTGCTTCAGGTAGGAGGAAAAAGTGAAGGTGTAGTTCAGGACTCTGTTGGTCATCAAAGAGTTCTGGTACAACCGGCGTCCGAATTTGTCCAGTGTCCAGCCTTCGCGTCCAGGGGGGACCGCCGCGGACACCCTCGAGGGGTGAGCTTTTTTTAGAGATGATTCCACCAGTAGGGATTGGTGGGACAGCTGTGGTTGCTCAAACCCCGGGTGAGGTACCTTCCGGTACTTAGACTCCATTTTGGATGGGACCGCTGTCACCATGTAAGGAGTCTCGAGGTTCCTGATAAGGGTCTGCCCGAGTACCGGGTTCAGTGGCAGCCGCAGGGACTCTCGGGGCAGGGAAGGCATATCCAGCTCCGCCAGGTACTCCTTGAAGTACCTTGAGTCAGATTGTAGGTCCAAGTCAAGGGCACGTCCCATGTCCTGGACAAACCTCGTGAAGGATGGTCGATGGGGTCCCGTGGCCCCTTGCGGGGACGGTGACCGGGACCGCCGTTTGGCTGAGAAGGAAGGAGAAGCCTCCCTCGAATGTGGGGCTCTCGTTCGGATCCTCGGTCTGATACCGGAGACGCGCTGTGAAAGCGCTCCGGGGTCGAGGACCTGCGTCGCCTTGAGGAGTCCCTCGGGGACGACGCCGGGGTTCTGGGGACCAACCGATGCCTGGTCGGGGATCCCTCCCCCGACTCCCTCGGCGAAAGCCTAGGGCCTCGGGCCGGAGGTCCGGACCGAGGGGGAGTCAATAGGAGCTGTGGGTTGGTAAGAGACAGCTCGGTGACCCTTAGCGGTTCCCCCGATCGAGTCGAGGGGGTGCGCCCTCGTACCGGAGGGGAGCTCCGGGCTTTCTTAGAGAGGGGTCTCGATTTTCATTTTGAATGCCTCGAATGCTTCGAATGGGGAGGAATCCGAGGAAGAGGAGAGGCGACGAGAACGGTGCGGTTTTCCTCGAGGGGTCTCGGCGCGTTGCTCAGGCTGGTCCGGCGCATGCGAGGTCGAGGCCGAGGCCGAGGCCGGTTGAAGGTGAGCTATGGCAGCGGAAAGCTCCGTTGTGATCATCGCTCGGAGCAGGTCCTGGAATACGTGCACGGACAGCATCGAGGGCATGTCCCAGGCCGCTGTGCTCTCCACCGGGGGCGATCTCGCTTCGGAGCATTCCCGAGGGGTGGAGGCACGTCCCGAGGTCTTCGGGGTTTTTACCGGGGCCGTGGGTAAAGAGTTTCCACCCTGTGTGGCCGTTGTCCCCGAGGTTGGCTTCTTTGACGATGTGGAACCTGAGGAAGGAATAGGGGACTTACCCGGGGCCGAGGACTTATGGGAGCTCGAGGTCTTCGAAGTCGAGTCCCGAGGTGGGGCCGATGTACTCGAGGCCGAGATCGAGGCCGGGGCCGATCTCGAGGCCGAGGTCGAGGGTTGATCGGTAGCAAATAGCTCTGCCGTGCGGGCCCGTCGTCGGCGGAGCGCCCGCTGTTGAAAAGTTGCACACCGGGGGCAAGTTTCCGTTGGATGGTTGGCCCCCAGGCAAAGGATGCACCAGCGATGCGGGTCTGTGAGAGATAGGAGACTCTCGCACCCGGTGCATTTTTAAAGCCCGTAATGGGCCGGACATTCAGGCGGCCGCGGTCAATCAGGCCTTGCGGTCGCGGCGATCCGGGAGCCCCCGGATCGCGAGAAAAAGGCGCGAAAAGCGCGATGAGCAGGAAAGAAAAAAAGAAAAATTTTGTTATGCACAGCGACTTTTACGGAGAAAGAAAAAAGAAATAAATCGCGGTGCAAAGAAGGCACTAGGGCAGCGCTAAGAAAAAACATGTCTTCTTAGCACAGCGGAAAAAATAGAACTGGAGACCACGAGGAGGGGATGCGCCCTCTAGTGGAGCAGGAGGCACACATGCGTGGTGCAGCCAGCAAACTTGAATCTTCAATCAAGTTTGCTTGAAATGCTGTCCGCATCGGGGCTCCGTAGATGACGTCACCCACATGTGAGAATATCATGCCTGCTTGTCCTGGGATAATGTATTATTTGCCACCATTCAAGAAAACTCAAGATAAAGAATCTATTGAAATGATCCCCCTTCAAGTCCTCTAGAAATATTGAAAATGTTAATAGCAGATTTTGTATTAGAATCTGACAGACTGGTTTTTAAAACTCTTTTGTAGAAGAGAGGTGAAAAATTTATGGATCAGTTAATTAATGTTTTCCTAGATATGGCTAAAGTTACGCAGTAAGAAAGGAAGCAATTTCTATTGAAGTTTGACTTAACCTCCAGTGCTTCAGGAGGAAAGTTACTGAAATGGTCAGTGGTCTTCGTTATAAGATGTATGGAGACAGACTTAAAGATCTCAGTATGTATACTTTGGAGGAAAGGCGGGAGAAGGGGAGATATGATAGAGACATTTAAATACCTACAAGGCATAAATGCATATGAGGTGAGTTTTTCATTTGAAAGGAAGCTCTAGAATGAGAGGGCATAGGATGAAGTTAAAAGGAGATAGACTCATGAGTAATCTAAGGAAATACTTTTTTTTACTGAAAGGGTGGTAGATTAGTGAAATAGTTTCCTGGTAGAGGTGGTGGAGTGAAAGACTGAGTTCAAGAAAGCATGAGACAGGCACGTGAGATCTCCTAGGAAGAGTAGGAGATGGTGAATTCTGTGGATGGGCAGACTGGATGGGCCATTTGGCCTTTATCTGCCATCTTATTTCTATTTCTGTGTTCACCTATAAATGTAGCTTATCAAAGGATCTAAACAGGCAATAGAAGCTCCTGCCCAATTAAACCCCACTGAGTGGGGTTCCAGATTAACTCTTTAAAAAAAAAAGGACAAGTGGCCCCACCCTGTTCTACCCCCCAGAATTCTGCCCCTGCCCCCACACGGACCTCATGTCTTCTTTCCCAAGCTCTGGGACTCATCTAGAGGACCTCTGCATATGCATGGCATAAATGCAATAACTTCACACTCATGCATGTTATGTCATCCACGCATCCGCACAGGCACTCCAAATGCAGCCCTGAGCTCGGTGCTTTCCAAATCCTGGACAAACTGCTATCAAATATTTTCCTACTTGGGGCCATGATATCAATAATGCTTCACAACTTTCATTCCTACCAGAACACCTGGCCTTTGTCACACATGCAGAACACAGATAAACCCTAAGCAAATACAGGACCATAAACTAAAAGTCCCAATGTAGACAAACAAAAACCCTAATGCTCAAAGTATGAGAAACAAGATTCTGGATCTAGAAGCTGTGATGGAAGAAGATGAGTTGGATATAGTGGCAATCACAGAGACATGGTTCATGGAGAACCATGACTGGGATGTAGTTATACTGGATTATATTCTGTTCAGGAAAGACAGGGTAGTTAGAAAAGGAGGGGGAGTAACGTTATATGTTAAAGATCATATTAAAGCCACACAATTGCAGGATCTGAATGGCAAAGAAGAGGCACTGTGGATCAATTTGGAAAGAGGGAATGGTAAATATATTTACATTGGTGTGATTAGACAGGCCTCCTTCACCGACAGAAGTAGATAGAGATTTAATAGTAGACATTCAGAATATATCTAAAAAAGGAGAAGTTTTACTAATGGGTGATTATAACATGCTGGATGTTGATTGGGGTATCCCTATTGCAGGGTCTTCTAGAAGTAGGGAGATCCTGGATTCCTGTTCCAGCAGTTGGTAATGGAACCCATCACGGGATGGGGTCATACTGGACTTAATTCTTACAAATGGGGAAAGTGTTTCTGATGTTGCAGTGGGTGATATCTGGCATTAAGTAATCACTGCATGCAGTGGCATAGTGAGTGTGAGCGGTGCCCAGGGTGGTGGCATCCTTCTCCCACCCCCTTCCCCGCTTCCCCTGCTGCACACCCCATCCCCATATCTTTTAACTTCAGCAACTTACTGTCTGCTTCGGCGCTCTCTCTGATATCACTTCCTAGGTGTGGGTCCCAGAAGTGATGTCGGAGAGCATGGAAGCTGACGTAGACAGCAAGGTGGTGGCTGCTTGCACCGATGTTAAAAAAGGTACAGGGAGAAGGGGTGCGTGCACAGCAGAGAGAAGAGTGGGAAAGGGGGGTAGAGAGGAGGATGGGTGCCGGTGCCCTGAGTAAGACTGCGCCTGGAGTGAACCACACCCTTCTTATGCCACTAACTGCATGGTATGGTTAATATTAAGATGGGTATAGAGAAAATAGCAGAGATAGTATTCCAGACACTAATCCAGTAATGTTGAAGTAAGGGGCAATGAAAGAGCAAATGCACCAAAGTGCCTGTATAGATACAGTAGCACAAATCTTGTTGGAAAGTACAGGGTCCATGTGGCCCTATGCATTAAAAAGTACATCGATTGGAGCAGGGAAGAAGATTTAAGAGATTTAAAGCAATGTGACCATATTTTTGACCAGGAATCGTCATTTGCTAATAAATGTAATAATAATAATAACTTTATTCTTCTATACCGCCACAATCTTGCGACTTCTAGGCGGTTTACAATCAAGAATGCTGGACGTTCAGCGAAATACAATAAGTAGATATTCAGAGGAAATACAGAGATCAGAGACCTCAGGAGGCAATAGTATAGAAATACAATTTGCTGAGCAAAAATATAATATGTACATTTTAGTAGGTAATGTCCGACAGGACCTGTTGGGGATAAATAGCAACGTAAAGTTACGATAAGATGAAGATAACAGATTATATTTATAACAGTGCTGTAAGTTCAGGTGGAATAGGGAGGGGGGAGGGAGAGGGAGCGCGGGTCAATTGTTTAGGTATTTCTGGAACAGGTATGTTTTTAGGCGTTTCCTGAATTCCCCGTATGTAGTGGGCGAAAGCAGTTGGTCTAGGTCTTTGCCCCATAGGACCGCTTGGTGAGAGAGAAGGTGTTCATGGTGTTTTTTCATTTTGCAGCCTCTAACTGGAGGGGAAATGAGTTTTGGGTGTGTGTTTCTCTTGAGTTTGTTATTAGAAAATGCGAAAAGGTCCGTTATATACTTGGGGGTCAGGCCGTATAGTACTTTGAAGCAGAGTCAGGCAAATTTAAACCTTACTCAGGCTTCCGTTGGTAGCCAGTGCAGCTGCCGATAGTAGGGTGTCACGTGGTCGAATTTCTTCATCCCGAAGATAAGTCTGACCGCAGCATTTTGCATTATTTGGAGACGTCTCATATTCTTTTGTGAGATTGCTAGATAGGCGATGTTGCAGTAGTCAAGCTGACTCAGTATGAGGGATTGCACTAGGATTCTGAATGTTGACGTATCGAAGTATGATTTAATGGTTCTGAGTTTCCAGAGAGTAAGGAAACCTTTTCTGAATAGGGAATCCACTTGTTCCTTCAATGTTAGGCATTGGTCTAGAATAACACCTAGTATTTTCATGGTGGGCTGAATAGGGTAGTTGAGTTTATTGATGCTTAGTGGGGTTTTATTGTCAAGCGGGTGAGGGGAGGAAACGAAGAATTTTGTTTTTTCTGGGTTGAGCTTGAGCTTGAAATCTGTCATCCATTGTTCCATCTCATTTATGGCATTGGATGCCTTGGGAATGGTTTCCGAGAGTTGGTGAATGGGATGATGATCGTAAAGTCATCTGCGTAGCTGAATAGTTTTATTCCTAATTGGGTTAGTTTCACACCTAATGAGGACATGTAGATATTGAAAAGCAGTGGGGAAAGCAGTGACCCTTGTGGCACTCCGGATGAGTTGCTCCAGGTGTCGGAGTGTTCGTTGTTAAAGCGTACCTGGTAAGAACGGGATGTGAGGAAGCCACGAAACCAGTTTAGTACCTCAGCTCTGATACCAATTGCGTCTAAGCATTGCATCATTTTCTCGTGGTCTACCAAGTCGAATGCAGAGCTCATGTCGAATTGCATGATCAGGGCGTTGAGGCCTTTACTAAATAATAGGCGCAAATAGTCTAGGATGGCAGCGATTACTGTCTCCGTACTGAATAGGATTCTAAAGCCGGATTGAGTTTCATGCAGGAGAGAGAATTGATTAAGGTAGTCCATTAGTTAGGTGTGTACTAGTCCTTCCATGATTTTTACAATGAATGGGATAGATGCTATTGGTCTGTAGTTTGTTATTAGTGCTGAGGATTCTTTTCTATTTTTTGGGATGGGGATTATTATAATGTGGCCGTTGTTAGTGAGGAAAGTCCCATTTTTTAGGTTGTGGGTTAGGTAGTGTAATAGTGATATTTTGAATTCTGGTGGTACTGCTTTCATAATCTCCGGAGGGCACGTATCTAGGATGCAGTGAGATTTAGAGTATTTGTTGTAGAGTTTGGTGTAGGTATTCCATTCTGGATCTAGAAAGGAACTCCAGATCATGTCTGAAGGTATTTCATTGTCATGTGAGTTAGCTATTTGGTAGTTGCTGGGGATGATTGTTACATCGTTATTGCTTATACAGTTATTTTTTAGGTTTTTAATTTTGGAATCAAAATATAGAGCTAGGTCCTTCGCGGTGGGTAACTTCGTGTTGTGCTCAGGTGTGGTGTAGCGGGTGATGTCAAATAGGTTTGTGACTATGTTCAATAACTCTTTTGTACTGATTCCTTGTGAACCTTTGCATTATAAATTAATTTTGGTGGAGTAGAACGCTTTGCGTTTGTCTTTTATCAGTTGTTTGTAGGTTTTTATGTAGGCTCTCCAATTGTTGCGGTCAATCAGTTCTCCTGTTTTATTCCAAATTCTTTCTAGTCGCCTAGCTGTTTGTTTCGTTTTTAGTAGTTCGGCGTCAAACCATTTGTTGTGTTTGTTTGCACTGCTTTTGCTTTTATGTAAGGGGGCGATTTTAACTAGGATGGATGTGCTGGTTGTGTTCCAGTGTTCCCAGAAATCTATTCCTTCCTCTATTACTGTATGCGGTTCGTATTCTGACCAGTATTCTTCTGGATTAATATAACCTCTTGTTTGATGTTCTTTTTTTATTACCGGACGTGTTTTAGATTTTCGGTGTGACCAGATCAGCTTAAAATAATAGGTGAAGTGGTCGGACCAGATGTCGTGATGCCAGGTGCCTTCAGTAAGAGAGATGATTGGGTCAAGGTTTTCCTTTGTGGACATGGCAACTAGGTCTAAATGATGGCCTTTTTCGTGATTTTGTGTGGGTACAGGGATGTTGTAGTTGAGTAGAGTTAGGAAGTTTTTAAGCTTTATTGCGTCTGTGTTGTTCTCTTCGTCTAGGTGTAAATTTATGTCCCCTGTGATGATGTTGTAGTTGGGGCTGATAGAATTCTGCAGGACGAATTCGCAGAAGTCTTCTTTGGCTTTGGGCCAGCTTTTAGGCGGAATGTAGAATAGTATGCTGGATAAGGATTCTTCTAGCTGGGTATTATTGATTTTACAGGCTAGGATTTCTAGGTTATCGGTCATTTTAGAATCTAGAAGTTCGAACTCGAATCCTTCTTTAAGGATTATGGCTAATCCTCCTCCTTTTTTTCCTGTGCGGTTTAACGTAAGGATTTTGAAATTGTTTGGTAGAAGATCAGATATAATAGGATCATCTTCAGATAGTAACCAAGTTTCAGTTAGAAAGAGACAGGCTATTTGTTTGCTGGTGATCCAGTCATTTATGAGGAATGCCTTGTTTCTAACAGATCTGGTATTAAGATATGCACATGGGATGGAGGTGGTTGCAGCATTTACTGTTGAGTTAGTGGTTTTGATGGTTTTTATTTCCCTTGTTCTTTTTTTAAGGGTATGGTGGTGTCTTTTTTATATGAGATTACATTAATATCATTTGTAGTGTCTTCTTGCAGGTTGGTGATGTAGGGGAAAGATAGAACAGGGTGGTGGATGGATTGTAATTGAGGGTAGAGAGAGTGAACGTCTTTGATGTTACCGCTTATTAGGTAGATCAGTAGGATTAGTAGGAGATTCATGATTGGGAGGTAGATTGAGTATTCCTGAAGTCCTGAGGCAGGGGGAGGTTTTGTTTCCCTATAATTTTTTTTTTTTTTTGGTGACCCGGGAGATGAAGGTGCTCAAGGAGACCTGGCTGGCTGATCCAGGTGGGATTAGTTCTTAGGAAGTCCAGGTAGTAGCGACTAATAATTGGGCATGTTTCTAATAGATTTTCCTGCGATTGATTAATGTGTCACTTGGAGTTGACTCTTGTGGTTGATCAGATGCTACTAATACATTCAACTAACATATGCAACTAACTTGTTGTACATGCATCTAACAATTATATATGCGCTTAACAGTTAATTTGTGCCTAATAGTTATACATGCGACTAATAGTTGTTCATGCAGTTAACAGTTGTAACATGTGATTAACAGTTGTACATGCAATTAACAGTCTCTGATAGTTAAGAGTGTGGCTAACAGTTATTCATGTGGTTAACAGATGGAGGGTATGTGTATCTAACAATTATACTTGGTTGCTAGGCGGATCTTTAGGAGGGCCTATAGGGAGTCCTAGTTCAAGCGACTAATAATTGCGCGTGTATATAGCAACTATTCATGCAGCTTAACAGTTAGGCTTGCCTCTGACAGTTAATTATGTCTCTATTGATTGTTTATGCTACTAGCGTTTAATTAGGCACCTAACAGTTATAAATGTATGGAAGAACTGGCAATTATAATTTGGCCTTAAAGAGGGAAACTTAGCTGACAGTTTGTAGTAGATGAGGACGCTTCTCCATGGCGCTTCACCAGGATGCTTCACAAAGGCGCGTGCTAAGGCGCACGCGCCTTTGCCATGCACCTTAGCCGCGCGCCGAATGGCGGTGCACCATTGACGTGGCGGTCTATTCAGCAACCCCGCTGGTTCGGGGAAGGGGCAGCGCGGTGCTCGCGTGGCTCTCTAGGGCTGGTTCACAAAGAAATGGTTGGTCCTGTGCAGTCCCGTCGGGAGGGGCGAGGGGGGAGGAGCAGAGAGCGCTCCCACGCCGGCAAGCCTCTCTGCCTGCTCCTGGGTCCAGCGATGTGGCCAAAGTGAGATTCAAACGAAAAACAAGAAATAAACAGAAACTAACAGAAAAACGGGTGCTGAGAGACTTCCTGAGCCTTCCAACTGGCTCAGTGTAGTCTCGTTGGGTGGGGGGAGGGGCGGAGTGTGCTCCCACACCGGCAAGCCTCCCTGCCTGCTCCTGGGTCCAGCGATGTGGCCAAAGTGAGATTCAAACGAAAAACAAGAAATAAACAGAAACTAACAGAAAAACAGGTGCTGAGAGACTTCCTGGCTGGGACTCCGCATGAGCGGATCACTGGACTTGATGGACCCAAGGTCTGATCCGGTGATGGCAGTTCTTATGTTCTTATGTTATGATGTATAATCTTTGTGCTGTTTTGTATGCAGTCCTCACTACTGTTTTCTAGTTGCTCTGTTGTGACTTGACCATTACTTGTTGTTTACTCTATGATTGAAAATAAATAAAACTTTATTGAACTAAAAAAAAAAAAAAAGATGGGCATAGAGAGGGCTCATTCAAAAGCAAAGGTTCTAGATTTTTTTTAAAACTAACTTTGTTCGGATGGGGGATTATGTCAAGGAATTGTCTGGATGGAAACATCTGGAAGGAGTAAAATGCAGTGGGCAAAACTGAAATGAGTTATCGTAAGGGCGGCAAACCTTTTTGTGAGGCAAGTAAGTTAAAGTAAGAGGAAAAGAAGACCGCTATGGTTCTCAAAAGTAGTAGCAGAGAAAGTAAGGAATAAGAGGTTAGCATTCATAAACTACAAAAGATTGCAGAAAGAGGAAGACAGGCAAAAATATCTAGAAAAGTTAAGAGAGGCTGGTCGAGTAGTCAGGAAAGCAAATATACAAATGGAAGAAAAAATAGCTGACATGGTAAAACGGAGAGACAAGACATTTTTTAGACATGTTAGTGATTGGAAGAAGTGCAAAGTGGCATTGTGGAACTCAAAGGTGAAGGGGAGGAATATGTAGAAGCTGATAAAGAAAAGGCTGAATTGCTGAACAAATATTTCTGTTCATGTTCATGGCTGAAGATCCGGGAGTGGGACCGCAGAAGACAAATGTGAATAGGGAGGAAGAAGTGGTAGACCCTGATCGATTTTCAGAGAGTGGTGTTCATGAGTAGCAAGCTAAATTAAAGGTAGACAAAGTGATGGGGCCAGATTATGTCCATCCGTTGGTGTGGAAGGAACTTAGGGAAGTTCTGCTGGCTCCACCTACTGACCTTTACAATGTGTCTCTAGAGTCGGGAGTGTTACCAGAGGACTGGAGAAGGGCAGATGTGGTCCCTCTATACAAAAGTAGAAGTAAGGAAGAAGTAGGGAATTACAGGTCAGGAAGTCTGACTTCTGTGGTAAGCAAATCGATGGAAAAGCTTTTAAAACAGAGAATGGCGAAGTTTCTGGAATCCAGTAGATTACAGGTCCAGAGGCAACATGGATTCACTAGAGATAGGTCTTGTCAACCAAATCTGATCAATTTCTTTGACTGGGTGACCAGAGTATTGGGTAGAGGGAGTTCACTAGATGTGATGTATTTAGATTTTAGCAAAGCCTTTGACAGTGTTCCACACAGTCTGCTAACTAAGCAAGTGGATGAAATTAGGACAGCAAAATACTTAGTATACTTCGGTGTAATTTGCCTTAAGCTACGACTGAAAAAAGGTGTGATGAAATTCAGATGCAAATAAACCTAAGCAATTAAGGTTGCTTGTTTTTTCACATTGATTGTGTAGGGTATGTTGTGTAGATCAGTGAAATAAACTACTACTTTACTTTACCCTCCCCCCTTTTAAAAAAAACCACGCAGGAGGTTTTTAGCACCAGCAGGTGTGCTGCTTCAATAGTTCCTATGAGCACTGGAGCAGCACAGATCATTCAGCGCACCAGCCGGCGCTAAAACCTCTTGAGTGGTTTTGTTAAAAATAAAAAGGGGGGGGGGGGTTAAAACATTCTGTTGTATTTTCTAGACTACAGAATGGAAAAATGTTCAAAGGTATGAAAGATTGTTGCAGGGCACTCCATTTCTCAATCATTTTCTAATCGAGACAACCATTTTAGAGCCTACTCTACTGTTCAGTTTATTTATGAGTGTCTGTCGTATTGGAAGAGCTTCAAATGCTGAGGTCCAGGTGCAACTTATCTAATGTCTCCCCCTGAACTAATTCTCCGGTCACGTGTATTTAATTTCTTTGATCATCCAATGAAAATCTGATGTTTTAGATTATGCAGCATACCAATTTTAATAAGATTTGCTGTCTTTTACTTCAGAAGAGACTCCATTAATTTTATCATCACTGAACTAATATTTCTGTAATTTCCAACCTTTTCGCTGTTAAAGATTTGTAAAGAAGGGTTAAATTGCTCTGCTTAAGTCCGGAAACTGTTACTGAATATCCAGGTTCGTGGAGCCAGTTAATGCATAGCCAGTTTAAGTGTGATAGCACATATTTTAATATGATCCTATTTTAATATGTTTATGCAGTTACACTGGCCAGTTAAGTTCTGAATATTGGTACTTAACTGACTAGTTGCCGAATTGACCATCAGAACAACCCCCCCAAAAAAACCCCCCCACAAAAACAAGAGCTGGTTTTCAGTTTGGTGCTTACCACTTAAGTGCTGCTGAAAATTGGCAATTAGCTCCATACAATAAATTTAACCAACTAGGAGCGTTTTCTGGCTAGGTAAATCACTTTGGGGATATTGACTAGTGCGTTTTCTTTAATAATAAGAATATAAGAATAGCCTTACTGGGTCAGACCAATGGTCCATCAAACCCAGTAGCCCGTTCTCACGGTGGCCAATCCAGGTCACTAGTACATGGCCAAAACCCAAGGTGTAGCAATATTCCATACTACCAATACAGTGGCTTCCCCTGTGTCTTTCTCAATAACAGACTATGGACTTTTCCTCCAGGAACTTGTCCAAATCTTTCTTAAAAATAGCTATGCTATGCACTCTTACCACATCCTCTGGCAACGCATTCCAGAGCGTAACTATTCTCTGAGTGAAAAATTTTTTCCTCCAATTGGCTTTAAAAGTATTTCCCTGTAACTTCATCGAGTGTCCCCTAATCTTTGTAATTTTTCACAGAGTGAAAAATTGATCCACTTGTACCTGTTCTACTCCACTCAGGATTTTGTAGATTTCAATCATATCTCCCCTCAGCCGTCTCTTTTCCAAGCTGAAGAGCCCTAACCGTTTTAGTCTTTCCTCATACGAGAGGAGTTCCATCCCCTTTACCATCTTGGTTGCTCTTTTTTGAACCTTTTCTAGTGTGTTGGAACTTTAGCTGATTCATCACTTGGTTCCAAGATTGGGGGGGGTAGTATGAGAGATAATTGTTTTTGAATATCAACCTAAATGTTCAGTGCCACCTATAAATGTAGCTGACATATTATACATATAATGTCGAACATATAATCCCTTGTATCAGTGGTCTTCAGCATGCGGCCCCCAAACAGTTGCCTGAAATGCTCTACAAATCCTGTAAATGTATTATATTTCAATCTTGCCTAGTTAACATTATAATGGCAAACAATCTCTTAAATGTGTTCTGTAATGTCACTGTCTGTATACAGTCTCTTCCCCTGTAGACTACTTTGAACTGTTTGTGGTATGGGGGTATATAAAAACCAGTAGCGTACCAAGGGGGGGCGGAGGGGGGGTGGTCCACCCTGGGTGCAAGCCCTGAGGGGATGCTCCCGGCCTTGGCATTCAGTTCCTCCCCCCCGAAGGATCACGATGCCAGCGAGCCCTGCGCTGCTTCCTCTGCCGAGGTCCCGCCCCTTCTCTGATGTCAGAGGAGGGGCGGGACCGCGGCAGAGGAAGCAGCGCCGAAGCAGCGCAGGGATCGCTGGCATCGCGATCCCGCTGCAGGCTGCTTCGTAGGTGGTGCGGGGAGGCCAGGGGGGCGAGCAGTCCTTCGGGGTGGGTCGGGGCATCAGGCCTTCAGGGTGGGGTGGGCAGGCAGGCAGGCAGGCCTTCAAGGGGGAAAGGGGTGACAGGCAGGCAGGCCTTCAAGGGGGAGGGGGGGTGACAGGCAGGCAGGCCTTCAAGGGTGGGGACAGGCAGGCCTTCAAGGGGGGGGGGACAGGCAGGCCTTTAAGGGGGGGGGACAGGCCTTCAAGGGGATCAGGCAGGCAGGCCTTCAAAGGGGGGGGGACAGGCAGGCAGACAGGCCTTGGGGGTCAGGCCTTCGGGGGGTGCAAGCCTTCAGGGGTGGGATGCAGACCTTTAAGGGGTACAGGCCTTCAGGGAAGGGGGCCCTGGTGTAGAAATACACGGAGGGAATGAGGGGGTTCAAAGAGACGCGCATATGCCGGACTTTGGGTGGGAAGAAATAATGGGTCTGAAAATAGAGAAGAGGGAGAGAGATGATGGACCATGGTTTTTAGAGAGTGAAGGAACAGAAAGGGAGAGAAGTTGAACACAAGGGATGGTGTGGAGGGGGGGATAAAGATACTGGATAGGAGGTTAGTTGGGAAAAGAAAGGGAGAGATGGTGGACCCTGGGGTGGTGGGGAAGGAGGGAGAGATGCTGGATGAAAGGGTAGTTAAGAAAAGATGGATCTGTGGAGGGAGACGTAAAAAGGAAAGATAACAGATCTCCTGGGGAGGGAAGGGAAACGGGGAGGACAGAGATGGCAGATGGATGGTTAGCATGCAGGAAGAAGGAGACCCTGGCAAGCAAGTTATCAGAAGACAACCAGAGCCTTGGCCCAACAAGATTTGAAAAATAACCAGACAACAAAAGGTAGAAAAACTAATTTTATTTTCTGTTTTGTGATTACAATATGTCAGATTTGAAATGTGTATCCTGCCAGAGCTGGTGTTAGACCGCAAACGTGAGCTAGGATTTAACAGAGAGAGGAAAAGTCCTTTTAGTTTCTTTATTTTACTTACACCACAGCGCCAGTGTGGTTAGGAGAAGCTAAAGGGGGGGGGGGGGGTTGAAAAAGCTATAAAATAAACCCACCAGGATGTTTGAAAAAAAACAAAAAACATCCAATTGGGCAGGAAAGTTGAATCGAAAAACCAATTCAATAGGCTGAATCGAATCGAAATTTTTTTTTTTCTTGAATCGGGCAGCACTAGTTTGCGCTACTGTCTTAGACTTTAGGACCTGGGATTGGGGAGAGATGGCATCCTCAGTACTTTATAATGCAAGTGAAACAAGGATTTGGTCAGACTTTTGATGGGTCTGCAGAAGAAAAATATTGTATAGGCCGGGGACATGAGACAGCAGGAAACGGGAACTTTTCTTCCTTCTATTTTTGTGAATGGCAAGGCTGAGGATGTCAGAGAGTTCAGTTAAAATATGTGCTTTATAAGAAAACTAGCTGATGCCCCGGCGTTGCACGGGTATTTAATTATAGCAATAACACTGTAAATGGATTTAAATAAAGATACTTTATAGTGGTGAATGAAATAATGTTGTTCCAGCTTTATAAAAAGTAAAATATTCAAAGTATAATGTGAAATATTTGACAAAATGAATACAATTCAACTAACACAAAAATTGATTATAAACAACATTTTTAGTTTCACCTCCAGGAGCAAGAACATATATATTCTTGGGTGAACCCACCCTTCTCACGTGTGCAGGTGGGCCGCGAGACCCCCAGAACATATCACCCCAGGTAGTGAGGGATCTGCATACCAAGTTTCGTTCAAATCAGTCCCACAGCTTCTTACATTTTTTCCATTGACTTGAATGGGTGAAATCTGATTTTCTGTTTGTAGCTCTGCCCACGTGTGCAGGTGGGCCGCGAGACCCCCAGAACATATCACCCCAGGTAGTGAGGGATCTGCATACCAAGTTTCGTTCAAATCGGTCCTACAGCTTTGTACATTTTTTCCTTTGACTTGAATGGGTGAAATCTGATTTTCTGTTTGTAGCTCCGCCCACGTGTGCAGGTGGGCTGCGAGACCCCCAGAACATATCACCCCAGGTAGTGAGGGATCTGCATACCAATTTACGTTCAAAGCGGTCCCACAGCTTTTTACATTTTTTCCATTGACTTGAATGGGTGAAATCTGATTTTCTGTTTGTAGCTCCGCCCATGTGTGCAGGTGGGCCGCGAGACCCCCAGAACATATCACCCCAGGTAGTGAGGGATCTGCATACCAAATTTCGTTCAAATCGGTCCCACAGCTTCTTACATTTTTTCCATTGGAGCCCCTGAAAATACTGTTTTTCTTCAGCGTGCTTCCGCCTTGCGCTCAGTTGTCTGCGCTGGGTTGTCTGCGCGCCTTTGTCATCTCACGCTTTTGTCTATGAACCAAATCAAACAGATACTAAGCACAGGCCAACAAGCAGCTCTTCTCCAATTTGACATCTCTACAGCCTTTGATTCAGTAGATTGCCATAAGAGAATAACATTCACTTTGTAATGTTATTCCCTTATGTTTTTGTCCTTCTTCGTTCTCTTTCCTATATTGATTGTAGTTCTTCCCATTTTCCTTTTGTTTCACAGTCTACCTTTGTCCGTATTTAGGTCACTGTCTCCCAAACAAATTGTCTTCCCCATTTTATTGTATACTAGCTGATGCCCCGGCGTTGCACGGGTATTTAATTATAGCAATAACACTGTAAATGGATTCAAATAAAGATACTTTATAGTGGTGAATGAAATTATTTTTTTACAGCTTTATAAAAAGTACAATATTCAAATTATAATGTGAAATATTTGACAAAATGAATACAATACAACTAACACAAAACTTGATTATAAACAACATTTTTAGTTTCACCTCCAGGAGAAAGAACATATAAATTCTTGGGTGAAGAGACCCCCAGAACATATCACCCCAGTTAGTGAGGGATCTGCATACCAAGTTTCGTTCAAATCGGTCAAGCCGTTTTAGATTTACTGTGAGAATGGCAGCTGTTTACATTTTTTCCATTGACATGAATGGGTGAAATCTGATATTCTGTTTGTAGCTCCGCCCACGTGTGCAGGTGGGCCGCGAGACCCCCAGGACATATCACCCCAGGTAGTTGGAATTACTGTGAGAATGGCAGCTTTTTACATTTTTTCCATTGACATGAATGGGTGAAATCTGATTTTCTGTTTGTAGCTCCGCCCACATGTGCAGGTGGGCCGCGAGACCCCCAGAACATATCACCCCAGGTAGTGAGGGATCTGCATACCAAGTTTCGTTCAAATCGGTCAAGCCGTTTTTGAATTACTGTGAGAATGGCAGCTTTTTACTTTTTTTCCATTGACATGAATGGGTGAAATCTGATGTTCTGTTTGTAGCTCCGCCCACGTGTGCAGGTGGGCCGTGAGACCCCCAGAACATATCACCCCAGGTAGTTTGAATTACTGTGAGAATGGCAGCTTTTTACATTTTTTCCATTGACATGAATGGGTGAAATCTGATTTTCTGTTTGTAGCTCCGCCCACATGTGCAGGTGGGCCGCGAGACCCCCAGAACATATCACCCCAGGTAGTGAGGGATCTGCATACCAAGTTTCGGTCAATGGAGAGGTTTCAGCTGTTAAGCTTGGTCTTGTTAAATCTCAATGGTGACTGTGTTCTACCCGCTAATGTGAAGATTAAAATTCAATGATGATTGTATTTGTCCTCATCTTTTCCCGTCCCCCCGACAGGTGGTTGCAATGATGGTCCCCTTGTTAAACTCATGGTAGTGGCTTCACTATTTATTGGGTTACAGGTCTGAGCACATCACCATAATAATTTTAGATATTTATCTATGATAAGGATTAATACAAACGAATATAAAAAGTACATTTTTTTCATTGACATGAATGGGTGAAATCTGATGTTCTGTTTGTAGCTCCGCCCACGTGTGCAGGTGGGCCGCGAGCCCCCCAGGACATATCACCCCAGGTAGTTGGAATTACTGTGAGAATGGCAGCTTTTTACATTTTTTTCATTGACATGAATGGGTGAAATCTGATTTTCTGTTTGTAGCTCCACCCACGTGTGCAGGTGGGCCGCGAGGCCCCCAGAACATATCACTCCAGGTAGTGAGGGATCTGCATACCAAGTTTCGTTCAAATCGGTCAAGCCGTTTTTTAATTACTGTGAGAATGGCAGCTTTTTACATTTTTTCCATTGACATGAATGGGTGAAATCTGATTTTCTGTTTGTAGCTCCGCCCACGTGTGCAGGTGGGCCGCGAGACCCCCAGAACATATCACCCCAGGTAGTGAGGGATCAGCATAGCAAGTTTCGTTCAAATCGGGTAAGCCGTTTTTGCGTTGGCAGCTTTTTACATTTTTTCCATTGACATGAATGGGTGAAATCTGATTTTCTGTTTGTAGCTCCACCCACGTGTGCAGGTGGGCCGCGAGACCCCTAGAACATATCACCCCAGGTAGTGAGGGATCTGCATACCAAGTTTCGTTCAAATCGGGCAAGCCGTTTTTGCGTTGGCAGCTTTTTACATTTTTTCCATTGACATGAATGGGTGAAATCTGATTTTCTGTTTGTAGCTCCGCCCACGTGTGCAGGTGGGCCGCGAGACCCCCAGAACATATCACCCCAGGTAGTGAGGGATCAGCATAGCAAGTTTCGTTCAAATCGGGTAAGCCGTTTTTGCGTTGGCAGCTTTTTACATTTTTTCCATTGACATGAATGGGTGAAATCTGATTTTCTGTTTGTAGCTCCACCCACGTGTGCAGGTGGGCCGCGAGACCCCCAGAACATATCACCCCAGGTAGTGAGGGATCTGCATACCAAGTTTCGTTCAAATCGGGCAAGCCGTTTTTGCGTTGGCAGCTTTTTACATTTTTTCCATTGACATGAATGGGTGAAATCTGATTTTCTGTTTGTAGCTCCGCCCACGTGTGCAGGTGGGCCGCGAGACCCCCAGAACATATCACCCCAGGTAGTGAGGGATCAGCATAGCAAGTTTCGTTCAAATCGGGTAAGCCGTTTTTGCGTTGGCAGCTTTTTACATTTTTTCCATTGACATGAATGGGTGAAATCTGATTTTCTGTTTGTAGCTCCACCCACGTGTGCAGGTGGGCCGCGAGACCCCCAGAACATATCACCCCAGGTAGTGAGGGATCTGCATACCAAGTTTCGTTCAAATCGGGCAAGCCGTTTTTGCGTTGGCAGCTTTTTACATTTTTTCCATTGACATGAATGGGTGAAATCTGATTTTCTGTTTGTAGCTCCGCCCACGTGTGCAGGTGGGCCGCGAGACCCCCAGAACATATCACCCCAGGTAGTGAGGGATCTGCATACCAAGTTTCGTTCAAATCGGTCAAGCCGTTTTTGCGTGATCGCGGCACATACACACATACACACACACATACACACCTCCGATTTTATATATATAGATATAATAATGTGTTTTATAAAGTTTATAAGGATTGCTGGCCTACCCGGTGAGGTGTTCCTAATGGTGGTGGTTGTAGCAGCGTGTCAATGTGTTGAGAGAAAGAGGTGGTCTGGGAAATTCTGCTGAGCAAACTCTGGTCCCAGTTAGTCCCCCAGTTAGTCCACTCCACTCAACTGATTCACACACTGAGTGGGTCTTTGGGTGTTGTGCCTGGGTAGTTGTTTTGGGATTTCTTCCAGTGGTCCAAGGAAGGAAACTTTGTTAACCTTAGCATTGACCTTCAGAATATGTTTGTAATAGTGCTGCTTGTGTGGCATTAGGCTATGTAGTGATCGAAAGAAAAAACTAGACCTTTGCACATTTTTGCACTATATGGTGGGTTTATGTTGAGATTCACATTTCCTGCACAGCTAAGTCCTTGTGAAGTTACCTTGTTCTTTCTGTATTTGACATCTAGCAAGGTCTCTGTTTGGTAGTTATGGTAAAAGCAGATAGCGTTGCTGATTTTAAGAAAGGTTTGGACAAATTCCTGGAGGAAAAGTCCATAGTCTGTTATTAAGACATAGGGGAAGTGTCTGCTTGCCCTGGATCGGTAGCATGGAATGTTGCTACTCTTTGGGTTTTGACCAGGTACTAGTGACCTGGATTGGTTACCATGAGAATGGGCTACTGGGCATGATGGACCATTGGTCTGACCCATTTAGGCTATTCTTATGTTATGTTCTCATCTGTAGGGGCCTTTGTTTTCACTTCTTATTTTAATGTATTTTTTTTCTGGGAACTTAGTGTTTTTTAGAATGGGAACAAAAATGGAAGAGAATTAATGTGTGTGGAATGGGGGGGGAGGTTACTAATTTCTTCAGTTAAATAATTAAATCCACCTCAACCAGACATAGGAGAACTCACGCACCATTCATATTGAACAAACTGAAATCAATAGGGTTAGGGAACACTCTAACTACATGGGTTGAGGATTGGCTGAGTGGTAGACTTCAGAGGGTGGTGGTAAACGGTACCCCTTCCAAAACGTGAGGCGTGATAAGTGGAGTGCCGCAGGGCTCGGTCTTGGGCCCGATTCTATTCAACTTATTCATAAGAGATATTACCCGAGGACTTAGAGGAAAGGTATCAATGTTCGCCGATGACGCCAAACTTTGCAACATAGTAGGTAAAAGCATTTTACCTGATAATATGACACAAGATCTACTACTGCTTGAACGGTGGTCGGCAACATGGCAACTAGGCTTCAATGCTAAAAAGTGTAAGGTAATGCACCTGGGTAAGATAAACCCGCTCAGAACTTACATACTAAATGGTGAGACCTTGGCCAGGACCACAACGGAACGTGATCTAGGGGTGATCATTAGTGATGACATGAAGATTGCAAATCAAGTGGAGAAAGCTACCTCCAAGGCAAGGCAAATGATGGGTTGTATTCGTAGAGGTTTTGTCAGCAGGAGACCTGAAGTTATGATGCCGCTGTACAGGTTTCCTTGGTGAGGCCTCACTTGGAGTATTGCGTTCAATTCTGGAGACCACACTACCGGAAGGATGTGCAGAGAATCGAGTCGGTTCAGTGAATGGCCACAAAGATGGTCTGGGGGCTCAAGGATCTCAAGTATGAAGAAAGACTGAATAAACTGAGGCTGTACTCACTTGAGGAATGAAGAGAGAGGGGTGATATGAATGAAACATTTAAGTACATCACGGGCCGTATCGAGGCGGAAGAAGATATCTTCTACCTCATGGGACCCTCGACCACCAGGGGGCATCCGCTAAAAATCAGGGGAGGGAAGTTCCATAGCGACTCCAGAAAATACTTCTTCACTGAAAGAGTGGTGGATCATTGGAACAAACTCCCACTGCAGGTGATTGAGGCCAACAGCGTGTCGGACTTTAAGAGAAGATGGGATATTCACAGGGGATCCCTAGGGGAGTGAAACCAGAGGACAGGTATTTGGAATGGGCAGACTTGGTGGGCTATAGCCCTTTTCTGCCGTCTTTTTCTATGTTTCTATGTTTCTATTCACACACCCTCCAACCAAAATCGTCAAAAGAAAAAAAAACTGTTGGACAACCTCCTAACACTCGACCCCCAACTCTACAACCTATTGACCTCGACCACAAACTACAAAACCTTCAAAAAAGAAATAAAAACCCTTCTATTAAAAAAACACATAAAACCGAACTAACACAATCAGAACTGTCCCAAGCATCACCTGCAACTACTCCATATGTACTTCTGATGTCATGACAATTTAGATATAATTTATGTCATGTTTGGAATAATGGTTACATATATGAGGTTCAATAAAAAGAAAATTTTCAGTGCCTGTTTCTATTATGACCATTTATTTTTCATGGTTATTACAAAAAATATTTTTTTACATGGGGGGTGTCAAAAAATGATGGGCCCCGGGTGCCACATACCCTAGGTACGCCACTGATAAAAACTAAGTTATTATTATTATTCAGGTGTCTTACTTATGGCATTTGCTACTGTGGACTATAAAAAAAAAGTGAGTTTTTAAAATATATAATTGAAGTGTTGTAGAATCAATATTAGTATTGATTTTTAATGTTTACAACCCAGTCTGAACAAGCAGGTCAAGGTGGCTTACAAAGTTAGTAGTATTTGTAAGCTTGGAAATGTTTTGATGGCTCTTAGAGCTTTTTCATATTCATACTGCAGCCTTTTACTTGAAAAAGGTTGAAGACCACTGCCTTGTATGTTCAGAACTAACCATCAAAAGAAAGTAGTCATGTCTGGCATATTCAGGAGCCAGGATCTGAGATATAACCGCCTGTCTAGACAGACTTATCAAGTCACATGACCACTTTCCCATGCTTCTCATCCACATTGGAACGAACGACACTGCCAGGAACACCACGGAGAACATATCTGTAGACTTTGGAGCCCTGGGTGAGAAGTTGAGGAGAATGGAAGCGCAGGTGGTCTTCTCCTCGATCCTCCCAGTGAGAGGCAAGGGGAGAGCCAGGGAGGATCGTATCCAGAGGACAAACCACTGGCTGCACGGTTGGTGTAGGGAGATGAACTTCGGATTCCTGAACCATGGAGAGGCACTGCAAAGACTACAGGGACATGACGGACTTCACCTGACCAGAAGGGGAAAGAACGTCTTTGGACACTGACTAGCCCGCCTATTTCATAGGGCTTTAAACTAGGTAAGTTGGGGGAGGGTACTCACTCACGTGCTGGCGCAAGTAACCAACTTGGCGAGGTAAGTTGCCAATCCATTTCTGAGTCTGAGGTAAGTACACACTGCATTTCCGAGTCAGAGGTAAGTACACACATTGCAAACAGTATTATAGGAGTCCAATTAGCTCAAGCAGGAATATCTACACAGAGACATAGCAAACATAAGGTATGGAGGGCTATGTACATTAATGCCCACAGTTTGGGCAATAAGATTCTGGAATTAGAGACGGAAATGAGGAACACCGACCTAGATGTGGCAATATCCGAGACTTGGTTCACGGACTCCCCTGGGTGGGATATGGCTATACCGCGATACAACTTACTTCGGCGGGACAGAGAGGGCAAAATGGGAGGAGGGGTAGCACTATACACTAAAGAGGACATCAAAGTTACCAAAATCACAGATGTCAAGTACACCGGGGAATCCCTCTGGGTGAATTTGGCTAGGGGGAAGGACAAATGCCTGTATCTTGGTGTAGTATACAGACCTCCAAGACAACAGGAGGACATGGATATAGAATTAGTCTAAGCCATTGAGAATATCACTTTACGTGGAGACACAGTATTGTTAGGAGACTTCAATATGCCTGATGTGGATTGGAACAATCTTTCCGCTACGACCAGCGGCAGCAGGAAACTATTAACCTCTATAAAGGGAGCGAGACTCAGACAAATGGTATTAGAGCCCACTAGGGATCGGGCGATACTAGACCTAATACTCACCAACTGAGAAAGTGTCACAGAGGTCTCGGTAGGCGATAAGTTGGCCTCCAGTGACCACAACATGATATGGTTCAACCTCAGGAAAGGTTTCACTAAGTCAAGCACATCAACCAAGGTCCTCAACTTTAAGGGCACAAACTTCGAAAGCATGGGAGATTTCGTCCACCAGGCACTGCAAAACCATGCCGAAACAGATAATGTAGAGGTAATGTGGTCAACTCTGAAATCAACCTTACACGAAGCAACCAACCGCTACGTCAAATCAGTAAGTAAACAGCGAAGAAATAATAGACTACAGTGGTTCTCTGCGGAGATCTCAGACCTCATAAAAAAGAAGAAAAGAGCGTTCATCCTCTACAAACAATCAAGGAAGCGAGAATCCAAGGAAGACTATCTGGCAAAGTCAAAAGCGGTCAAAACGGCAGTCAGGGAGGCCAAACTCCGAATGGAGGAGAACCTTGCAAAGAACATCAAGAAGGGCAATAAATCCTTCTTCCGATATATTAGTGACAGAAAAAGAAACACAGATGGGATAGTATGCCTTAGGAAACCCGACGGGAACTATGTAGAATCGGACTCCGACAAAGCCAAACTTTTAAATGAATACTTCTGCTCGGTCTTCACTTGTGAGGCGCCGGGATCCGGCCCTCAGCTGCCAACGAGGGAAAACTCAGAACACCCGTTTCGAAATTTTGAGTTTACACCCAGCAGTGTCTACGAGGAGCGATCAAGACTCAAGGTGAACAAAGCTATGGGACAGGACAAACTACACCCCAGGGTGCTCAGGGAGTTGAGTGACATCCTGGCGGAACCGTTATCAGTGCTCTTCAATCTTTCCCTAAGTACAGGAAGAGTCCCGTTGGATTGGAAAATGGCTAACGTCATTCCACTCCACAAAAAGGGATGCAGGACGGAGGCTGAGAATTATAGACCGATGAGTTTCACATCGATAGTGAGTAAACTTATGGAAACACTAATCAAACGCCAATTGGATACGATCCTGAACGAGGAGAATCTATGAGATCTCCATCAACATGGTTTTACAAAGGGAAGGTCCTGCCAATCAAATCTGATCAGCTTCTTTGACTGGGTAACAAGAAAGCTGGATATAGGGGAGTCCCTGGACGTCGTGTACTTGGACTTCAGCAAAGCGTTTGATAGCGTCCCACACCGCAGGTTATTGAGCAAGATGGGTTTGATGGGACTGGGTGAAACATTAACCGCATGGGTTAGGGACTGGCTTAGAGGTAGACTTCAGAGGGTAGTGGTAAACGGTACCCTCTCCGATACAATGGAGGTGATCAGCAGAGTGCCGCAGAGCTCGGTCTTGGGCCCAATCCTATTTAACATCTTCGTAAGAGACTTGGCTGAGGGGCTTCGAGGTAAAATTACAATACTTGCCGATGAAACCAAACTATGCAACATAGTAGGCAACCGCACAACAGATGAAAGCATAGTGCCCGACAAAAGCTCAATGCCCGACAGTATGTCGCAGGACCTACTCCTGCTGGAGCATTGGTCAAAGACTTGGCAACTAAGTTTCAATGCCAAAAAATGCAAGGTCATGCACCTTGGTGGCAAAAATCCATGCAGGACTTACACCCTAAATGGTGAGATCCTAGCAAGGACTGTAGCAGAACGTAACTTGGGGGTGATCATTAGCGAAGACATGAAGACTACCAATCAAGTGGAGAAAGCTTCATCCAGGACTAGACAAATCATGGGCTGTATCCGTAGAAGTTTCGTCAGCCGTAAGCCCGAGGTCATAATGCCGTTGTACAGATCCATGGTGAGACCCCATCTGGAATACTGTGTACAATTCTGGAGGCCGCATTATCAAAAAGATGTGGGGAGAGTTGAGTCGGTTCAGCGAATGGCCACCAGGATGGCCTCAGGTCTCAAGGATCTCCCGTATGAGGAACGACTGGGTAAGTTGCAGCTGTACTCACTCGAGGAACGCAGAGAGAGGGGAGACATAATCGAGACGTTCAAATATGTCACAGGCCGTATCGAGGTGGAAGAGGATCTCTTTTTCCTTAAAGGACCCACGGCAACAAGAGGGCATCCGTTGAAAATCAGGGGTGGGAAATTTCATGGCGACACCAGAAAATATTTCTTCACCGAAAGGGTGGTTGATCACTGGAATAATCTTCCACAACAGGTAATTGAGGCCAGCAGCGTGCCAGATTTTAAGAAAATATAGGATTGACATGTGGGATCTCTTCATGGAGGTAGTTAGTGGGTGGGCCATTAGTGTGGGCAGACTAGATGGGCCGTGGCCCTTTTCTGCCATCATGTTCTATGTTTCTATGTTTCTACTTTAATGTGTGGAGGGGCATAATCAAAAAAAACATCTAAGTCCCCTTTTGGCCTAAGGTCTTAAACATTGAAAGTAGAAGCAGAGAAAATGTCCTGCCTCTACGTTCAGCTGTTTAAATGCCCAGCTGTTTAAATGCCCAGAAACTTACACCATATAATCAACCTACAAAAAGCCTAACTCCCAAATGCCCAAAACAAGGGCTTTTAGGCGAAGGAGGAGCCAGTCCTTCACCTAAAAGCTGGATTCTGTAACTGGTGTCTATCAAAAACAACACCGGATACAGAATTACCCCCCCCCCCCACAACGATCCAGGAAGGAGGGAGCCCAAGCCCTCCTGGCCCGCGGCACCCCGAACCCCCAACTATGTTCGCGGCAAGAGGGAGCCCAAGCCCTTTTACCCCACAATCTCCCCCCCTCCGCCGAGTCCGATGGGGCCAGGAGGGAGCCCAATCCCTCTTGCCCTCGACGTAACCCCCCATGACCCCCCCGAACCCCTGATCTTCCACCCCCCCCCCCCCGCTGACCTGCCATCTCCGGAATGGCTGGCCTTAGGGCCTGATTGGCCCAGGCGGCTCAAACCCCGCCCACATGAATCGTCCCAGTTGTCTTAGGCCCCTTATGGGATCTTGTGGCTAACTTAGGGAGTCCATAAGTCCCAACTTTAAATATATTGAGGGAAAACTAAGAGAACATACAAAAGGATTAAATAATTTGAAACAGGATGTGACTCTCTCCAAATCTTCATTGAAAAAGGTAGAAGAAGAAATTAATTCTTCAAAATGAATCCAAGAGACATTGATTAAGGACAATATGAATCTCAGAAGAAAGGTGGAATCACTTGAGAATAATGCCCACAATAACAATTTACCTCCATTTTCACAAGTATACTACCTTCCTGATAGGAAAAATCTGAAACAAAAGATTGAGGACCAAGAGCCATTGGATGTGACAGTTATTGGAGATATCATACAAGAAGGCAGTAACATCCTCTACATTCATTCTTACTGTTGCTCTTTCCATAGATAAATCCTGGATTTTGAGACTTTTCTTTAAAAATCGGTTGAAGGACTTTTTGGGACTCAAAATACAAATGTTTCCTGAGGTGACGGGATAATCACGCGCCAGACACCAGCGCGCCAACAATCCAGCGCTGACAATTCGGTTCAAGAAAGAAGCGCACCGCAGAAAAACTTATTTTTAAAGAGCTCAGACGGGGAGTGTGGGGGGAACCCCACCCTTTACTGCATAGTGTTTGCGCTGCCGTTGGGGGGTATGGGGGGTGCACCCCCCACACACACATTATAGAGAAAACGGAACTTTTCCTGAAAAAAATCAGAAAAAGTTCTGTTTTCTCTATAATAATAAAAACAGTTTATAAACCCCCCAACCCCCCCCCCCCAACAGCAGCGCAAACACTATGCTCTTTAAAAATAAGTTTTTCTGCAGTGCGCTTCTTTCGTGTATAATGTGGCACTGTGCAGTAAAATATATTTTCTTTAAACCCCATCAATTGACTGCTTTTTTGTCATTATCTCGTCTAGGTGGAGAAAAGCTGTAAGCACTTAGGTTTAAATGTATGACCCTCTCTCTCTCTCAACTCAACAGCCTTTATTACATGATTTTGTATTTCTTTTGTTCTCACTACTTACTTCTTGGATCTTAATAATAGAGGACTTGAGCTAGTTAAGCCAAAAAATTTATTTCATAGTTTATATCTGTTAAAGTTTTTTACTTTAATATTATGGAAAATGTATGGGCAAGACTGCTTTCTGTACAAGATTTATGCTTGGTTTGAAGTTAAAAATAAATAATTTAAAAGAAAAAAGAATTTCCTAATTTTACTCTTAAGTCTTCCTCCCTGCAACCTCAATTTATTCCCTCTAATTTTACCATTTTCCCTTCTCTGGAAAAGATTTGGTTCTATATTAATGCCTTTCAAGTATTTAAATGTCTGTATCAGGGGTCACGTGATGACGCTGAGCTGAGCGGCGGCTCCTTGCTCGTGCTCCGACCCTCTCGCGCTTAAAACCCCGCTATTAAAAGCCTTTCTGCCTGGATCCTCTCACTCCTTCGGTGCAGGATAGAGCGGACCGCTGAGGGGAGCTAACGGCTGCATCGGCGGCTCTTTGCAACAATTCTTGGGCAAGTTATGCCCGTTAAGACCCCGCGGCCGATTCGGGCTCAACGTGCGCACGGAGCTCCCAAGATGGCGTCCGGAGCTGCGACCCCGCCGAGAGTGTTCCTACAGGACGACGCGGTTAAAGAACTGACCCGGACCATCTCAGCGGCGATAGACGAGCGGCTCACTAAGCTCCAGGCAACGGTGGAGGATGTGCGGGATTGCCTGGAGCATCATGGTCAACGACTCCAGAACGCGGAGTCCCGTATAACAGCCCAGGAGGACCGCTCTGGAGAGATGGAGACGCAGGTTAGGGCCCTGCAGGCCCAGTGCGCGACCCTCCACGAGCGGCTGGAAGACCAAGAGAACCGCGGCCGCCGCAACAATATCAGACTGGTGGGCCTGGCTGAAAATATCCGAGATGCTGAACTACGCGAGTTAGTGGAGAGGTGGCTGCCTGGCGCGGTGGGTTTTACCCCTGAGGGATCGCGCACCTTGGTGGAGAGGGTGCATCGTCTGGGCCAGCGCCGTGAGGGCGCGGGCAGGCCCCGACCTGTCATCGCCAGGTATCTGAACTTTGCTGATAAGGCCCAGGTCATGGCTCTGTACAGGAAAAAGGGCGCGCTGGAGCGCGAGGGCGCTAAGATTCTACTTTTCAATGACTACTCCGCGGAAGTAGCTGCCCGCCGGCGTGCCCTGGCGCCTCACTGCACCGAGCTCCGCAATAGAGGCCTACGCTTCGTGGTGCAATACCCTGCACGGGTCCGGGTGTTTGAAGCCGGGGGACCGAAGACTTGCGAGGATGTGGAGGCGTTACAGGCTTATATCAGATCTTTGGCGCCTGTACCTCCGGACCCATGAGCAGCACTGCTTTGCTTTGCTGCCCTAAGACTATCTGTGGCCTCTGCATATCTGGTACCTGAATCGGGGGCCTGACAGTCTTGAGCCTTTGCCTTGTGCTTCGCTTATGGAGGGGCTCCGGGGACTACACTGGTTCCCCACTCTGCCGAGTTCCTGGCTGTCCTGCTGGATGCTTTAGGGGTGTGCTACCCTGCTGTACCTGACGCTACCTCAGCTTTACCACCTGCTTAGGACATGCCTATCCGGATGCCTGGACTAGGTTGCTGCATTCTTATTTTACACGCAGGGATCCTGGACTCTGGACTTTGAGTGTCTGGTGTTTTCCTCTATGCCCCTTGTTTTCTTTCCTGTTTTGTTTGGCTTCTTTGTCGCCCTTGGACATGTTTGTGGGGGGTGGTTTTGTTACTGGGGGTGGGGTGGATTTTCGAGGTTATATGGGTCTTTTTGCGTGAGGGGGTTGGGGGGGGCTTTCAGAAATATGTTTTTAGTTTGGGGGGGATGGTCGGGATGTTGGATGGGTGGGGGTGGGAGAGGCGGGAGGAAGAATGGAAGGGGCATGGTATGTATGGTGAGTTGTGGACTGTTTGTGTGGGGTGCGCTTGGGTGTGTATGTTTGTGTGCTGTGGATACGGGGCAGGGAGACGGGGTTTGGTTGTGGGGGGGTGATTCCCTAGTTCAGTGGGGGGTTGGGGGCTTCATCGCTTGTACTTGGGGGTTTAGCTGGGAGACCCTCGGGGAATTTGGGCTGCTTCGCTGGGACGGTGCATTGGTGCTGGGTTCTTCCCACGGCTATGGCTGACTTGGTGTGTCTTACGCTGAATGTGGCAGGCATCAACTCGCCGGTAAAGCGCACGAAGGTCCTGTCGTTCTTGAAGAAGGAAAAGGTCTCTGTGGCTTTTCTACAAGAGACTCACCTCACGGCATGCGAACATCAGAAGTTGCAGCGTG
The DNA here is from genome assembly GCF_902459505.1 of Geotrypetes seraphini. Lineage (NCBI taxonomy): Eukaryota > Metazoa > Chordata > Amphibia > Gymnophiona > Dermophiidae > Geotrypetes > Geotrypetes seraphini. Next base: position 163,323,058 of record NC_047088.1, on the reverse strand, counting down.
ATTGGGTGGGGGAAGTAGTGGCGTCCTCTTACTCATCTAGACAGAGGGGGGTGGCTATCCTCATACATAAGGCGGTGGTAGCGGTCACACACAGAGCTATCCGGGACCCTCAGGGCCGCTTTATCATCTGGGTGGGGACTTTGAATGGCAGGCCTGTGGTACTCTGCAATGTTTACGCTCCAAATGTCTACACTCCCTCTTTCTTCTCTACTCTAGTGGCCCACTTGATAGCATTACCGACTTACGAACTTCTGGTGGGAGGGGACTTCAATATCACCAGCGACCCTTCTATAGATTGTAAGCCTCCGAGACCAGTGGCGGCGGACAATGAGCGTCGGGGGGTGAATTTCCTGATGGGAGAACTGGACCTCCAGGATGTGTGGAGGGTGTACCACCCTGGGGAGGTGGATTTTACCTTTTTCTCAGGGGTTCACCACTGTCATTCTCGTCTGGACTATTTCTTACTTCCCTCTCGTACCATCGGGCGGGTGGTGCGCACCCACATATTGGACGTCCCTTTTAGTGATCACGGTGCTGTGACATTGACTTTTAAGTGGGGAAGTGGCTCTCAGGGTGATCGTGTTTGGCGTTTTAATCCCTCCCTGTACCTTGACGAGGAATTTCACACCTACCTCATCGAGGAATGGTCTAAGTATAAGCAGACAAATGAAGGGACTGAGGTCTCGGACACGATATTCTGGGAAGCGGCGAAGGCCTACCTCCGAGGCTGTATAATAGCCTACTCTATTCGTAAGCGTAAGCTCCGGGATGCTGAACTTACATCGCTGGCAAAACAGATGAGGGAATGCCGGTTATATCATCTGCGGCACAGCTCCGAGGCAGCTCGACAATCTTATCTCCGACTGCGCAAACAAATTGATGCCATCCTTTCTGCGCGGGCTTTGACTCACCTTGACGTGTACAAGTTTCAACTTTATAGGTGGGGTAACCGGGCGGGGAAGCTCCTGGCCAACCTGGTTCGTCCACACCGTCGCGCTGCGTGTATTTCCCATATTCGGGACTCCTCGAATGTATCACATCGGACAGAGACGGCTATCCAGACTCAATTTGTACGTTTTTATAGCGATTTATATAGCGCGGGCGCGTATGATACTGAGGCTCGTGATCTTTTCTTTAGAGGCTTGAATCTTCCGACTGCCTCGGAGACGCACCGCGACCTGCTCAATGCTCCTATTACTTGTCAAGAGATCTCCGTAGCTATTGGCCGTCTGAAACTTGCTAAGGCTGCTGGACCAGACGGTATGGGGCCCGAGTTCTATAAGATTTTACAACATCATGTGGGCCCTGCTTTATGCGCCATGTTTGGTGATATGCAGGTCTCGGATAGAATTCTCCCGGAGCAGAACCATGCTCATGTCGTAGTGCTTCCTAAACCGGGCAAGGATCCCACCTTGGTGGGTTCATATAGACCCCATATCCTTGCTTAACCAGGATATGAAACTCCTTACGGCCATCTTAGCTAAGCGCCTAGCGCAGGTTGTCCCTATGCTTGTACACCCTAACCAGGTGGGTTTTGTGCCTGGTCGTTTCTCCTCGGCCAACATTCTTAAGGCTCTGGTGGCTTTGAGAGAGGGCAAGGAACGATCGGGAGACGACTTGCTGGCTAGTTTAGATGCCGAAAAAGCCTTCGATAAGGTTGTTTGGCCTTACCTTTTCTGGGTCCTGCGCCGCTTTGGCATTACAGGATCTTTTCTCGAATGGGTGGTCCGTTTGTATACGGCTCCTACCGCTCAGCTCCTTATTAACCGCCAGCGCACGGCTCCTTTTCCTTTACGGAGAGGGACCCGGCAGGGGTGCCCCTTGTCGCCGCTGTTGTTTATACTTTCGCTTGAACCGCTGGCGGCTAAGATACGAGATGCCCCCGGGGTGGCGGGCATCCGAGTGGGGGCGGAGGTGTGCAAGATTACCATGTTTGCGGATGATATGTTACTCTTTGTCGGCAATGCCCGGACTTCTATCCCTTGCATTACTTCCTTCATTGATTCTTTTGGGGCCTTCTCTGGACTATGTATTAATTTCAGTAAGTCCGAGGCGCTCCCGGTTACTTTGCCTTGCGCATCGCGAGCTTTGCCCTCTTTCCCTTTTAGGTGGGCGGTGGGAGAGCTTAAATATCTTGGGATCTTTCTCAGCGCTGATTGGGCTGTGGTCTATCGAAGCAACATTGTGAATCGTCTTGCCCAACTTCGGGATGCTTGCCATCGATGGGGCGACCTCCCCCTGTCGCTCTTTGGTCGTATTGCCTTAGTAAAAATGGTTCTGTTGCCCAAGATCCTTTACCCTCTACAGATGATCCCCTTGTGGCTGCGAGCGACTGAGGAGAGGGCCTACAGGTCCTTTGTTGGCTCTTTTATCTGGCGGAACCGGAGGGCCCGTGTGGGGTTTTGGAGACTTACGCAGAGCAGAGCTCGGGGTGGTTTAGCGCTCCCGGACATCCGGCTATACAATGTCGCAGCCCTGATGCGCTGGGTGCATGAACTATACACGCTGGGTTCCCGATTTGCCCCCCCGAGATTGTTTGATTCTTGGGTGGCCCCGTACTGTGCACTGGCTTGTCTTGATATCCCTAGATGGCGACGCCCCAGGACGGGTTGTAATTCTCTTTGGCTAGATCCGCTGAGGCGTGCGCTGCTCTGGTGGCGGCGCCGGATTGGGGGGGGGATCGCGGGACAACTGGGCTTTTCAATTTGTGAGGGGCAACCCTGAGTTCCCACCGGGTGTCGGTGTGGCACGTGGCCTGGAGGCTAGTTTTGGCGCGTGCTTCTGCTTGGGGCATGTTGCGGCATTGACATCTGTGGTGGGGACATTCCCTCCCCTTGCTGACCTCCGCCGTCACTGGTCTCTCCCTGATATGCCTTTCTTTGCTTATTTGCAGTTACGGCATTTTTATGAGGCCTATTGAAAAGGCGCCCCTACTGGCCATGGTTTCCTGAAGGTTGATCACATTTTTCTCTCTCTTCCTACCTCTCTGAACTCTCTTTCTACTTGGTATAGGATGGCCCGGGAGGAACGACCGGATCCTCGGCTCCTTGGCTTGGCTTCTCAATGGGCTGAGGAGCTCGGGGAGCCGGTCGGGGTTGAGATGTTGGTTGCATGTTTTTCCAGCATCCCTCAAGGGGCACGGAATGTTTCCCTGCAGGAAATACAATTCAAAATACTACACCGCACATACTTTACTAGGGTGCGGGGCAGGAGGGCGGGCCTTTGGGGATCTGATCTATGTGTTAAATGTCAGCGTATGCGTGGCACCCTTGTACACATGTTATTGGAATGTCCGCAGCTGGAAATTTACTGGAATGGGGTGTTGGAATTTCTGGCTCGGGTTGTGCAGCTGCCTTTTCAGTGGTCCTACCTACTTATTCTACTGGGGTGTGAGGGAGAGGTGCTAGACCAGGGCCTTAGCTCGGAGCACTGGCGTTTTCTATACACCGCTCTTTTGGTGGCTAAACGTGGAGTGCTCCGTCTCTGGATGGATGTCAATGCACCCGAGGTGCTGGTTTGGAAGTGTTCCTTACTCGAGGTGGCTCGCTGGGAACTCCGCATTCATCCAGAGCCGCTTTCAGCGTCCCGGCGCCTGTACCGTTCTCTATGGGATGCCACTATATTGGAAGTTGGCTCTTTGTGAGTGACTGTGCATGTCTTGCCCACACTCACTTTCACTGAACTGGGGGGGTGGGGGGGTATATATCTGTTTACTTGCTGGATTGGATGGTCGATGGTATGTGACTGTGTGGATTGGTGCGACTGGGGTGTGATTGGAGTATGGTGTGTATGAGCTGGATGACTATTGGGGTTTCTTTCTATGTACTTAACTTGGGGATTCTGTTAATTGTAAAACATTGACTTGTACTGCTCAGCTTGTGTGTATTATATGCCTCTTGCCTATGCGGACTGAGTTGGGGTGGCTTTTGTTTGTCTTGCCCTCTTCGGGGCCTGGCGGGGTTGACTTTCCCCCTCATTTATGGGGGGGGCTCCCCTGTATGATTTGATTCGCTGTTTTGTTCACTCCCAATCCTGTCTGTAATGCAATGTTTTTTCTTGGCTGTGCAGTGCTTTTCTGTTTAATAAAAACTATTTCAAACAAAAAAAAAATGTCTGTATCATATCTCCCCTGTCCCTCTTCTCCTCCAAAGTATACATATTTAGGTCTTCCAGTCTTTTCTCGTACTTCTTTTGGTTCAAACCCCTTACCATTTTTGTCACCTTCCACTTTGTCTTTTTATATCCTTCGCTAGATATGGCCTCCAAAACTGAACACAATACTCCAAGTGTGGCCTTGCCAATGACCTATATAGGAGTGTCAACACCTCCCTTCTTCTGCTAGTTACTCCTCTTTCTATACAGCCTAGCATCCTTTTGGCTACAGTCATTGCCTTATCACTCTTTAGGTGCTTTTAGATCCTCAAGACACAATCACCCTAAGGTCCCTCTTTCCATCTGTGCTTATCAGCCTCTCACCTCCCAGCACATACGGTTCCCTTGGATTTCTACCCCCAAAATGCATCAATATGCACTTCTTCGCATTGAAGTTTAGTTGCTAGACTTAGTTTAGTGGTCTCAAACATGCAGCCCGCCAGGTACTATTTTGAGGCCCTCGGTATGTTTATCATAATCACAAAAGTAAAATAAAACAGTATCTTCATCATATGTCTCTTTAGCTATAAATTACAATATTATTATTAAGACTTAGCCAAAAGGAAAGATTTATGAACTATAAAGAGTTTTATCTCATACAAAATTGTCATTTCTTTAATAAGACATTAACTATTTTTTTCTGCGGCCCTCCAAGTACCTACAAATCCAAAATGTGGCCCTGCAAAGGGTTTGAGTTTGAGACCACTGGTTTAGACCATTCTTTTAACTTTTGCAGATCCTTTTTTATGTTTTCCACTCCCCCCGGGGTTTCCACTCTGTTACAAATCTTTGTATCATCTGCAAATTGGCTAACCTTACCTTAATCTAACCCTTCAGCAATGTGGCTCAAAAATATATTGAACAGAATCGGTCCCAGTACCGATCCCTGAGACACTCCACTACTCATCTTTCCCTCCTCTGAGCAAATTCCATTAACCACCACTCTCTGGCGTCTGCCCATCACCCAGTTTCTGATCCAGTTCACCACTTTGGCCATTAACTTCAGCCCATGGTTACAGGATTAGATCTATTTATTTCAAGACCACAAAACACTGGATAGATGTTAACATACAATAGTATTATCTAATCTCTGCTTCTCTCTTTCATACTTTTCCCTCAAAATGTAAAAAAAAAAGCCAGCTAGCTTATCCTTTACTAGGAATAGGCTAATTTATTTCCTCTCTGTGGTTTAAAAAACACAGTTCAAGTGAAATGTTTGCATTGTAGTTTTGGAAAATTCTGCTGACACCTTCAGATCATTACTCATCTCACATCATAGTTAAACACCATTAGGTTCTGACCCCAATCTCTAATTTTATGAAAATATTTAAAGATTCATGATGCATGATGATGAATATTTAAAGATTCAGCAGGGCTCCCAGAGATAAAGATGCATTCCAGATGCTGGACAGCCAGCCTTCTGTTAACTCAATGTCTCTGTTCCAAGGAGGGGGAAGTGAATTCTTAAAACCTGATTAGATTTCTGGGTTCTCAGAGTACAGCTGACAAAATGAATTCCTGCTGTATGACTGCATCTGGGAGACACATGGAGGCTTCTGGTAAAGCATTAAAATCCATTCCAATTACCTCAGTCTTAAATCCACTGAAATTTAGTCAGCCGCTGAAAAGTAGCTTGATTTTTTTTTTTTTTAAACAAGAGAAAAACAAGTGCAGTGGAAAGATTTACCTATTTAATATCAAAAGGCTGCTGGTACTTAAAATAAGTACAAAGAGACTGGAGCCAAGATACAGTTCTTTATTTGTAGCTTATCTTGGAAAAAAAACTTGCATTTTATCATTGAACAATTGTGGATCCAATGACATGAACACACTGAGCCCAGTTTTCAGCAGGACATTCTGAGTACAATTTGAAATAGCCGTACGAGCAGGGCTCAGCATTTTGAAGAGTTTTGTCTGCCATACCTTATTTCCCTTTCATTTTTTGATAGGGAAAAGGAGAGGAAAAGTGTGGGAGTCTCCCGCGGTGGCACCATCCACTCTGGGAATTAGATGGCCGAATCTTGATTTCTTCCGAGCTCCAGTGAGACTGGTGACCTCATCTCCTTCAGTCGTGCCCATAGTTTTTCCATTGGGCAGTAGTTTGAATAGGACATCTTTAAGCCCCATAGAATGAACGGTTCCCCCACACCTGGGTGAAAGTTCATCAGACTGAACTCTGAGGACTTTCTTAAGAGATCATAGTCCATAGGTAACCCTTGAGGGGAGGAATGCTGGCCTAGTGCCTAACCCTCAGTAAGCCTGGTTCTAAGAGAGAGGTTGTAGAGGATCTGCATTAAAGATAGTTTTCACAGCAACCTGTGAACTACTGTCTGCCCTTCCTGTTTTTTTTTTTCTCTTCCAGGTGTAAGTACTTCTGCACCACAGTATGGCTGGGAAACATCGTATCACCAAAGCTGCTGCTCAGGTTACAACTTCTGTCTCTGTGCAGACAGAAAATGTTACCCAGGCAGAGGGAGTAGTTCCATGTACAAGCTGTCTTCAGCTTGAATCTCTCATGAAGGAAGTAAAAGAACTGAGAGGATGCAAGACTAAGAAGCATCCGTGAGAATCAGAGGTACATCGATGAAATGGTTCATGAGGCGTCAAAGATTTCCAGCAGTAGGGAAGAAGGGGGCCCTTCTCTATGATGCACCAAAGATTTCCAGCAGTGGGGAAGAAGAGGACATGCTGAGGGAGGAAAGCTGTACTCGTATTACAGGACCCTGCAGGATTGATACTGTGACTCCACCTGCCATTGAACTGAAGAACCAGTGTGCAGCCCTGGAAGTGGAAGAGATGAGAGCATGCCAGTGAGAGGAAGGATTACCGTTTGAAATCCCCAAAGTTGCTTGATCCGCAACCACTAAGAGGCATTAGGTAGTGGTGGTTGGTGATTCCCTTCTGAAGGGTATAGCGGCACCTATTTGCAGACCAGATATAATGTCCCAGGAAATATGATGTCTGCCTGGTGCCAAAATCCAAGATGTTACGGAGAGCTTGCTGAGACTCATCAAGCCTGATGACTATTATCCGATGTTGATCATCCACATTGGCACTAACAATACTGCCAGGTACCCCTGCGAACGTGTCAAAAGTGACTTTTGGCTCTGGGCGAGAAGGTGAAGCAGTTAGGTGCGCAGGTGGTATTCTCATACATCCCCCATGTCGAGGTTAAAAGCCAGGTCAGAGAAGCTTGCAACCTGGAGATGAATGTGTGGCTACATGGATGGTGTCGTCAAGAGCGTTTTGGCTTCCTGGACCTTGGAATAATTTTCAAAGGACTGTTGAGCAGGGATAGTGTGCATCTATTAAAGAATGGAAGTCTTTGCCAGCAGGCTAGCTAATCTACTGAAGAGGGCAAGGTGATAAAAGCTCCCGGGTGAGTATAAGCCCTCAGATAAGTAAATCACTAAATACCTCTACAAGGATGGGAAAAGGGGTCAATGTCTGGAAAGCAGTATATATTAATGCTTGAAGTATTGGAAACAAGATTCTGGATCTAGAAGCTGTGATGGAAGAAGAGGAGTTGGATATAGTGGTGATCACGGAGTCGTGGTTCAAGGAGAACCATGACTGGGATGTAGTTGACAGGGTAGAAAGAAAAGGAGGGGGGGGTAGCATTTTGTTAACGCCACACAATTATTATTAAAGCCACACAATTGTAGGATTTGCAGGGTAAGGAAGAGGCATTATGGGTCAATCTGGAAAGAAGGAATGGAAAATGTATTTACATTGGTATAATATACAGGCTTCTTTCATGGCAGAGGAAGTGGACAGAGATTTAATAGTAGACATTCAGAATAGCTGTAAAAGGGGAAATATTACTAATAGGTGCTTAACATGCCAGATGTTAATTGGGGTATCCCTATAGCAGGGTCTTCTAGTAGGGAGATCTTGGATTCTCTACAAGGAGAACTGTTCTAGCAGTTGGAATTCATGCAGGATAGAATCTTACAAACGGGGAAAGTGTTTCTGATGTTACTGTGGGTGATCATCTGGCATCCAGTGATCACTGCATGGTACGGTTTAATATTAAGATGGGTATACAGAGGGCTCATTCTAAAGCAAAGGTTCTAGACTTTAAAAAAAACTAACTTTGTTCAGATGGGGGTTTATGTCAAGGAATTGTTGTCTGGGTGGGAACGTCTGGAAGGAGTGGAAATGCAGTGGGCAAAACTGAAAGGAGCGATTGTAAGGGCAACCAACCTTTTTGTTAGGCAAGTAAGTAAAAGTAAGAGGGAAAAAAGGGTGTTTTGGTTCTCAAAAGTAGTAGCTGAGAAGGTAAGGAATAAGAAGTTAGCTTTCATAAACTACAAAAGATCGCAGAAAGAGGAAGACATGCAAAAATATCTGGAAAAATTAAGAGAGGCTGATCGTGTAGTCAGGAAAGCAAAGAAGCAAATGGAAGAAAAAAATAGCTGACACGGTAAAACGGAGAGACAAGACATTTTTTAGATATGTTAGTGATAGGAAGAAGTGCAAAAGTGGCATTGTGAGACTCAAAGGTGAAGGGGAGGAATATGTAGAAGCTGATAAAGAAAAGGCTGAATTGCATAACAAATATTTTTGTTCTGTGTTCATGGCTGAAGCGCCGGGAGCAGGACCGCAGAAGACAAAGTGTTAATAGGAAAGGAGGAGTAATAGACCCTGATAGATTTTCAGAGGGTTGTGTTCATGAGGAGCTTGCTAAAATAAAGGTAGTCAAAGCGATGAGGCTGGATGGTGTACATCCGAGGCTGCTGAAGGAACAGAGAGAAGTTCTGGTAGCTCCGCTGACTGACCTTTTCAACGAGTCTCTAGAGTCGGGAATGGTACTTGAGTACTGGTGAAGGGTAGATGTGGTCCCTCTCCACAAAAGTGGAAGTAAGGAAGAAGTAGGGAATTACAGGCTGGTAAGTCTGACTTCTGTGGTAAGCAAATTAATGGAAATGTTTTTAAAACAGATTACAGGACCGGAAGCAACATGGTTTCACTAGAGGTAGGTCTTGTCCGACAAATCTGATCAATTTCTTTCACTGGGTGACCAGAAAATTGGATAGAGGATGTGCACTAGATGTGGTGTATTTAGATTTTAGCAAAGCCTTTGACAGTGTTCCACACAGATGTCTAATAAGTAAACTGAGTGCCCTTGGGATGGGTCCCAAAGTGACAGACTGGGTCAGGAACTGGTTGATTGGAAGGCGACAGAGGGTAGTGATCAATGGAGATTACTCTGAGGAAAGGGATGTTACCAGTGGTGTGCCTCAAGGTTCTGTTCTTGGGCCTGTTCTTTTCAACATTTTTATAAATGATATTGCTGAAGGGTTGTCGGGTAAGATTTGCCTCTTTGCAGATGATACCAAAATCTGCAATAGAGTGGACACACTGGATGGTGTGAATAACATGAAGAAAGACCTGGCAAAGCTTGAAGAATGGTCTGAAATTTGGCAGCTAAAATTTAATGCTAAGAAATGCAAGCATTTGGGCTGCAAAAACCCGAGGGAACGGTACAGTTTAGGGAGTGAAGAACTTATGTGCACGACGGAAGAGTGGAACATGGGTGTGATTGTATGTGATGATCTTAAGGTGGCCAAATTGGTTGAAAAGGTGATGGTGAAAGCTATAAGGATGCTAGGTTGCATAGGGAGAGGTATGGCCAGTAGGAAAAAGGAGGTATTGATGCCTCTATATAAGACTCTGGTATGACCTCATTTAAAATATTGTGTACAATTCTGGAAGCTGCACTTTCAAAAAAATATAAAAAGGATGGAGTCGGTCCAGAGGAAGGCTACTAAAATGGTGTGTGGTCTTCGTGATAAGGCATATGGGGAAAGACTTAAAGATCTCAATCTGTATACTTTGGAGGAAAGGCAGGAGAGGGGAGATATGATAGAGATGTTTAAATACTTACATAATATAAATGTTCATATTGTTCTTCCCAAGCCGTGTAGTGATCCGGTTTTGCCAGAGTCTTATAGACCCATATCCCTGCTGAATTTTGAGACAAAATTGATGGCTATGGTCCTTGCAAATCGCATGGCCCGAGTGCTTCTCTCACTGGTGTCGGAGCAGCAAGTGGGATTTGTACGCGATCGACCGGTTTCTAAAAATGTTCAACGTATCTTATTGGCCCTGGAGAAAGCCGGAGCGGACTGCCTTACTTGTCAGTTTTGACTCCTAAAAGGCTTTTGACTGTGTGAGGTGGGGGTTCATGTTTGCTGTCCTTCAAGCCTACGGGATGGGTCTCTTTTTCTTTAATGTTATCCAGACTTTATTTAGTGATCCTGTAGCACATATCTCAGTTAATGAGGGACTTTCGACTCCCTTTCCGATCCATTGGGGCACGCGGCAGAGCTGCCCTCTGTCCCGTTGTTGTTTGTGCTCTACGTAGATCCTTTGATTAGAGAGCTACACTCTAATGTAGATATCAATGGTCTTCAGCTGGGTGCCACTCATTTTAAGGTTGCGGCATTTGCTGATGACCTTCTGGTCTTTTTGACTGACCTCTTCCATAGATCCCTGTCTACTCTCCTGGATAGTATTCGGGAATATGGGGATTTTTCCGGCTTTGTCAGAAATTGGAGGCAGTGGCCTCATCTAAGCATCTTCAGCGGTCTTGGGGTGGGGCTTTTCTGTTGAAATGGGACTGAGTCATCCTTTCGCTATTTGGGGATCCATCTATCCATGAATGTTCGGGAGCTGTATCAGTTGAATGTCGATCATTTGCTTTCCATTACTAGATCTGTTTTGGCTACATGGAGTGATTTGCCTCTCTTGCTGATGGGGAGAGTGCACCTCTTTTGGATGATCCTATTTCCCTCAAGTGGCTCTATGTCCTACAGACGCTTTCCTTTGGGCCTCTTGCAGAAAGACATTCGGGCCTTATACTCTTTGTTATCTAAGTTCTGTTGGGGGGGGGGTATGAAGCCTAAGATGCGGTGACAATTGCTGTTGGGATCTTGGGATCGGGGAGGCTTCTGAGTTCTGAATATTGTGCTTTATAATCAGGCTTGTCTTTTACGACATGTTTGTTATTGGGTTTTAGGCACAGCTCTTTATACTGATACCTCTTTGGAGCGCGATTACTTTTATCCCACTCACTTCTTATCTCTTCTCCATGCTTGACTGGTGGAAGTGCCTGCTCCTACTTGACGTAGAGTCTTGTTTCGACCGCTTTGTGAGGTGTGACGGCGGTTGTTCCCACTGTGGAGTCAGGACCTCCATGTTAGTGTTTTGCTGCCTCCTTTCCCCCAGGGATGGCCCCCTCGGTTTTTGGTCGATGGCGGGCCAGGGGCTTTGAACTTCTTTCCCATGTTTTGTGGGAGGATGGGAGGCTCCTGTCTTGTGATGAGTTGCTGCTGCGTGGCCTTGCCCCGCCTGGCCTTGTTTATGCGCATTGTCAACTGCTCCATTATGTGGGGTCTCTTCCTGGAGGTTCCCTTTCTTTGGATTTTGAACCATGGCTTCGTACCTTTTTGGAGGTGGATTTGTTGCTCCGAGCTCTTCAACGTATCTCAGCCCTTGTACATAATGCTGAATTCCAAGAGTGCCACTATAAAACCCTGTTACGAGCATATACTTCCCAGAGTCAGGCCTATTATATGGGCTGTGTGGACACCCAATACTGTCTTACTTGTATCACTGAAATGAGTTATTTTTTCCATGGACTTTGGCTTTGTGAGGGTATTTAGGGCTTCTGGGGGGACCTGGCTTCCTTCCTGCAGGGCCTGTTGCATGTTCCCTTCCCTCTAGCTGCGCTCCATATGCTGTTTACTCACTTCTCTGCATTTTCTGTCTATACCTCTACTGAAAAAGTGTTTTTGAGCAAATGTTACATTTTGGGGAAAAAGTGTATTTTGAATTATTGGTTGACTGATACTCCTCCCTCCTTTTGGTACTGGAGGAACAAATTACATGAACTTATGGGATGGGAGGCCCGAATGGCTTACACCTCTCGCCACAGAAGCTGGGACTTTGTCCGTATTTGGTCTCCTTATTTGGACATCTTGCCTCCAAGGAGTCATAGTCACATTTTGAACAGACTGCAGTTGTTTCCAGCCCCACCTGTCTGACCTTGGTCACTTCTTTGCTCTTGGATTGGTGGGGAGGGGGGAGGACAGGGGTTGGGGAGGGGGTTGCGGGAAGGAATGGGGGAGGGGTGTCTCTGTAACTCAGAAGGACAGAGTCCAGTCCTCCTGGGGGGGCCCCCCTTCTTGTACACCTTAAAGGGAAAATTTTCTTGCCTTCCGTTTTGTCTTTGTTGGTTTGTGGTTCTTTATTGTCAATAAAACACAGATTTAAACATAAATGTGCATGAGTCAAGTCTTTCATTTGAAAGGAAATTCTGCAATGAGAGGGCACAGGATGAAGTTTAGAGGTGATAGGCTCCGGAGTAATCTGAGGAACTACTTTTTTACAGAAAGGATGGTAGATGCGTGTAACAATCTCCCAGAAGAGGTGGTTGAAACAGAAACTGTGTCTGAATTCAAGAGGGCCTGGGATAGGTAGGTGGGATCTCTCAGAGAGAGAAAGAGATAATGGTTATTGCGGATGGGCAGACTAGATGGCTATTTGGCCTTTATCTGCCGTCATGTTTCTATGTTACTATGTTCAGCGTTCGGCAGGGGAACCTGAGCAGGATCATATCCCCTGTGAGCAAGGGGGACTGCCTTTTGAGTATTTGGAGTTTGCTCTGAGTCTAAAGAAAGAACAACTGATGCAAGCTGCTTCCAAAACCTTGAGTCAGGAAGCAATGAGTAATCTAATGAAAGCTAAGACCCAGGTAACTCTGGTTTCAGAGGAGCAGAAAAAGTTAAGACCATCCGTTGTAACACTTGAATCACTGTGGGATGCCATTAATGGCATACAGTCTTCTCTGTTAAAAGAAATTAGACAAAATACTGTGGTTTTGAAGAATAGTTCTGAAGCAGTCTTAGTTCAAGCACAGGTTGCTAATCAATATGGACAAGAAATGAATTCTTTAAGGACTCTAGGCTCCAGGCAGTGAAAACATTTGAATACTCAGTGGTAAAAGATAGAAATTATATTGCAAAATACTTCAGTACCTTGAAAACCAATCAAGACAATTTAACTTAATTTTTTTTTTTTGTTTTTTTTAAAATCTTTATTCATTTTTTAAACTCACAATAAGTGTAACATAAGATACAATCATTTTATACTTTAACACTATCTCACATCATTATATCTCACATCAAATATCCCCCCTCCCTTATACCCAACAATTATTCATAAGCATAAGAAATCATAAAATATTCCCATCCCCCCACCCCACTCTGGACGTGTATGAACAAAAGGGAAAGAAATAATATTTATTCTATACTGTAATTTGATAATGGTTCCCAAACATCCCTACATTTCTTAAAATGCCCCTGCTGTATGGCTATTGCTCACTCCACTTTAAAAATTTGGCATGAATTCCACCCAAAATTGTAATTTAGACAATCCCAATTTTTCCAGTTTTTCATAATTTGTTGTATGGCAACCCCTGTCATGATGAGCAATAATTTATTATTATTTGAAGGGATTTGACTCTTTGCTCTCATGGATGTACCAAATAACACAGTGTCATATGATAATGCTACCGGATTTTCCAGTAGATTATTCACTTGGCCCCAAATGGATTTCCAAAAACTAAGTATCAATGGACAATAAAATAGTAAATGATCTAATGTCTCAGCATCGAGATGACAGTGCCAGCATCTATTAGACTTAGAGCTATCTAATTTCTGTAAACGAACTGGGGTCCAAACTGCTCTATGTAATAAAAAAAAATCAAGTTTGTCTCATAGATGCCGACGCCATACATCTCATCCTCCAAGCCCAAATTCATGGCATTGAGACGCAGTAATTTGATGCTTTATCTCAATGCTCCAAATGTCATGTCTTTGGTTTCTTATTCAAAAATCCAGATATTAATTTATACCACTGAGCGGCCTGGTGTCCCAGGAAGTCCACCTGAAAACATAAGAACGGCAAACTATTCTGATTACTAAGATTTTTCCATTCAGGGAACCCCACCTGAATGGCCTGCTTCAACTGCAGCCATCTATAATTTTGTGATTTATTAAGAACAAATTTATGTTGCAATTGTGAAAAATCAAGCAGCTTACCATCAGAAACAACATCATCCAAAGTGCGTATACCCGCCTTCATCCAATATTTCCAGATGACCTTAAATCCGCCAATTTGAATCTTAGAGTTCAGCCATAGGGTCTGATAAGTTGATTTGTGAATTGGAATAGGTGTTAAATTATTCACACATTTTAGGGTTTTCCATGTATCTACTAGTATTCTATTGTCCTTGTATAACCTAGGCATCTTAATACTTAACAGATGACTCAATCTCAATGGTGACATGAGTTGCCATCAGTGGCGTACCTAGGGGGGGGCGGGGGGGGGCGGGCCGCCCCGGGTACCAGCCCTAAGGGGGTGTTCCCGGCCTTGCCGTTCAGTCCCCCGCCACCCCCGAAGGACCGCTCGCCCCCCTGGCCTCCCCGCACCACCTATGAACAGCCGCAGCAGGATCGCGAAGTCAGCGTCAGCATCCCTGCGCTGCTTCCTACGACGCGATCCCGCCCCTCCTCTGACGTCAGAGGAGGGGCGGGACCGTGGCGCAGGAAGCAGCAGGGATCGCTGACGCTGACTTCGCGATCCTGCTGCGGCTGTTCATAGGTGGTGCGGGGAGGCCAGGGGGGCGAGCGGTCCTTCGGGGGTGGCGGGGGACTGAACGGCAAGGCCGGGAACACCCCCTTAGGGCTGGTACCCGACGCTGACTTCGCGATCCTGCTGCGGCTGTTCATAGGTGGTGCGGGGAGGCCAGGGGGGCGAGCGGTCCTTCGGGGTGGGTCGGGGCATCAGACCTTCAGGGTGGGGCGGGCGGGCAGGCAAGCAGGCTTTCAAGGGGGAGGGGGTGACAGGCAGGCAGGCAGCCTTCAAGGGGGGACAGGCCTTCGGGGGGGGGGTGCAGACATTCAAGGGGTGCAGGCCTTCAAGGGGGGCAGGCAGGCCTTCAGGGGGGTGCAGACCTTCGGGGGGGGGTGTAGGCCTTTGGGGGGGTGCAGACCTTCAAGGGGTGCAGGCCTTCAAGGGGGGCAGGCAGGCCTTCAGGGGGGTGCAGACCTTCGGGGGGGGGTGTAGGCCTTTGGGGGGGTGCAGACCTTCAAGGGGGGAAAGGCCTTCAAGGGGGGAAAGGCAGGCAGGCCTTCAAGGGGGGGACAGGCCTACAAGGGGGGGGGACAGGCCTACAAGGGGGGGGACAGGCCTACAAGGGGGGGGACAGGCCTTCAAGGGGGGGTGCAGGCCTTCAAGGGGGGGTGCAGGCCTTCAAGGGGGGTGCAGGCCTTCAAGGGGGGAAAGGCAGGCAGGCCTTCAAGGGGGGGACAGGCCTACAAGGGGGGGGACAGGCCTACAAGGGGGGGGGACAGGCCTACAAGGGGGGGACAGGCCTTCAAGGGGGGGTGCAGGCCTTCAAGGGGGGTGCAGGCCTTCAAGGGGGAGACAGGCCTTCAAGGGGGGGAAAGGCAGGCAGGCAGGCCTTAAAGGGGGGACAGGCCTACAAGGGGGTGGGACAGGCCTTCAAGGGGGGGACAGGCCTTCGGGGGGGTGCAGACCTTCAAGGGAGTGCAGGCCTTCGGGGGGGGGTGCAGTCCTTCAGGGGTGGGGTTTAGGCCTTCAGAGGGGGACAGACCTTCGGGTGGGAGGTAAAGTCCTTCGGGGGGTGCAGGTCTTCAGGGGTGGGGTGTAGCCCTTCGGAGGGGGGACAGACCTTCGGGGGAGGGGGGTCCTGGTGTAAAAGTACACAGAGGGAGAGAGGGAAGGGGGGGTTCAAAGATACATGCATATGCCAGACTTTGGGGGTTAGAAATAATGGGTCTAAAAACAGAGGAGTGGGAGAGAGATGGTGCATAATGGGATTTAGGGAGGGAAGGAACAGAAAGGGAGAGAACTTGGAAACAGGGGATGGTGTGGAGGGGGGATAGAGATACTGGATAGGAGGATAGTTGGGAACAGAAAGGGAGAGATGGTGGATCCTGGGGTGGTGGGGAGTTGAGAAAAGGTGAAGCTGTGGATGGAGACAAAAAAAAGGAAAGATGCCAGATCTCCGGGAGAGGGAAGGGAAACGGAAGGGGAGAACAGAGATGGCAGACGGATGGTTAGCACGGAGAAAGGAGACCCTGGCAAGCAAGACAACAAGAGCCTGGGACCAACAAGATTTGAATATTGATCAGAGAACAAAAGGTAGAAAAAATAATTTTATTTTCTGTTTTGTGATTACAATATGTTAGATTTGAAAAGTGTACATGAGACAGCTTGAAATGGGAACTTTTCTATTTTTGTGAATGGCAAGGCTGAGTTCAGTTAAAATATATGCTTTATAAGAAAATATAATAATGTGTTTTATAAAGTTTATAAGCATTGCTGGCATACTCGGTGAGGTGTTCCTAGTGTTGGTGGTGGTGGTAGCATGTCAGTGTGTTGAGAGGAAGAGGTAGTCTGGGAAATTCTGCTGAGCAAACTCTGGGCCCATTTCCACCCCCAGTTAGTCCACTCCACTCAACTGGTTCACACACTGAGTGGGTCTTTGGGTGTTATTTCTGGGTAGTTGTTTTAGAATCTCTTCCAGTGGTTTGTCAGTATCTCCTTCTGGTCCAAGGAAGGAAACTTTGTCAACCTTAGCATTGACCTTCAGAATATGTTTGTAACAGCGCTGCTTGTGTGGCATTAGGCTATGTAGTGATCGAAAGAAAAAAACAGACCTTTGCACATTTTTGCACTATATGGTGGGTGTATGAGGAGATTCATTTCCTGCACAGTTAAGTCCATTTTTTCTACTGAATAATAGTATAGGTACAATGAAAGTAAATAGCAAAAATGTTTGAGTAGATAATTAAGGAAATCTTTTTCATATTGCTTGCTTATGGACTGGGAAAAAAGACTGTTCAAGCAAATGTCTCCAGAACTGCTTTAATGGAAAAATGTGATTTTTTTTTTTTTAAGTACTTTGTGAAATTTATTGTTGTTGTGAAATTTATTGTTATACTTTGTTTAAACTTAAAAAGCGGTGTCATTAACAGTGAATCTAATCGAAAAATCGATTCAACAGGGTGAATCGGATCGAATGAAATATTTTTCTCTGAATCGGGCAGCACTATTGGCTACCATGAGAATGGGCTACTGGGCATGATGGACCATTGGTGTGACCCAGTTAGGCTATTCTTATGTTATGTTCTCATCTGTAGGGGCCTTTGTTTTCACTTCTTATTTTAATGTATTTTTTTCCTGGGAACTTATCAGTGTTTTTTTATAATGGGAACAAAAATGGAAGAGAATTAATGTGTGTGGAATGGGGGGGGGTAACTAATTTCTTCAGCTAAATAATTCAATCCACTTCAAACAGACATAGGAGAACTCACGCACCATTCACACACCCTCCAACCAAAAACGTCAAAAGAAAAAAACTGTTCGACAACCTCCTAGCCATTCGAGCTGCAACACTTGACCCCCAACTCTACAACCTATTGACCTCGACCACAAACTACAAAACCTTAAAAAAAGAAATAAAAACCCTTCTATTAAAAAAACACATAAAACCAAACTAACATAATCAGAACTGTCCCAAGCATCACCTGCAACTACTCCATATGTACTTCTGATGTCATGACAATTCAGACATAATTTATGTTATGTTATGTTTGGAATAATGGTTACATAAATGAGGTTCAATAAAAGAAAATTTTCTGTGGGAGCATTTGTTGGAACTTCTGTTATCCTGATTTCTTCTATCTGTGGGCTTTCTTTAGCTAACCTACTTATCTGGGGCTTTCCACTTCTGCAGCTGCCCTTTTCACGGTCCACGTTGCGCTTGCACTCTCTGGGGAGGGGGGGTTGGGTCTGGGCTTGGTGGGGTAGGTGTGTCTGGTAGTTTTGTCTGGGTGGTGGCTGGGTGTTTCTTGGGTGCTTGTTGTGCGGATTGGTGTGTCTGGTGAGCGGTCTGGGTGTTGTTGCTTGTGGGGGTTTTTTTCATTATAAAATATGGCTGAGGGTCTAGTCCGGCTTATTATTCTTGTGGGTTCTGGGGTGGGATTTGTTTGCTTGCCCCAAGTTTTGGCCTTTTGTTGTGTATTGCTATGCCTCTCATTGGCAATTTTCTCTTGGGAGAGGCTTGTTCATGCTTGTTGTTGCTGTTACTCTCATTCTGTGTTCTTTTTGATAATGTATAAGTTTCTGTACAGACCATGGTTGCTTGTCTGGACCTTTTGCCATTCTCAATAAAAATACTTTGGAAAAAAAAAAAGAAAATTTTCACTGCCTGTTTCTATTCTGACCATTTATTCCATTTCATGGTTATTGCAAAAAAAAAAAAAATTTTACATGAGGGGGGGGGGGGGGGGGTGTCAAAAAATGATGGGCCCCGGGTGCCACATACCCTAGGTACGCCACTGGTTGCCATTCCAACCTTAAACCAATCTGGGAGATTTTCCATGAACTCAGGGAGGATCCAGTACATACCCTGACGCATAATATAGGCTTGATGGTACCTATAAAAGTTGGGAAAATTTACCCCACCCTCATCAATTGGTTTTTGTAGAGATACCAGCCAAATAAATGCATCTCAAGGAGGATTTCTTGACACCTAAAGGAGGGTAGTGCATGCAAATCCTTCTCATTCATATTCATTGTGGATATCCTGAAAATCTGACCTGCCTGTGGCTCTTCAGGACTGGAATTGTCTATCACTGATCTAGAGCAAGGCAGGCAGGAGCAATCCCCAGCCATTCATGCCCATGCTTGTGCCAGGTTCAAAATGGCAGTTTTGACCCTAGCAGTAGTCTTAGGATCAATCTGCCATAATGCTTAAGAAAATTTGAAGAGTGATAACATGCTTGGTAGCTATTGTAATTATGCTCAGAATACCTTATACAATCCAATGGGAATTCTGATTCCACTTTCTCAAAACGAGTCAGTGATGTTGGAATTCTTCATCATTCCCAATACATGGAAAGTACTCAATATGTTTTTTAGAGAGATATTTTTTAAAAAGATTTTTTCTCTCTTTTTTTGCTTTTTAGAGATTTTTTCTATTTTCACATCAATATAACTTATTATGGCTAAATAGCTTATATATAGAAAAAGGTTTAAAAGTGCATCACTTAACTTAAATCCTTATCGGTTCCCCTTCCCGACGCGTTTCAGAATTCTTTTTCAAGGTCGGGGGAACTGAAAAGCAACACACACACCATCAGAAATCACACCCAAACAATCTCTAAAACGTTTGAACTTTCTAAGTATTCAACTCACCAAGAGATAAGGTTAATCCTCAACCATACATTATTGCCACTGGCTATCAGGAAAGATGGCCGCGGCGTTCATTCAGAGCATTATATAGTCCCACCCCCCTCATTATATTCAGTATCCTAGCAACCCAAACGAGCCAGAGAGCAAATTCAAAACAAAAGGCCCCTAATTTTTAACATCAGCAATCTACTTGGGCCATCCAATCCGAGGCTTCATTTAACCCGGATGGAGCCATAGTTTGAAGTTGAAACATCCAGCGCAACTCCCGCAAATATAAGGTGCGCTCAATGTTCATTGTTCATTGAACGCACCTTAAATTTGCGGGAGTTGCGCTGGATGTTTCAACTTCAAACTATGGCTCCATCCGGGTTAAATGAAGCCTCGGATTGGATGGCCCAAGTAGATTGCTGATGTTAAAAATTAGGGGCCTTTTGTTTTGAATTTGCTCTCTGGCTCGTTTGGGTTGCTAGGATACTGAATATAATGAGGGGGGTGGGACTATATAATGCTCTGAATGAACGCCGCGGCCATCTTTCCTGATAGCCAGTGGCAGTAATGTATGGTTGAGGATTAACCTTATCTCTTGGTGAGTTGAATACTTAGAAAGTTCAAACGTTTTAGAGATTGTTTGGGTGTGATTTCTGATGGTGTGTGTGTTGCTTTTCAGTTCCCCCGACCTTGAAAAAGAATTCCGAAACGCGTCGGGAAGGGGAACCGATAAGGATTTAAGTTAAGTGATGCACTTTTAAACCTTTTTCTATATATAAGCTATTTAGCCATAATAAATTATATTGATGTGAAAATAGAAAAAATCTCTAAAAAGCAAAAAAAGAGAGAAAAAATATTTTTAAAAAATATATCTCTAAAAAACATATTGAGTACTTTCCATGTATTGGGAATGATGAAGAATTCCAACACCACTGACTCGTTTTGAGAAAGTGGAATCAGAATTCCCATTGGATTGTATAAGGTATTCTGAGCATAATTATTATTGAGGCTATCTTTTCATAACTTGAAGTGAGTCATAATTGTTTGGTAGATGGTAGCTATTGTAGCAGTATGGACTCTATATAAAGTATAAAGTGCAGTTTGATGAAATCTGACAAATTCTGGAAAAAATGCCTGGAAATGCACTTGCCCCCCACCCCCACCCCCACACACTAAAGTTCAAGTGATTATACTTTGCAATAGTAAACTTTCATGCAAACTCCACTTTCTGAGTTTACGCTGCTCATTAATGCAAAATAATTAAATAAAATGAAAATGAACTTTGCAGTCATTTTTGCAGAAAAATGACTACAGTTCAACAGCTGTATTTTTCTAAAGCTGGCAGAAAAAATTTGCCATTTTGCATTTCACTCTGGATTCCCATCCCTGGGGAGACCTTCACTGCCTGGTGACCTAGTGAGCCAACACTTCTATTAAGCATCTATTATTCATGCAAGAGGGGTTTATTATATATGTGTTGGAGAAAAGCACTAACCACTGAAATCCTGCACTGTAAAATGTTGAAGTAAATACATTCAAAGTTAAAGACTATGCTTTTGTTTTGTAGTTGCATAGTTTATCTACAGATATTTACAGGCTAGGCACTCATTACAGTATTCATTTTTGGGATCTTATGCAAGCAGAATGTGCATTGAGATAAATATTGATTGAAATCCTGAATTATTAATTATACTGGACCAGTGTGAACTCATTGTGATTGGCAAATATGGTCAAACTCTGGTTTAGATATCTTCTTTTTTCTGTTGCTGCTCAGTAAGGTGATCCCTTTGGAATTTCTGAAATGGTTTCATAGCGATACCTATTTGCAAGTGCTTCTGGAGGTTGGTAGAGAAGGGTTTTGTATTTACAGAGTGCATGGGGGTGACAATAGAGGGTCTTGCCCTCTAGATCAGGGGTGTCAAAGTCCCTCCTCGAGGGCCGCAATCCAGTCGGGTTTTCAGGATTTCCCCAATGAATATGCATGAGCTCCCCAATGAAAGCAGAGCATGCAAATATATCTCATGCATATTCATTGGGGAAATCCTGAAAACCCGACTGGATTGCAGGCCCTCGAGGAGGGACTTTGACACTCCTACTCTAGATGAAGAGAGAGAAAGGAAGTGAAGTATGCTGAAGTTACCTAAATGTTGTCTTGTCAGCTGGTAGGACCTGAGATCACATATTGGGTAGTAGTCCAATCACAATGCAAAAAATATTAAGACCAGTTTGTTCTGGTTCTTGAGATGGAGGGAAAGTTATGGTGAACTGGTTCAGCTGGTCACATATTTATTGGCAGGCCAAGAATGTTCATATCATTACATCAAAGATTAATGGTGATAAGATTCTGTCCAGTACTTGAGGGTTATTTTCTGGAGACAGGCATATCCTGTATTTGGGGAACAGTGATAAATTATTTTATGCACGAGTACTTTTTCCTGTTTGAACTCTTTTGTCCCAGTTCAGGCTTTATCAGTTCTCAAGGATCCTCCTGAACGGGCTACTGGGCTTGATGGACCATTGGTTTGACCCAGTAAGACTATTCTTATGATCATCAAGTTGAAAAGTGTTGTCTGTGTGTGGAGGGGGAGGGGGGTACTTTAACTGCATCTCATAGTTAAGTTAGTTCAACTGGTCAATTTCAGGTAGCAATTTCTATATTTATTTTCAGAATCCAGCACAATCAATATTCTGGAATTTCACACTACTTCAGTTAGAAATCCTCCCCAAATCTCTCACTATCCTGAAATTCCAAGGAAGAGAGACTGAGGGAGGGAGGGAGTTTGCAGCTCAGGACCACCGCCTGCTTCTGCCACTTTGGGGCTAGAGGGAGGAAGTAGGGCTTTGCAGCTCAGGACCGCTGCCCTGCTGGTGTTTGGGGCGGGAGGGGGCTTGTAGTGGCTTGAGGGAGGATATGTGGCTCAGGACACTGATGCTGGTGGTTCGGGAGACCTTTTTTTTTTTTATTAACCCTGGTAATTTTTTTGCTGGTTGTGCAAGAATCTCAGTTAACTGAGCTCCCGTTATAATAATAATAATTTATATACCGCAGGACCGTGAAGTTCTATGCGGTTTACAATGATTAGAAATGTTACAGATTGAATGGAATAAACAAAGTACAGACTTAGTGATTGCTAGTTCTAGAGATCGTTTGTTGAGGACTAAGATTGTACAGGTTGGTTTCCTAAGTATTTCAGGAACAGATGTGTTTTTAGGCGTTTCCTGAATTCCCCATAGGTAGTAGGCACGAGCAATTGTTCAAGGTCTTTACCCCATGATGCTGCTTGATGTGTGAAAAGATGTTGGTGAAACAAAGTTCGGGTGTGAGCTTCGCTTGTGTCTGTTGGCTGTGAAAGAGAAAAGGTCTGTTATATATTAAGGGGCTAAGCCATAAAGTACCTTGAAGCAAAAACAACCAAACTTGAATTTCACACGTGCCTCCATCGGCAGTCAGTGTAGGAGTCGATAGGAAGGTGTTACGTGATCAAACTTCTTCAGTCCACAAAGTAGTCTAACTGCTGCATTTTGAACTAGTTGCAATCGCCGCATATTCTTCTGGGGGAGTGCCAAGTAGGCGATGTTACAATAATCAAGTTGACTCGGTATAAGGGATTGTACCAGAATTCAAAATGATGAGACGTCGAAGTAAGCTCTGATGGACTGAAGCTTCCAGAGGGTGAGAAAGATTTTTCTGATCAAGGAATCTACCTGGTCTTTCATGGTCAGATTATGGTCCAGTGTTACTCCCAATATCTTCATAGTGGGTTGAATGGGATAACTAAGGTTATTGATGTACATTGGTGCTTTAGTGTCAAGTGGGTATGGTGATGCTATGAAAAATTTTGTTTTCTCTGAGTTTAATTTTAGGCTGAATTCAGTCATCCATTGCTCCATCTGATTTAGTACTTCTGTTGCTTTGGGGGTGACTTCTGAGACAGAGTTGGTGAATGGGATAATTATCGTGAAGTCATCAGCGTAGCTAAATAGTTTTATCCCCAGCTGGGACAGTTGTGCACCCAACATTAAAGAGCTGAGACTCTACTGTACTGCTGGTTTAACTAGTGCAACTGTCTTGGTTGGGCACTACTTGCTTCTGTCAGCAGTTGAGTTTTTCAAAAGAAGTGTCTGTTGAGTTGGCTTTCTCGATTAGAGAAGTGACAGAGAGGATTATTTTAAAAGCATCTCCATGTGTTAATAGCAGCATATACATGTGTAGTTCAGCTACAGGTACAAATATCAACATTAGAAAGTCACTATTTTCCTTTGAATGTCCATAAACCATAGAGATTTCAAGGGGTTGTGGTTTAGGCATTTTACAAGGGTAATACATGTGAATCAATTTCAACACTAAGTTTTACACCTGCTCTGAGCCTGAGGCATGCACAAATGCCAGCTTGAAGGGGCAGGAGTAAGGGCTGATGAACCTCCTTTAGTAAAGATTGCATGGCTAACATTTGTATATTTATCATTGAATGACCTCATTCTTTTTATGAATGGGTGGGGATTTAAAATTGCTGCTGTCTCTGTTCATGCCAGCAAATACAAGTGCACTCCTGCATGTCCTTATATGTACTTTACAAATAGCTCTGTTGTTGGCATTAGAGAATGATAACAAAATTCGGGTGGATAACCTGCGGGAAACCTTCTTCATGTCATTCTTTAAGGAGAGGGAAGACTCAAGAGAATGAATGGGCACAGCCACTGATCTGCAAACCTTGCATTGAAGAATGCTGGTGTAGAAGGACTGAGGTTGAGACAGACATTGAAGAATTGACATGGCATTGTTTCCCACGGTTATCTGCAGGAACGGAAACAATTATGAATTTTGTCACCGTGTCATTATCTAGTTGGCATGCCTTTTGTAAAATAGTGGGGAAACTGAGCATATCCTCATCTACAATGTCTCAGTTCCCATCTCAATTCTGGAGTTTCATATTTATAGGGAAAAATGCTAGAGTACCTGAATAAATTAGTGTAAACCGTTCTGAACTCCCTGGGGAGAATGGTATAGAAAATTGAATAAATAGAGATGCTTTTGGAGGTCTTTTGCCTCCCTGAAATATAATGGGGGACAAGGGAAAGAGCCTTCATTGCGCAGGTACCAATTTAAAACTATAAGCCTCTGTTGGGGGCAAGAACCTACCTATCTACTGTCACCTTGAGCACCAGTTTGAAAACTTAAAAATAAAATCCAAATCCATATTTAACAAGTCTTTTCCAATATTGATGTTTCTTTATTCCACTGGATTACAAAGAGATAATCCTGACAGAGCCCTCTGGCATAACACTTGTGACCTTATTTTGTAATAAATACATATGGCGTCAATTATCCACAGGAGACCCCATTAGGCTAGGTTCTTATCCGTCCACTGATACTATTTTGAATCCCCATCTCTTAATAAATGGAAAATAATCAAAGCCTTTCCTGTGATACGATGACTGTAGGGAAATGTAAGTTTTGTTGAGATTGTTTGACCACCTGGGAAGTCCTCCTCTATGAAGGAAATTGCTCAGCTTAGCGATACATTCCAGCAGATTCTACTATTAGGGACTGTGATTAAGGTATGAGAAAGACAGTTTAAAAGAAATGCACTCAGGTCTGTGCTGCTGCGGTAAATGCATCAAAGTGCAGCATCATTACCACGGCTTTGTAAAATAGGCTCTAAGTATTTTAGCAGGAGATAGTAAGGTAGGATATATTTTCTTCTAAGCAGAATGTTTGTGTTTAAGCGTGGCATTCCATAAAATGAACAACAAACTTCATGGGTTTGTAAATCTTTTTATTAAAAGAAGAGTTATCTTTTCCACACAGTAGTAAAGCTTTGGCATGTATAGTATAAAAATAACCGACCATAATTACACCAAATTTTCCTATATCAATTGCAAGGCTTGGGTCTCTTCATTGCCATTACTTATCAATCAAAAAAAAAAACACTGGGTGGGGGGGGGAATTGATAAATAACACATAACAACAGCAGGAAAATTAATAGGAATCACCGTGTAGAAGAGAATTAGGGTTGTGCATAGTTAAATATCGCAGTGACGTGGGAATGCAGTTCCTAAATTATTGTCGCCTGCAGAGAAAGTCAGATGCAAAGCTAAGTGTTTGGACTCTTAAGATTAAAATCAAAAGTAGTATCATCTCTGTTAAAAATTACACATTTTGCTTTTGGACCCATGGGCATTTTCTCTGCCCCTTTTCCCTAATCCCTCACATTCTTTGTGCCCTTACTTAAAACAAAACTTTATACCTCTACCTGCATCCTAACGATCCATTGGTCAAAATAGTTATTTTTACTTTTTTTAAAAAAAGAAATACTGAATGGTATCAAACACTGAATAAAACAGTCTGAGGAGAGGTGAAACTTGAGTGACGCGTGAGAAGCTGAGAATAAAGCTGAGAGCAGGGAAGAGTACTCCAGAGAACGGGCCGTTCCTGGTGATCCGTCTTCACTGGCATCACTCGAGGAAGGGTGGATCTGTGAAAATCTTCTTTTCCCTTTTCATTTTTTTTATTTGATGACTGTTGAGTTTATTTTCCTCCTTTAGGTTCTACATCCGCCTGAATGCCTAAAGGCATGAAGCATTCGATAGGGCAGTTCATATTCTGTTGGGAGAAAGTAGAAAAAAAGCAAACGTTGTGGACTTAAAATATTTAGGTTTTCATACTGCTTGCAATGACTGCTTATGGATATTTTGAATAATGATGGAGCGTATTTCTAGCTGCTGTTTAACTTATTTGAGATATTCAGTGGCACTAGGCACGACACTATATAGCCAGATGTGCTGAATATCCATCATCCATACCAGTGCTATCCATCCAGTCACCAAAACAGCGCTATGGGCCGGATTCTATAAATGGCACTCAAAAATGGGTGCTGGAGAAGATCGACACTAAGCACAATTCTATAAAAGGTAAATTTGCCCCTGTGGGATCTCTCTATCTTTGGCCCCACGAGTTATGTCCCTGTCCCATTCCTGCAAGCTCTGCCTTAACCACACAAGCCTCGAACGCTTATGATTTTAAAGTGTTCGAGGCTTGTGCAAATGAGGGCAGAGCTTATGGGGACGGGAAGGGGCTAGAGAGATCCTGCGGGTACAGGGAAAATTTGGTCCCATGTCATTCTCTAGTTGTATACCCTTTATAGACTCATGCTTGGCACCAAGTCCTGCTGAAACCTGGTGTAAATGCTGGAGCCCAAGTTGGGCGCGCTGATAAATTATTTAGTACCAATGCGCGCAACTTTTTGGAACTCTGCTGACACACCCATGCCCTTCCTATGGTCACGCCCCCTTTGATATATGTGCTATGGGATATAGCTGCCTGGCATTATAGAACAGCACGCAGCCAGCTGCATGCACAAATTTAATCACTGCTGATTAATGTCAGTAACTGCTATTGATGCTTATGAGCTCATTAGTTAATTAAGTTGTGTGCGCATCTCAGGAGCATGCTGAAATCTGAATGCCATATATAGAATCCAGGGATATTTAAGATTGCTGTTCAGGAGGCCTAACTAAACATACGAGTTATTTGGATGAAGGCTAAATAATGTCACTAAACAGATGATTTCTCTAGCTTTACCCCATGGTATCAAGGGGGGGGGGGTTTCCGATATTCAGCCAGCAGTGCTCAGCATTTTACTTAACTGCTACCAGTGTTATACACAAAAACTTAATGCTGGGCCATTGAATTTCCAGGATTACGGGAGCTGGTGAAATCATAGTAAGTGTGATATTCAGCACTTAACTTTAGCCAGCTATGGTGAAGCACATAAGCCTCCCCTTTTACTAAGCTGTGATAGAGGTTTTTACTGTGGCCAGTTTTTACTGTGGTGGTTGTGACATTCACTGCTTTACAACTACATATTTAGCAGCTGCGTTTAGAGGGTGCGTGTATCTTTATATATTGTACGATTTTTCTAATACACCCGTCGAGGTCTCACAAGACTCCTGAAGCAGGCCGGTTAGGCCGAAACATGTGCATTATCCCAGGACAAGCAGGCAGCATATTCTTGACTGATGGGTGACGGCACCGACGGAGCCCCGGTACGGACACTTTTAGAGTGATTGCACTCTAAGAACTTGGAAAGTTCTAGAGACCGCACCGCGCATGCGCGAGTGCCTTCCCGCCCGACCCCGAAGCGCGGTCCCTCAGTTTCTTAGTTTCCGCGGAGCTAAGAAGTCGCATTTTCAACGGCTGTTGAAATATTTTTTTCATTCGCCTTCCCGCTCGCGTAAACTTTTTCGGGTTCTTTTTGCCCTTCCTTTTTTCTTTCTTAAAAAAAAAAAAAAAAAAAAATTTTCTCTTGTTTTTGTCAAGTTTTCTTGATTTGACCCGGCGGGGCCTACTGCCATCATCGAGGCCTAGGCCTTCGATTTGGCAGAAGCCGTTTTTACGTTCATGCCCCCCCAGCCCGGGTTCAAGAAGTGCCAGCGGTGTGCACGGCCTATTTCCCTGACAGACCCGCACAACTGGTGCCTTCAGTGTCTGGGTCCGGAACATCAGGCCTCTACCTGCACCCGCTGTGCCACTTTGAAAAAGCGGACTCTCAAAAATCGAGAGATACAGCAGAGACTGCTTTTCGGCACCGACATGTCCGACCTCGCGTCTTCGGCGCCGGTCTCGGTACCTGTTTCGTCGGCACCCACCTCATCGACGCCACGCGATACCGCGTCGACGTCGCAGCATGCAGGTAAGCCGGCTAAGAAGCCTTCCCCGCTGGAACGTCCTCCGGTCTCCATTGCAGAGAGTCCAATCCTGCCGACCGTGAGGCGCCAGCGGAAGCGCTCCGCCCCTATTGAGGTGAGTCCCTCGACATCGGGCTCCTCATCTCCGGGGCGTCGAGCGGCACCGCAGGTACCGCAGAAGAAAAAAGCGGTACCGGTGCCCTCCCTTGATGATCGCATTGCGGCCATCTTGCAGGTACAGCTGAAGGAACAGCTCAAACAACTCCTTCCAGCTCTCCTGACACCGAGCCCTCCGGTATCGGTCCCCACTGAGCAACCGGTACCGATCGTGGAACAGTCGGTATTGTCACCATCCACTCCTTCGGTACCGGTACACTTGACCTCATCGGCATCGATGCCTGTCCTCGCCCCGGAGCCTAGGTCTCATCACCAATCGGTACAGACATCGGCTCCGGTGCGACCGATAACATCGCCCGGTACCGCGTCGGTGAGGTCGGGTAAGTCGGTACAGAAGTCCCGACACCGAGAACCATCCACCCCTGAGTCTCGGGACCGTGGTCCCCATGTTCGAGACCCTGATCTGTGGGGCGACTCTGAAGAACCTCTTCAGTCAGAAGGGGAGTGTTCATCAGAGGAGGACGAGCCTGTTCTGCAGGATATTTCCTCCAAACCTGATTCCACCTCTTTCTCTTCTTTTTTAAGAGATATGTGTGAATCTCTTTCCATTCCTTTGGAGGCCGAGTCTAAAAAGTCCAAAGCTTTTTTGGACGCTCTTGATTTTGACCAGCCTCCAAAGGAATTCTTGAAACTCCCTTTGCATGACATCCTGAGGGAGACCTTTTACAAGAATCTGGAGACTCCTCTTACTATCCCGGGAGCCCCTCGCAAATTGGATTCCCTTTATAAAGTAATCCCTATTCCTGGTTTTGATAAACCACAGCTCTCTCATGAGTCTCTTCTTGTAGAATCCACCCTCAAGAAGTCCTTAGGAGCTAGTGTCTATGCCTCTGTCCCTCCTGGCAGAGAGGGTAAAGCCATGGACAAATTCGGTAAGCGACTTTACCAGAATGCGATGCTTGCTAATCGTTCTGGTAACTATGCTTTTCATTTTTCGTTTTATTTAAAGCATCTCCTTACCACCATGGCTTCCTTTGAGCAGTACCTTCCTGTGGGGAATCGTGAGGCTTTCCATCAGTGCTCTTCAGCTCTTTTCCAGCTCAGGAAATTCATGGTAAGGTCTATATATGACACTTTTGAGCTTACCTCTAGAGCAACAGCCATATCTGTAGCCATGCGCCGTTTGGCTTGGCTCAGAGTCTCTGAGCTTGATGTTAATCATCAAGACCGGTTGGCTAATGCCCCATGTTTAGGGGATGAGCTGTTCGGAGATTCTATGGACTCAACGACCCAGAAGCTCTCGGCTCATGAAACCCGCTGGGATACCCTTCTTAAGACCAAGAAGAAACCTCCACCTTCACGGCCATTCAGACAGCAAACGGCCTATCAGCGGCGTTTTGTGGCTCGCCCCTTGCAGCCTTCCACTCAGCAACCTAGGAGGCAGCGTCAACAGCAGCGGCAAACACCTAGACCTCAGCAGCAACAACCAGCTAAGCAGCCTCCTCCACAAAAATCGACTCAGCCCTTTTGACTTGATTCTCGAGGGCATAGCCAGCGTTCAACCTTCTCCTCTCCTCCCTCAACCGATAGGAGGACGTCTGTCTTTCTTTCTCAGCCGATGGGAAGTTATCACTTCGGACCAATGGGTCCTCAACATCATCCGCCACGGCTACTCTCTCAACTTTCACACCCTTCCGGGCCAAAGTCTACCAAAAGAGTCTGCTTTGCACACTCCTCAATCTGCCCTCCTTTGTCAGGAGGTTCAGTCCCTCCTGCTTCTGAACGCCATAGAGGAAGTTCCTCTGGACCAAAGAGGGCAAGGATTCTACTCCCGGTATTTTCTAGTCCCCAAGAAAACAGGAGACCTCAGACCAATTCTAGATCTGCGAGATCTCAACAAATGTTTGGTCAAAGAAAAATTCAAGATGCTATCTCTAGCTACGCTTTATCCTCTCCTCGATCACAACGACTGGCTATGCTCTCTCGATCTCAAAGAGGCCTACACTCACATTCCAATTCATCCGGCCTCCAGACAGTACCTTCGCTTCATGATCAATCACTGTCATTACCAATACAGAGTGCTCCCCTTCGGTCTTGCCTCCTCTCCAAGAGTGTTCACCAAATGTCTGGTAGTGGTGGCAGCATTTCTGCGCTCCCACCATCTTCAGGTTTTTCCCTACCTGGACGATTGGTTAATCAAGGCCATTTCATCTCAGACTGTTCTTCAGGCCACCAACCAGACCATCTTTTTTCTGCAACTCCTGGGGTTCGAAATCAATATACCCAAGTCTCACCTTCTTCCTACACGGAGACTTCAATTCATTGGAGCGGTACTGGACACGGTCCAGATGAGAGCCTTCTTGCCGGACAACCGTCTTCACAACCTCCAATCGCTCTGTCAGCAGGTGCTGTCCCAGCACTCCATTTCTGCAAAGCAGATGATGATTCTCTTGGGTCACATGGCCTCCACAGTTCATGTCACACCCCTGGCACGGCTTCACCTGCGCACTCCCCAATGGACCCTGGCTCTCCAGTGGTCTCAAGCGACAGACTCTTGCTCACGACACATATCTGTGACATCGTCTCTTCGTCAGTCTCTGCAATGGTGGTTGATATCCTCAAATCTCTCCAGGGGCCTTCTGTTCCATCTGCCTCCTCATCATCTGGTCATCACCACCGACGCCTCCCCTTATGCATGGGGAGCCCATCTGAACGAGTTCCAAACTCAGGGCCTTTGGACTCCTCAGGAAAAGAAGCATCACATCAATTTCCTGGAACTCAGGGCAATGTTCTATGCCCTCAAGGCCTTCCAACACCTTCTATTTCCTCAAGTCCTTCTAATTTGCACAGACAACCAAGTGGCCATGTACTACATCAACAAGCAAGGGGGAACGGGCTCTCGCCTCTTATGCCAGGAAGCCCAGAGAATCTGGTCTTGGGCATCCTCGCGCCGCTTATTCCTGAAAGCGATTTATATTCAAGGAGAACAGAACTTCTTAGCGGACAAGCTCAGCAGAGTTCTCCAACCCCACGAATGGACTCTCGACCCATCGACTCTACAGTCCATCTTTGCACAATGGGGCACTCCTCAGGTGGACCTTTTTGCAGCTCCTCACAATCATCAGTTGCCCCAATTCTGCTCCAGACTTTACTCTCCTCACCGTCTGGCAGCGGATGCATTTCTTCTGGATTGGTCCAATCTCTTCCTTTATGCTTTCCCTCCTCTGCCTCTCATGCTTCGGACCTTGTTCAAACTAAAGAGGGAACGGGCCACCATGATCCTGATTGCTCCACGGTGGCCCAGACAGCATTGGTTCTCCCTTCTACTTCAACTCAGTTCCAGGGATCCATTTCTACTTCCACTGTTTCCATCTCTGCTTACACAGGATCAGGAAACCCTCCTCCATCCCAACCTGCAGTCTCTACACCTGACAGCTTGGTATCTCTCGGGCTGACTTCAACTGATCTTTTGCTATCTCAGCCTGTTCGCTCCATCCTGGACGCCTCCAGGAAACCAGCCACTCTACAATGTTACCATCAAAAGTGGACGAGGTTTTCTTCTTGGTGTCTCCTACATCATTATGACCCCAAGTCTCTTGCAGTGGAACCTCTATTGGATTATCTGCTTTCTCTGTCTACTTCTGGTCTCAAGTCTACTTCCATCAGAGTTCATCTCAGTGCCATTACGGCCTTTCATGAGCCGGTCCAGGGGAAACTCCTTTCAGCTCATCCCCTAGTCTCCAGATTCATGCGAGGTCTTTTCAATCTGAAACCACCTCTCAAAGCACCTCCGGTGATCTGGGATCTGAACGTGGTTCTCTCCGCCTTGATGAAGCCTCCATTCGAACCCTTGGCTACGACCTCTTTCAAGTTTCTCACTTGGAAGGTACTTTTTCTTATTGCTCTTACCTCTGCCAGGAGGGTCAGTGAGCTCCATGCACTAGTTTCTGATCCACCTTTCACTGTCTTTCATCACGACAAGGTGGTTCTACGTACACATCCAAAGTTTCTCCCTAAGGTTGTTTCTGAGTTCCATCTCAACCAATCTATTGTTCTACCTGTTTTTTTCCCTAAACCTCACTCCCATTCCGGGGAACAGGCTCTTCATACTTTGGACTGTAAGCGGGCTTTAGCTTACTATTTAGATCGTACTAAGCCCCACAGATCATCTCCCCAACTTTTTCTGTCCTTTGATCCGAATAAATTGGGACGTCCTGTTTCTAAGCGTACGCTATCTAATTGGCTTGCTGCGTGCATTTCATTCTGCTATGCTCAGTCCGGACTGACACTGGAAGGTTCTGTCACGGCACATAGAATTAGAGCTATGGCAGCATCTGTAGCTTTCCTCCGTTCCACGCCCATTGAGGAAATCTGCAAAGCTGCTACGTGGTCCTCAGTCCATACTTTTACATCTCATTATTGTCTGGATGTTTTCTCCAGGCGGGATGGACATTTCGGCCAATCTGTTTTACAAAATTTGTTTTCCTAATGGCCAACCTTCCCTCCATCCCTCTTTTTGTTAGCTTGGAGGTCACCCATCAGTCAAGAATATGCTGCCTGCTTGTCCTGGGATAAAGCACAGTTACTTACCGTAACAGGTGTTATCCAGGGACAGCAGGCAGATATTCTTGCGTCCCACCCACCTCCCCGGGTTGGCTTCTTAGCTGGCTTATCTTAACTGAGGGACCGCGCGTCGGGGTCGGGCGGGAAGGCACTCGCGCATGCGCGGTGCGGTCTCTAGAACTTTCCAAGTTGTTAGAGTGCAATCACTCTAAAAGTGTCCGTACCGGGGCTCCGTCGGTGCCGTCACCCATCAGTCAAGAATATCTGCCTGCTGTCCCTGGATAACACCTGTTACGGTAAGTAACTGTGCTTTTCGGGTCATTGAGTCATTGGATGAATTTATAAGGCTTTGGATCAATAAAGGCATTTGAATTTATCAGATGAGTTGAAGGACACTTTCTTTGGTGCACACCATTGTGATTGGGACAATTCCACTCTGGTTCTATGCTTTTGAGTTTGTGGTGTTGTTTCCCCTGTTTCATCTTGCGTTAAATGCTCCGACACTTCTCACAGAATTCCTATGAGTGCCGGAGCATTTAGCACCATGGGCCACAGTAGAAACCTCTATCACGGCTTAGAAAGAGAGAGGCAAAGATAGGACTGATTTTTTTTTTTTTTTTTTTCAAATTCTTTATTCAGTTTTTCATCTTATATCAAGTGTATACAGTCCCATTTATGCAGTTACCTTGGCCGTTTAAGTGCTGAATACTGGAACTTAACCGGACAAATGCCAATAGCCAATTTGAATTGGGCGCTAACTGAACATTTTCAGCTGCATTAACTAGTTAAATGCTGCTGAACATGACCAGTTCTCCCTGAACAAGCAATTTAACTGGCTAGGAGTCATTTCATAAGAACATAGGGATAGCCTTAGTGGGTCAGACCAATGGTCCATCAAGCCCAGTAGCCTATTCTTACGGTGGCCAATCCAGGTTCCTGGCTGGTTAACATCACTGACTTCAAGCTGTTTAGACAGATTTTCAGTGTGATACCATCTGTATAATATTTGAAAATATAAAGACAGGCCAGTTGTACATTTATCAGTAGCTGGTGAACTGGTGTGAGTATTGGCTGGGAATGTTTTTCCTGTTTTGTTCTGAAAATATCACCATGACATTTTGTTTCCTATTATGGATGACAGGATAGGAAGAGTTTAATGAAACCGAGTAAATCTTACAGCTAAAGAGACCATCTTGGCTTTTTTTTTTCTTTTTCTTAATTTCTATTGATTCTCGTCTATTACATGTTAAATGTATAGCACAGCATACACCTTTCAGCACTATAGAAATGATAAATAGTAGCAGTTCCCTTGTGCACTTATTTTCTCTTATCTGTAATGTACCAACAGAGCTTAATTTCTTGCAATTCACGTTACTTTCACATCCTCTGTAATGCAGAAAATTTTCAGTAAAAAGAACACACAATCAATTTGGATATATTCCTGATCAGTGCTTTAGAACGAAATGGCCATTTACCAGAGATATATATATATAAAGCAAAAACTTTTGATTTGTTTTCACTTCATTTGGCCTTTTTTTTCTGTTTTTAAAATGTATTTAGGGACCTTAGTAGTAAAGCGCATTAAGTTTTGGGCTTAATGTTCTATAATGTAGGATTTTAATGTGCAGCAAACACAAACCTAGTACTGCATCAAGAAAGGGCATTCACAGTAGGTTTTGTAAGTCGTGCGTTAACGGTGCATTCATATTAACGGTTAATGTGGAGGTAATACACTAACTGCATTAGCCAGTTAGCACATGGTAAGTGTAACACTCTAGCTGGCTAATGCTTCCATGCCCATTCTCTGCCCATGTCACGCTTCCTGAGGAATAAATAACTAAAAAATGCAATAATGCGTGGAAAAAAGTAAACTACTGTAAAACTCCTTAACGTAGTCATGCTGTAGCCTGTTTCTGCATATTAACTGTGTGCGTAATGCACTTTAGTATAAGAGCCCTTTAATTTCTTATATGGTAAACTTTTAGTTATCCGGCACCCATTGGTAGATGCCAGAGATTGGTAGATGCCAGGGATTGGTAGATGCCAGAGAGTTACTCTAAAAATATTTTTTTCTCTCCATCTTACTCTCTTCCTCTCTCTATCATCCCCCCCCCTTGTAGCTCCAGCATCTGTTCCTCCCTTCCCACCCTCCTTTCTGGTCTAGGTCATTTTCTCCCCCCCCCCCAAACACACACTTATGGGTCCTGCATCCATCTATCTCCCCTCCCCTTTACCCTGCTGGACCCTCCCTCCTCCCCCGGGTCTGACCTCCTAAACCCCCCTCAATTACTTGATACAGCAGCTGCAATCGGTCAGCAGAGGCAGCGCTATAAACAGGCTGCTCACGGTCAGCCCCAGCAAGGCCTTTCCTCTGCCGTGTCAGAATTGAAGCAGCAGAGGAAAGGCCCTGCCAGGGCTAGCTGCGAGCAGCCTGTTTACAGTGCTGCCACTGCTAACTGGCTGCCGCTGCTAATTTCTGTAAGGGAGGGAGGAGGAGAGTTGGTAGATCAAGACTACTGCTGCTGCTACTGCTTTGGGTAAGGGAGGGAGAGTTGGCAGGTCAGGACCGCTTTGGGGCTGGCTGGAGGGAGGGTGGGGAGTTGGCAGATAAGGACTGCCGCTGCTTTGGGTGAGGGAGTGAGGTTGGTAGATAAGGACTGCTGCCACTGCTTCGGGTAAGTGAGTAGGGAGGGGGTTTGTTGAGTTAGAACTGCTGCCGCATCAGGGGCTCTAGGGAGGAACGGAGGAGGTTTGTCCAGTCAGGAGTGGTGCCGCTGCTACTTCAGGGACTGGAGGGAAGACGATTTATTTTTTGTTGGCGATTTTTTCTTTTTTTTTTGTCGGTCGGGTGAAAATGCTGATTGCTTGAGTACCAGATAATTGGGATTCTACTGTAAACTGCTTGTACATTCAGGTACAGTAGATATTTTGGAAGATGTTTGTTTCACATATTTGCTTTAATTAAAAAAAAAAAAAGTTCTAAAGCACTTAATGGATTGCAGATTGACTTAAACCAATATTAATTGGTAGGTTAAGGCATATTAAATTGATTTTATATGTCCTAAACTTTTGAAGGTGCACTAACAAAGTACGGGACCCTTTCACTAAATGATGTTAAGAACTTTATGTGGCATTAGTGTGGGAAAACAGGCTACAGCAAAACACTTATTTAGCTTGTTTTTGTATGCTAAGCACAAATTGACTATTTTACAGAAATATTTTTCTAGAAGAATTATATTACGGATAGAGAGTGGGCATACCTGCACTATCTGGCTAGTGTGCTGTGATTAGCGTGTGCTAACCAGATAATGCAGACTTAACACAGAGGGCACATACCAACTGCTGTCTCCTAAATAGAAAGTGGTAAGTGCTCCTGCATTAATTTTTTGTAGGTCTCGTGTGCTAATGGCAACATGATCTGTAAATAAAAAAAAAAGGTTAAAAAAAAAAAAACCCACATCTGGGCTGAGCGTGCAGAAAAGTCCCTCATTTGAATATGCTAAGCCCAGATCTCAGCACACTTTAGTAAAAGGGTCCCTAAATACATTATTCATGAATGTAAAAGATTTACTCTGTCTGGAGGATGTGACTTTCTTGCAATTTTAATAACAGCTGAAACTATTAGCCCAGCTGATCTTACTATACTGTTTCCATTTTACGCTCATTTATTAAACATGTTTAGTAATGTCCTATATGTGCATAATGCACTGCTTTTTAAAACCTTTTTATCGACCGCATGTGGTTTTCCTGCACCACAGATATTCAATGTCACAGAATAAAACGAACTTAGTCCCCCCCCCACCCCTTTTACTAAGTTGTGGTAGAGGTTTCTACCCAGAGTGCTAAATGCTCTGACGCTCACAGAATTCCTCTGAGCGTTGGAGCATTTAGCACCTTGAGGCCATGGTAGAAACCTCTACCGTGGCTTAATAAAAGGGCCCTTAATTTTTTTGTCAGTAAAGGTTTAAAGATGCTTTACAGGTTACTTTAAAAGGACTGGGCTAAATGCTCTGATGTTGCTCCAACAATCATAGGACTTCTATGAGCGTCAGAGCATTTAGTGCTCTGGGCCGCGGTAGAAACCTCTGCCGTGGCTTAGTAAACGGAGGGGTTAATTATTTTTTACATTTTCTTGTATCACATATGAGATTGTTGTGATTGTATTATCGGACCATTATTAAAAAAAAAAAAAGGTGACCCTTCATTTAAGCAAATCATGGTACCCAGGAATGTATGAACAGACTGAATGGGCCATTTTGTAAATGTATACCTGGTTAATGCACAAAGCATAATGGTGGCTTGTATGACAAGGAAACACAGAACTCTCTTTTTTAAGGGAAAAAGGAATCCCTGATGGAGAGTGATGCCATCTTCAGTTAGACCAGGGGTCTCCAAAGTCCATCCTCGAGGGCCGCAACCAGTCGGGTTTTCAGGATTTCCCCAATGAATATGCATGAGATCTATTAGCAATCAATGAAAGCAGTGCATGCAAATATAGAAACATAGAAAGATGATGGCAGAAAAGGGCTATAGCCCATCAAGTCTGCCCACTCTACTGACCCACCCCATTAAGTCTGAGTACTAATGACCTATTTCCTAAACTCGACCCTTGTAAGGATCCCACTAGGGCATCCCATTTATTCTTAAAGTCAAGCATGCTGGTGGCCTTGATCACCTGCTCTGGAAGCTTGTTCCAGTGATCTACAACCCTTTCTGTGAAGAAATACTTCCTTACGTCACTATCGAATTTCCCTCCTCTGAGTTTGAGCGGATGCCCCCTTGTGACCGAGGGTCCTTTGAGAAAGAAGATGTCTTCTTCCACCTCGACACGTCCCGTGATGTATTTAAATGTCTCAATCATGTCCCCCCTCTCCCTGCGTTCCTCCAGAGTGTAGAGCTGCAATTTGTTTAGTCTTTCTTCGTACGAGAGACCCTTGAGCCCCGAGATCATCCTAGTGGCCATCCGCTGAACCGACTCAACTCTAAGCACGTCTTTACGGTAATGTGGCCTCCAGAATTGCACACAGTACTCCAGATGAGGTCTCACCATGGTTCTGTACAGTGGCATTATGACTTCAGATTTGCGGCTAACGAAGCTTCTATTGATACATCCCATAAGTTGCCTTGCTTTGGATGAGGCCTTCTCCACTTGTTTGGCAGCCTTCATGTCTGCACTGATGATTACTCCCAAGTCTCTTTCTTCTGAAGTCCTAGCTAGTGTTTCTCCATTTAAGGTGTAAGGTTTGCATGGATTTCTGCTACCGAGATGCATAACCTTACATTTCTTAGCGTTGAAGCCCAGCTGCCATATCGAGGACCAGTTTTCCAATGTAAGCAGATCCTGCGTCATACTATCCTGCAGATTGCTTTCACTTACTATATTACATAGTTTGGCGTAATCAGCGAATAGAGTTACTTTACCCTGAAGCCCTCGGGTCAAGTCCCTTATGAATATGTTAAAAAGGAGTGGACCCAGGACCGAGCCCTGTGGCACTCCGCTGGTCACCTCCGATGTCTCAGAGAGGGTGCCGTTGACCACCACCCTCTGACGTCTTCCAGATCTCATGCATATTCATTGGGGAAATCCTGAAAACCCGACTGGATTGCGGCCCTCGAGGATGGACTTTAGAGACCCCTGAGTTAGACACTGATGCTGCCTTGATACTTACCAAATTAGCATTCTGTTGGTATCTCTGTGAAACATGTGTAAAAGTGTGGCCGGTACCACCATCAGGCAAGGTTTCGGCACCAGGTCTCTGGCAATTGTCACAGCGCCAACCCTGTAATATAACCAAAGGTTTTTATTTCTAAATTGCATGTATGAATAATTAGCATAAAACTTTGGGCTACAAAGGTCTGACCATGTTACTATTCCTTAACATGCACTGTAGTGTATTATCTCAATTTATTCAATGAGCTCTATTTATTCATACACTTCTCCCTCCGTATTTGCGGTTTCAGCATTCGCGGTTTCGATTAGTCACGGTTTTTAGCTTGCTGGCTTCTCCCCCCAAATTACATCAGCTTGCATAGAGAAATTGCTGATTCCAAGCTTTTACAGAGAAAATCGCTGATGCCCAGCACTTTCTTCACCGTGTTTTGCCTCTCCTTCAGGAACAGGCCAGGTCTCCCACCATGTTATTTGCGGTTTCACCATATTCAAGACGGTTTATAATAGAAAACAGCGAATAACATATGAAAAAGTTATTCGCGGTTTTTCTGTATTTGCGGTTCTGTTAATCCCCTATCAGCGAATACGGAGGGAGAATTGTAGTTGTGGAAATTCTAGAAACTGGCACTTAAGTTCAGCCACCACAATGTCATGGAATTTTTATCTCTCTGCGGTATGTCTCGGTACGCTATGCAGTTTGGGTTCTTTAAACTTGCACTTCAGTGCTTTTGATGACATCATTAGATCAGCCTTTTTCTAGCCTCGTCCCTCTCCTTCCGATTGCAGTTGTTAGCAGAGAGGTCAGTTTTTCCTGACACAACAAATGTATGGCGAAACAAGGACTCTCTTGTTGAAGACATGAGAACCTGGATTATTAGCAGCTGATAGCGTTCCCTGGACTTCCTGTTAAGAACTGTGGCTAGAAGCTCACGGCACCTTTTGAACTATGGTTGTAGAGCTGTGTAGTGTGCTACACAAAACAGCAACATGAAGACTGCAGTTAAGTTAAATGTACACTTTTGCATCTATTAGCTGCTTTATATCTTTATTTGTAGAACGCTGTCTGCCCGGGCCTTTTCAACTTACCTCCTGATACTACTTCCCTTAATGGCAGGAGTTCCTGAGCCTTTTCTGATTTAAAGTTTAGCCCGGTTGTTAGAAGCCTAGGGAGTTTATTTCCCTTTTAGGATTTTGTCCCTGGTTGGTTGCTTATCTGGAGCGGTATCCTCTGGATTTTGAGGTCCATTTAATAAATACTGAATTAAATTGTTGGCTCTCTAACTCATGACATTAAGTTTGACACTCAATTTTGTTTTTTGATTACTGCTTAGTAAGAGTGTCTGCTCTTTAATCGTATATCAATTCTATTATGTCATCTTGGCATCAAGACTCTGTTATATACTACAGCAGTGTATCGCAAACTGTGTGCCACGATACGCCGGGGAGGAGGAGAGGCGCCAGCGCTGGCTGACTGCCTACAGGATGTGCCTCTCGCGGTGAAAGACACATCCTGTAGGCAGTCAGCCAGCACCTCTCCTCATCCCCCGGTGCCTCTTCCCTTCCAGCACCCCCCCATTGGCAGCTCGGGGCCTTGACTGGAGGGTCTGTGTGCTTGCGTGGATGTCAATGTGATGACATCACACATGCATTTGACGGCATCGCTTTGACGTCCGCGCACTTCCGGATGACCTTGAGCCGTGGCCACCAGTTTAGTCCTGGTAAATATTACAGTTAGAGGGGAAATTCTGTAAGTGCTGCCTAAAGTTAGGTGCCTAGATTGCGCCTATTAGCACCTAACTTAACTGTTTTAATCAGCTTTAAGTGGTGATATAATTGAGCACACCATTAAAACCAATTAGGGGAGAGTGTGGCACGGTGGTTAAAGCTATAGCCTAGGCACACTGAGGTTGTGGGTTCAAACTCACGCTGCTCCTTGTGACCCTGGGCAAGTCACTTAATCCCCCCATTGCCCCAGGTACATTAGATAGATTGTGAGCCCACTGGGACAGACAGGGAAAAATGTTTTGAGTTCCTGAATAAATTCAAGTAAACCATTCTGAACTCCCCTGGGAGAATGGTATAGAAAATTAAATAAATAAATTGTGTGAAAAG
Organism: Geotrypetes seraphini; assembly: GCF_902459505.1. Classification (NCBI taxonomy): domain Eukaryota; kingdom Metazoa; phylum Chordata; class Amphibia; order Gymnophiona; family Dermophiidae; genus Geotrypetes; species Geotrypetes seraphini. The sequence goes on along the minus strand of NC_047088.1, from coordinate 163,282,473 downwards.
TTTCTGTCTCTGGTAACCAGAGCTGAGATTATGATGTCATAATGTCTCATTCCATCAATGCCTAAGAGCCATCCTCTTCAGTGATATCACAATAGCTTGATTGTCCTTACTTGGCTCACATTTACTACATTTTGATTTCTAGAGTGGCACAGTGGTTAAAGTTACAGCCTCAGCACCCTGAGGTTGTGGGTTCAAACCCACACGGCTCCTTGTGACTCAGGGCAAGACACTTTATCCACCCATTGCCCCAGGTACATTAGATAGATTGTGAGCCCACTGGGATAGACAAGGAAAAATGCTTTGAATACCTGAATAAATTCATGTAAACCATTCTGAGCTCCCCTGGGAGAACGGTATAGAAAATTTAATAAAATTAATAAATTTTAAGAAAACAATTAAAAATTAGGTGGCACTAGGTGCCTTCCGGGACCAGTGCCTAAGTCCCTGGCGCCAAGAGATGCCTAATGTGTAAGTAGGCATCTTTAGAGGCAGCACCGGACTTAGGCATCACTAGGCATTGCAAGGCATGATTCTCTGATATACTTATGCGCTGCCAATGTAGGCCTTTAAAATCCTGGTCTACATTACTGGTGCCTAAGTGTTTTGTTAGGTGCTGGCAGCTGCGATTCTCAAAGTGATGCCTTGGCATGATTGTCGCGCAGCAGGTGCCATTTTTCTAGGTGCCTGCCGTTTTAGGCACCACTTTGAGAATCTGCCCCTTACTGAACATTTTGTTTGGGGCAGCCATTCACAGAGCGGCATGGGACAAGGCTGGAAGTGAAAAACTCACACCTGCCTTCATGTTGCTGCCGCTTGGGAGAAAGCAGGAGAGAAGGGCCGGAAGTTAAAAGCTCCTGCCCTACAGCACTGGACCGCCGGAGGAGTTAAGGGAAAGGGGGGACCTTGCCTGCTTCCGGGTGGAGGGCTCTGCCTGCCTCGGGGTGGGGGCCCTGCTGGGGGGTGGGGGAGCCCTGCCTGCCTGCCTGCCAGCCACTAGGCCTGACTGCCCTGTGCCCTGTCCCGGCCTACCACTAGACCACCAGAGGGGAGACAGGGTACAGAGTCTGGCAGGGAGGAGAGACAGGGTGCAGAGAGAATTCTCCTGGCAGGGAGAATTTGGTTCTGAATGTTTTTTTTTTCTTGCTGTCCTATGGTCAGGTGTGTCTTATGGAGCGAAAAATACGGCAGCTTATTTTTTCTTGTACCAGCAGGATCTTGCATGCACTCGTCATTGATCTGCATGGAGAAGATCTTTGGCTGGTTGGACTTGGGGATCAAGGCCAGCCACACCAATGAAGTACAAATTTTAGGTGGGCCTGGCCTTCCCTTAGCTATTATGGGACAGAAATATTTCTTATTATATTGGGTGTCATAGACATAACAGGGAAGGTATGGCTCATTGGTAGAGCTGCTGCCTCTGCACCCAGACATGTGAGATCAAATCCCAGTACTGCTCCTTGTGACCCTGGGCAAGTCACTCAATCCTCCAGTGCCCACCGCTTTGAATGTCAGCTTTGAAATGCCAAAAGCCACAAAAAAGCAGTATACAAGTCCCCATTCCCTTAACTATATTGTAAACTCTTTCAAGCAGGGACAGTCTCTTTCATGTTTTTGGTGTACAGTACTGCGTATGTTTGGTAGCGCTATAGAAACGATTAGTATTTTTTTATTTATTCAATTTTCTATACCGTTCTCCCAAGGGAGCTCAGAATGGTTTACATGAATTTATTCAGGTAGTCAAGCATTTTTCTCTGTCTGTCCTGGCGGGCTAACAATCTATCTAATGTACCTGGGGCAATGGAGGGATTAAGTGACTTGCCCAGGGTCACAAGGAGGAGCGTGGGTTTGAACCCACAACCTCAGGGTGCTCAGGCTGTAGCTTTAAACACTGCGTCTATACGTGCTACTTCTCATAAACTCCAAAGGGAAGCTCTCTTTGGCATGATGCAAGTTCTATGGTACGCCATGGTACGCCCTCACTTGGAGTACTACATCCAGCACTGGAGAAGGACACAGTGCTACTCGAAAGGGTCCAGAGAAGAGCAACCAAAATGGTTAAGGGGCTGGAGGAGTTGCCATACAGTGAGAGGTTAGAGAAACTGGGCCTCTTCTCCCTTGAAAAGAGGAGACTGAGAGGGGACATGATCGAAATGTTCAAGATAATGAAGGGAATAGACTTACTAGATAAAGACAGGTTGTTCATCCTCTCCAAGGTGGACAGAATGAGAGGGCACTCTAAAGTTAAAAGGGGATAGATTCCGTACAAAAGTAAGGAAGTTCTTCTTCACCCAGAGAGTGGTAGAAAACTGGAACGCTCTTACGGAGGCTGTTGTAGGGGAAAACACCCTCCAGGGATTTAAGACAAAGTTAGATAAGTTCCTGCTGAACCAGAACGTACGCAGGTAAGGCTAGACTCAGGGCACTGGTCTTTGACCTATGGGCTGCTGCGGGAGTGGACTGTTGGGTATGATGGAGCACTGGTCTGACTCAGCAGTGACAATTCTTATGTTCTTATGAGTGTTAGAAATAAATTTGATAATGTCATTTTCTGAAACACTTGTTGTAAATTGTAAAAATGAATAAAGAATTAAAAAAAAAAAAAGAAGTAAATTTGATAGACTGAGAATCATATTCCACATGCCTTGGCTTAAGAGTGAAATTTATGGGGAGGAAGTGATGTCATCGGGAGCGATGGTGGCTTAAAATCGTAGCTCCTCCGAATCACGCTAAACTTTTAGCTTTAAGTTAGCAGTACGAGGCTAGTATTTTTCACTTTTTGCATAATTTGGAGTGGAAACCTAGCGGGCTACAGATGGCAACTAAAAAAGGGCGAGCTGATTTGAAATCTTATGCTTACCAGCCACCGGATAACTCTGAGGCCTGTGAGACTGATGAACCACAACGCGGTAAGGGCGTTGCCCAGCTGAGTACCGAGTCTGATGCTCGTTCGGCCACCTGTGGGGAAATGCGTGCATGGATGGCAGATTTAAAATCTACAATGCTTTCTATCCAAAGCACTTTGCAATCGGAGGTGGCTAAGATTGGGCAATCAGTGCAAGATATGGGGGCTCGGCTGCAGGAGTTTGAAGAACGCGTTATTGACCACGATACGGATCTAGTGGCCCTGCAAACGCGGTGCGCTCATTTGGAACGCAGACAGGAAGATTTTCAACTTCGCCTAGAAGATGGTGAGAATCGCAGCCGACGAAGTAATGTGCGAGCTAGAGGGGTCCCTGAATCATTGGCTGCTTCGGAGTTACAGGCTCATTTGTTGGAAATCTGCAAGCGCTTTCTTCAGGCAGCTGACCCAGAGGCTCCTATACCTGTGATCGATTTTGAAAGAGTACATCGGGCTCTGGGTCCCCGGGTAGGTGATCGGCCCCGGGATGTGGTAGCCTGTTTTACGCGCTACCCAGTTAAAGCTCAAGTTCTTCAAGCCGCTCGAAAAGTGGGACATATAACATGGGAAAATTCTAAAGTGGAATTATTTGCGGATTTGTCCGCAATTACTTTACGAAAACGTCGAGATTTCCGGGAGATTACTCGCTGTTTACAATCCCATGCTATCAGTTATCGATGGCTTTTTCCTTTTGGACTTTCCTTTCAGGTGGCTTCTCAACAGCATAAAGTTACTTTGGTGGAGGAAGCTGCAGTTATATTACGTGAAGCTCAACTTTATGCACCCTTGGAAGAGCCGGCTACATCATCTGGAACTGGTGCTTCATCGCAGCGATGGAAACGGGTCCCTAATAATAGCAAGCGACTGCAGCGGAGATCTGGCCTGGAGCAGAATTCGACCTCTGGGCTTACCTGAACTTTTATGCTGCTTTGTTTGGTTATTGGTTGACTGATTTGCGATTCTTGCTAGCTCTTGTTTATTTCTAGAATATATGATCTCTTCTCGTACTATTTATCATATGATTGGTGTGATTTGGGGTATGTTGGGATGTCACTTTCTCTTTTAGCCCACCATAAGGAGGGCCTTTGGTTAGGTTGGGGTTGGGAGGGGAGGGGGGTAGGGGGGAGGAATGGGAAAGGGGTTTTTTCTTCTCTGATGCTGGTTTTTAATGTGGGGTTTGTTATGCTGGGTTGTGAAGGGTTGTTTGCGGGAGTATGGTTGCGTGTGGGTATGTTGGAATGAATGGCTCCTGAAGGTATTTGTTTCTTTACTTTAAATGTACGGGGTCTAAATGTACCTCGAAAGAGGCAATTGCTTTTTAAAGAGGCTGATAGGTTGAAGGCTGGGGTGGGTTTCTTTCAGGAGACTCATCTTAAACCTCAGTATGAATCGCTCTTGAAACATCCTCGTTATCCCCATATATATTTTGCTTCAAATGAGGAGGGGTCTAAAAAACATGGAGTAGGGATTCTTTTTGCTAAGCACCTTGATCCTCAGATTAAACAAGTGGTACGAGACCCGATTGGTCGTTATTTGATATTGAAAGTTGAACTGCAGCAGGTGCTATATACTTTTTGTAATATTTATGCTCCTAATTCTGAGCAAAAAGATTTTTTGGAATCTTTAGACCTGGTGTTGCGAGGGGTTGTAGAGGGTTCTTTATCAGTAGGGGGGGATTTTAATTTGACCTACGATGTGGGATTGGATAATTCGTCACAGTCGATTCATTATGGAAAATCTGATAGAAAGCAATTGCACTCTTTCTTTGTGTCCTGGGATTTGATTGATCCTTGGAGACATCTATATCCTACCACCAAAGATTATACTTATTTTTCAACAGTACATGATTCCTATTCTCGTATTGATTTTTGGGGTATTGATAAGGCTTTACTTTCCCAGGTGTCAGATGTTGGAATTGCTCAGCGTGTGTGGTCAGATCATGCTGCGGTACACTTTGTTTTGCATTCTCATATGGCTTCCTTTGGGCGGCGGTTTTGGCGATTCTGTGATAGCCTATTGGCGGATCCTATAATAGTGTCCCGAATTGAGCAGAATTTGAAGGATTATATTCAGTTTAATACTAGTGATGAGATTTCTCCCTTGATATTTTGGGAAGGTATGAAGGCAGTCTTACGAGGTCATATTATTTCTATTGGAGTACATCGATGGCGTGAACGTGGGCGAAAACAGGAAGCTTTACGACAACAATTGCATTATTTAGAACAAAAACATAAGCGGGATCTTTCTCCTACTTTGCTGACGCGTCTAGATAAAGTGCGAAAAGATCTACAGGTGATGCAATTAGATGAATTATCAGACCAATTACAGTCGGTCCAACAAAAACATTTTGAATATGGTAATCGGGCGAGCCGTCAGTTGGCTTATAAGTTGAAGGCTCAAAAATTGAGGAATGTGATTACTAAGGTGACAGCCTCTGATGGTTCAGCCTGCTATACGCCGGAATCTATTGCAGGTGCTTTCCTTTCCTTTTATCAACACCTTTATACTCCTGAACAAGATGTCTCAAGTTCAAATTGATAATTATTTGGCTCAGACACAGCTTCCTGAATTGACATCTGAAGAAGCAGAGTGTTTGTCAGCCCCTATTTCGGAAGTTGAAACTCAGTGGGCAATTTCCACTTTGGTTTATGGGAAAGCACCTGGGTTAGATGGCTTTACGAATAGATTCTATAAATGTTTTAGACATTTGCTTGTAGGCCCTCTTACTCGGGCTTTTAATAGTCTAGAAATGGGTATGGAGTTGTCTTTTTCATGGAGATTGGCGGGCATAACACTTATTTTGAAACCGGGAAAAAATTCTATGCTTTGTGGATCATATCGTCCAATCTCGTTGCTAGACACTGATTATAAAATCTTCACAAAGATTCTGGCTCGTAGGTTGCAATGTTATATGACTTATTTAGTACAGGATGATCAAGCGGGTTTTATAGCGGGGAGACAAACATTTGATAATATTCGTAGATTGCTTCATTTGATTTGGTTTGTACAACGTGAAAAGATACCAGCATTGCTTCTGAGTGTTGATGCTGAAAAGGCCTTTGATAGGGTGTCGTGGCCATTTTTGTTGAGCACTCTATCAGCTATGGGTATAAGAGGAAAATTTTTTACGTGGATTCAGATTCTCTATACTAAGCCTTTAGCAACTCTCCGGATTAATGGGGGTTATACAGATTCATTTCAGTTAGCCAGAGGAACAAGACAAGGCTGTGCACTTTCGCCATTACTTTTTGCGCTGGCGATGGAGCCTTTAGCTTCTCATGTTCGAGCCCAGCATTCTATTCATGGCATGGTTTGTAATGGACTTTCCACTAAGTTGTTGATGTTTGCTGACGATGTTATTTTTACTGTAACTGATCCATGTGTTACCCTCCCGGGAATTATTGGTGAATTGTCTGACTATGGCGCTGTATCCGGATTTCGGACCAATATGGATAAGTCTGAGATATTGAATTTGTCAGTACATCCAGGGGATTGTGCTTTTTTGAAGGCTAATTATTCTTTTAAATGGGCATCTAAATTTATACGTTATTTGGGGGTCAATGTGCCAACACGGCTTTGCTCTTTGTTTGAAGTTAATTATCCAGCGATTTTGCAATCTCTTTGGGTTGATCTAGATAGATGGGAGAATGTTTCCTTATCTTGGTTTGGTCGTATACAAAGTGTGAAGATGATGGTTTTGCCGAAATTACTTTATCTTTTTCAGGCTTTGCTGCTTTCTTTCGTGGGGTGGCAAGAAAAATTTTTAAATACATTTGGAAGAGTCGACCCCCACGGGTACCTAGGAATGTGTTGTATCAACTTCGATCTCAGGGGGGTATGGCTGTACCCTGTTTGCGGCGTTACTATGAGGCAGCTCAATTGAAGTCTTTTTTGAGTTGGTGTAAGGATAGATCAAAAAGCTGGGTTCGAGGGGAAAAAATTTTGGGATCGGAAGAGCTTTGTCGGGTGCTCCCTTGGTTAAAAGTGGAAGAGGCTCGACAAATGTTTAAAGGGGCTAACCCTTTTTTGCATCATACGTTTGTGATGTGGATTCGGCTGCGCAATAGGTTTTTCCCTTCTCGACTGTATTTTCGTAGTACCCCGTTGTGGGTCGCGTGGGGTTTTGCACCTGGAAGATTTGATTGTCGTTTTCGTGTTTGGGCCCAAAAGGGTCTTATGGATTTGGGAGATTTTGTGGAAGATGGACGATTATTATCATTTTTGGAATTGAGGGAAGCTTATGATTTGCCGCTTACTGATCATTTTCGCTATCTTCAAACAATAGATTTTATTAGTCGCAGGGCTTTTGATGATATTTGTTTGGAGGAAACCACCCTGGAGTGGGCGATTATGGGTAGTTGTGGTAAGGGGTGTATCACTAGATTCTATAAAGCTCTTATTCAACAACAGGCTCCCCCGGTTAAATATCTATCTCTTTGGGAGGGACTCTTACGCCCAGTGCCGCCGATTATTAACTGGGAGCGGGTGTTTAGTCGCCTGCTTCGAGTTTCTATAGCCAGCTCTTTGGTGGAAAATGGATACAAGATGCTTTATCAATGGTACCTTACACCCCAGCGTCTTCATCTTATGTATCCTCAAGTATCTAATTTATGTTGGAGACGCTGTGGTCACTTGGGTACCTTTCTTCACATTTGGTGGGATTGTCCGAGGGTAATCCCATATTGGGATATGGTTTTTGAACTGTTGTCTGATATTTTAAACACTACGATTTCTCGAGCTATGGGTAGTGCTCTTTTACATCTACCTTTGGTTTCATTGTCTTCTAATACCCATAAATTGGCTTGTTATATCTTTACTGCTGCTCGTCTTTTATTAGCGGCACATTGGAAACAGGCCTTTCCCCCAGGTCGACTTCATTTATTACGAATAATAGATTTTATTTTTCGTATGTCTAAATTGACGGCATTGACAAAGTCTCGTCTTACACCCTTTTTCAAGGTGTGGAATCCTTATATTAGGTGGTGTGAATGTCCTTCATGATCTGAGTGTTTAGCTATATTTTTGTAACCCTATGTGAAAGTTGATTTTGGGGTGGGTTGGGGGGGGGGTTTATTTTGAACTATGTGATTTTTTTTTGCATTGTACTGAAGATTATAGTACAACTTTATCTTTATACTAATTTGGGGGTAAGGGGTTGGAGAGAATGTGTCATTGTGGATTTCTGTTTGCTGAACCTCTGTGTTTTTGCTTTATATATTTGAAAAAAAATTATCAATAAACAAATTTATTAAAAAAAAAAGAAAATAAGCTTGAGTGTTTGAACAATATGTTCATTTTAAGCTCTTTTTCAAAATAAGTCATACACAGTGATGGGGCGGTGGGTTTGGCTATAGGAGCTAACGCTCTTGGTCAAATTTCACAATTCTGAGTGTATGTGAACACTTAACTCACTTTATAAGCCAGATTTATATTTTGCTTACTTGTATACTGAGAAGTCTTGTCTAGTTATACAGTATTACTTTGACTTCCTTGCTTTTCAAGCTACGACAATACACACCCTCTACTATATTCAGTGTGACTTAGATAAAATATGCTGGCATAAAATATGTCTTCTTTGAGCCAGAGCAGCTTTAAACTTTTTTGGATGCTAAAAAATTAATGCAATAGAGCTATAAGAGAAAGAAAGGCCGGTTTGAATCATGTTAAGCCTTTTCCTGTATTTAATTTTGTTATTGAAAGAGATCTTATCTTTTCTTACTTATTTCTCCTCAGGAGAGATGGGGTCTAAGGAAGAGTTTTAGATAATATGTTAATGTTCATATAACTTATTGTATCTTTTGTTTTTCTTCAAACTTTTTGTTGATAAATCATATGTATTCCTTAATAATAGTGCTCTGTATTGCTGTAACAAGAGGATTCTTGTATTTAATTTGAAATGCAAATAAATAATTAAAAAAAATGCTGCTACAAAAAAAAAAAAAAAAAAAGAGTGAAATTTATTCTTGTCATGGCATGCGTACAACTAAAACAAAATTATTTAGCATGTCGCCAATTTATCTCATTGAATGGTACAAGTGAGGACTAGATTTAGAGATATTTTACAAGTATAAAAAATAGCTATAAAAAATAACTTTAGCAAACTATATCGATGGAGAAAAAAACTTCAAACTTAAACGACAGCCTTTAACTTGAATATTACAAGACTTTTAACAGTTGCTGTCATGGTTCTTATCCAGGGATTAAAACCTCCACTGGTATTCAAACTTCAAACTCCACAAGCCTCGTTACACAGCATTCAAAAGTGCACAAAAAATCTCCAGACCAACTAACACAAAACTAATCCATTTGGAAAAACTGCCCACCAGAGAAACGTTTTTGTAACATGGGCCCTTTCCATCATAACAATAAGACCATTACATTCATGCTTACCCGATGCCCTCCGTAGCAGGTGCAGGAACATATAGCTCCCAGATACTCCTTCTGCCACTGTTCTCCTACACTGTACATCTTTCCATCATCATAGCATGTTGCTTCATCTGAAAAATAAAAAAAAGGATCTCATTGTTAATTATTCCTTACACTCCAACCCCAGTGTTAAGATCTCTCCAAGACAGCAGGTTAGTACGACTGGCAGCTAATAAAACAACCTGGCAATTTACTCGACGTAAAGTGTTTTTTTTTTTTTTAAATTTAGCACCTAGGGCTCCTTTTACGAAGGCACCTTAGAGAATAGCGTGCGCTAGCCGCTACCACCTCCTTTTGAGCAGGCGGTAGATTTTCGGGTAGCGAGCACTAATCCAGTGTGTGCGCTAAAACCACTAGCGCAGCTTCGTAAAAGGAGCCCCTAGTCTTTGGAATAAACTTCCAAATTATTTATGTCTTGAACTGAATTTTAAAAGCTTTTAACACCCTTTTAAAAACATTCTTTTTTCATTTAGCCTTCGGTTCTGACATTCTTCAAAATGACTATATATACTAACAAGATACTTCCTTTATATAATGATGGTCTAAATAGAGGCACATGGGCATCTTTTTTGTTTGTTTTTATTTAATTTATTTCTTTTTTGTGTGATTGAATAGGTCTTTCCTGTATTTTATGGAGTTCTTTCTTTTTTTCATGCGTTTGATTTTAATTCTTAGCTGCTGAGAACTGTTGTAAGCTTCGGCGGGCTATCAAGTTTTAATAAACATAAACATGTATTTAAATTTCATACAGCTAATAAACCCTCCTTTTTCAAAACCATAGCGCGGTTTTTAGCACTAGCTACGGCGGTAACAGCTTTGACACTCATATGAATTCTAAGAGAGTTGGAGCTGTTACTGCCGCGGCCACCGCTAAAAACTGTGCTACGGTTTTGTAAAAGGGGGGGGGAAGCTTGGTGGCTGTGTTTTTGCCTTGCAAATTGAAGCCATTATGCGCTGCCTTGCTATCACACTTTAGAGGTAATTTTATAAACTCTTTCACATTATGTGGCCACTGGTATAAAAGTACATGATGGTGCACATTTTGCAGGTAGGTATGTGTAAAGGGGTGGAATTTGCATGAAGTGTGGGTAGAGCACACAAGTATGTGCATATTAATTCATAGTTATCTTTAAAAATTATAGGCATAGATATTTACAGCTCCATGGCTGCTGTAAGTCTTTGTGCCTGCAATGCAGGCAGATTTATGGCACTTACCTTATAATTTAAAAAGACCTGTCTTTATAAGATTGAACAGGCACCAGGTGCCCCTTTATAAAATTATCTTCTATGACTACAACAGTGCACACTTATGCTTGTTTTCATGTTTGATTTATGATTACTCTTGGTGGAATTCTGTGCAAGATTTTGGAAAATTCTGTGCACAATGTTTCAAAATTCTGCAAAGTGTATATGTAGTGTTTTGCATAGAATTCTCCTATCCTGGGGCCTGAAATTCCTTCCTGCCTTTCCCTCTCTCAGGTTCCTGTCTCCCTCCAAATCTCACCCCTCTCTCACTTGCACCCTGAATACTCTCCTTGGCCCCAATAGACTGGCACCTCTTTCTCCTTCTCTCCACTGGCTAAATCTCTTCCTTTCTACCCATCCCCTTTCTGGTCTTGGCTTCTCTTCCTCTCTCTACCATCCCCCCTCTCCATTTGTGGGTCCAGCATCAGTGTCCCCTCACCCCACCCACCACCTCTGTTGCTTGCAGTCTAAATCCCTTCCCCACTCCCCATGGTCTGGCATCTCTATCTCTTCCTCCATCTTTCCCCTTTGAACACAACTTCAGGCACATCTTTGGAAATTGTTTTAATTGACTTGATTCGAATTGTTTATAACAATTTTTTTAGGTACTTTACATGTTATAATGGATTGGGTACATTTATCTTTGTTTTTTTATTTGCTCTTGGGATGATAGAGCTTTATCCTTAACTTAGGCTTAAGTATGAGAAATATCCCTCTTGTCCAACCTCAGAAAAGGTGTTTTAAAGAAATTTCTAAACATGATTTTCACCCTAAAGTACTGATTAACTGTACAGAAGTTATAAGGATCAAATAATCTCATTGGCTAGCGCGTTACAATACCGCACGCGCTAAATGCTAACGCCTCTATAAAGCTTGCATTAGTATTTTTTATTTAGTGCGTGCGCTAAAAACGCTAGCGCACTTTAGTAAAAGGAGCCCTAAATGTTTTAAAGTTATTACAGTAATTTAAAATGGGTTTCATGTTCCAATTTTGAAACTATCTTTATTGTTCCCATCCCTTGTTACTATTTAAATATAAGATCAGTTGGGAATAAAAACACACATTTTGAGAGTCTGGATAGAGGAACATCAACTAGGATGCTTACTCCTTACCGAGACTTGGCTTACATCAGCAGAGGACCCATTAATTAATGAACTGTGTCTCATAGGTTATAAAATAGTTTTAGTGGTCAAAGAGAAAAAAAAGGAGATGGGATTGCATTAATACAATATATAAAGACATATATTGAGGTGAGCCTATTAGAGATATTTAACTTGGAATTAGAAAGAATTGCTTGCCATTTAAAAGAGGGCTCTGACTATGACATCTGGTTGTATCCAAATACACCATTATGATATTTACCCCAGGCTAGCCGGTACTTGAATGAGAAACACTGAAGGAGCTAAAATGGTGTTAAATTCACTACAACCCAGCTCGAGGGGAAGAGTCTCTTTGTTCCAACTTGCACTTGGTATACATTGTGATGCTGGCATCACTGTCCAAAGTTCAGCAGTGCTTGTCAACAATCTCATGACGTTGGTATGACAAACTGACTACCATCCAATCTAAATGTAGCAAGCTTAGCATACATAAGTCCCACTCTCATCAGACAGGCTAGATACAAGGAACTGGAAATCACCCAAAAGACCTCAGATCAGGTGAGATAAAACAAACTTGAAGACACTTACGTGGTTCACACTTAAACTCTCCTTTCCCGTTTCCAAGACAAGTGCAGCTCATCATCTGTCCATTCTCACCTTGGCGGTCCCATTTAGCTCCAATCTTATGGTTTACGCCATTGTCGTGACACCATTCTGCACAGAAAACAGGTTGGGTTACAGATTATTACAAAGACGACACTCTTGCTGATAAAAATATAGAGTAAACCCTCCTCTAAAACGTCTACTAGTACAAAGTACAAGAAAAAAAATATTTGTTATAGTAACTTTCTTCCAGCTTTTCAGTTTTCATGAATATTAAAGCAAAGGGTCAATATAAACACATTTAAATAATTGAGAAAACTACACACATTATGAAATGTGATATGTCATATCATAATGATGCATCTGTGGACTAAATATTTTACCAAGAGTTTTCACAATATTAGTTCTATGAGAGTGTGTTTCCTTTTCCCCAGTTTTTTCCTAGCTTCAGCTCTAAACACACTGCTGCTTTAACCCATCTGTGCTATCTTACCAAATAGGTAGCCTTTGCTGCCAAAACAATAAGAGGCCCATAATCAAAAAGAAAATATGTCTAAAAACCCGCCTAAATCGGCCCTTGGATGATCAAAAAGACCGGTTGTCCAAGTACCGATAATCAAACAGGGTTTTAGATGTATCTATAACCAGCTTAGGCCTTTTCACTGCCTCTGTGCACCTAGAGCGAAAAGGGGCATTTTTAGAGGAGTGGGTAGGGTGGAATTTGGGCCGACTTAGACTTAGTCGTTCAGCAACCATAATCAAAAAGTTTGACAGGTTGCCTGGACGGAACTTATTTTTTGACTTAGACCAAGTCAAAACAGGTATAAGTTCTACATCGGGCCGCTAAACTGATCGCAGTTGCTGCGATCAGTTCAGCAGCCCAGGCAACTCGAAGAAAGAAAAGAAATAGAATTTTTTTCTACCTTTGTTGTCTGGTTTCTGCTTTCCTCATCTTCTCATCATTCTCTTCCTTCCATCCACTGTCTGCGTTCTCTCTGCCTCTTCCATATGGCATCTGCTCTATTTCTATGTCTCTACCCGAAACTGTCTGCCTCTCCCTTCCATCTCTCCCTCCCCACATTAGTCTGGCACTCATCTTCTTCCCACCACTCCCCCCATGGTCTGGCATCTCTGTCTTCTTCCCTTCCATCTCTCACTCCCTCTCCCAGGTGGTTTTTAGCATTTCTCTCCTCCCCTCAGATCTGGTATCTATCTCCCCAATCCAGCTTGGGCCCTTTTTTCTTTATCCCCTTCTTCCATCCAGTATATGCTCCCTTCTCTCTCTCTCCTCCCCACTTTCCTTCAGCATCTGTTCCATTCTCTCCCCTCCCCACTTCCATCCAGTGTCTATGCCTCCCTGTCTCTCCACTTCCTTTCAGCATCTGTTCCCCTCCCCACTTTTTTCCAGTGTGTCCCCCTCTCTCTCCTACCCACTTCCATGCAATGTCTGCTCCTCACTCCTCCCTATTTCCTTTCAGCATCTGTTCCTCCCTCCCCTCCCCCTCTCTCTCCACTTCCCTTCAGCACCCTTCACGCAATCCAGCAGCCCCCTCCCAATCACCGCGGTCCAGGCATCTCGTCCCCTCATCGGGGAATCTCCCTCCCCCTCACTTTCGCTGGTGATTTTCAGTTTTCTCTCTCTGAGCTTTTTCACAAGTTGTGCGCGCGGCTGCCCAGAAACTTATCCTCTGACACAACTTCCTGTTTCCACCTGGGTGGCTCCTGTTAGAGGAGAAGTTTCAGGGCAGCCGCGCGCATGACTTGTGAAAAGGCTCGGGCCGATCAGGGAGAGAAAACTGAAAATCACCAGAGAAGGAGAAGGGAAGGAGGGAGATGCTTGGGTCATGGCAATCGGGAGGGGGCTGCTAGACCACGCGATCGCAAGGGCTGCTGACCGGGAGAGGTGAGAAGTGAGGCAATGAATGCAAGATACTTAACTGTGGGGACAAGGCCATTCACCGCTCCATGGGGTGGTGAATGGCCTTGTCCCTGTACCCATGGCACCTAGTTTTTTTTCTTCCCCGTTCTGGCGGGTTACCCATGGCTACCTGCAGCTTGCTACAGGTAACCGTCACCGAGTCATTCTCTACTGCCAACTCCAGACTCCATCCCTTCTATCTTGCTGCATCGTATACCTGGAACAGATTGCCCAAGTCAGTGTGTCAAGTTTCACTTCTGGCAGTATTCAAATCTAGGCTAAAAGCCCATTTTTTTAAGGCTGCTTTTAACTCCCACTCACTTGTAAAGTACCCATGTGTGTTTTATCATTCCCTCTATAAGTAATTCCCTAACCCCTATTTGTCCTTTTTAATTAGATTGAGTAGGGATTGTCTCTTACATGTTAATATTCAGCACTGTGTACATCTAGCAGCGCTATAAAAATAAATAGTAGCTGTAGCAGTAGCAGTAAAGGGGAGAGGTGAAGGTACGAGTTAAGGCCAATTTTTACCACAGCTTAGTAAAAAAAGACCCTTAAGATTTTTCCATTTTTTAAATACATTTTTTAAAACCCATATGTAAAACAGGGGATAAAAAATTAGTTTGCTCGTTGTATGATCAGCATGTGTTTTTGTCTCCTTTTTCATGTATAGTGTATATTGAGCAAAGAATATTTATTTATTTTAAAAATTTATATACTGTTTAAACCTAAACGATTTACATATCATTACATACATAATTCAGTAAGACAAATAAAATCAAACAAACATTAACATATAATCATTGGAAAATCAAGTAAAGTACCCATCAAAAGAACAATCGCAAAGATCAATTCCTAGAAAAATGCATTAACAAATAAATACAGAAGAGCCCCTGTATCTGCTGATTCTGTATCCACAGTTTCAATTATCTGTGGTTTACCATGGCCCGAGCACCGAGTGCTCCTCCCACACTCAACTCCACCATGCCCACAGCCTCCCAAGTTTACCTCCTCAAATCTTCACTGGCAGTGAGCAGCATCTCCTGCTTGCTGCTCGCGCTGGCCTGAGATCCCTCCTTCTGATATCACATCTGGGTTGCTAGACCTGCTGCCGGTGAAGATTTGAGAATGTACGCTGGGGGGAGGGGGGCGGCTATGGTCTTGGTGGTGTAGAATGTGTGTGTGGGGGGGGAGGGGAGAAGGAGTGTTCGATGCTCGGGACACGGTAAACATGTTATAATAGCGTTTGTTATTATCTGCAGTCTTGGAACCTATTACTTGCAGATATGGGGACCCTACTGTAATCACATGCAATTTTCATCGCATAAGACTCGGTAAACACCTCTAATGTATTATGGGCAAGATGGTGGGGATGGTCCATGCTGGGTACAGGCAGTGGGATGGGGGGCTGCAATCCAAATGTGTGCAGTCTTCTGACCACTCCATACACTCCCTCACTGACTGAAAGAGGGGGTTGCTCTGACTGTAAGGAGGGGTGCTCAGCTCTGGGTAGTCGCCAAGCCCGGTACGCCACTGGGATAACACAAATGTGCTAGACATAAGTATTGGAAGAATCTAAGTAGTATCTTCATTTTCTGGCCACTATCCTTTCAGGCCCTCTACATATGGTGCTTTAGAAGCCAAGGTGGCTGTTAGCACATGAGCACTTAACTATTTTGTAGGTGGTAAGGGCTAACCCCATGCTAACTGGTTAGCATATGTCAATGTAGCTGTGCTAACCAATTAGCACAGAACACATTTACTCTCCACCTCTTCCCACCCCAGTGCTAAAAAATAAAGTTTGTTTAGCACATGGGAAGTGCATGCACACACTTTATAGAATCACGCTTAGCAACGCCTAAGCATTGCTAGGCATCCTAACTTTAGGATGTACCTAATTTATGCCAGGGTTTTTTGGGGGGCTAAATGTGCTCACCTAAGTTGAGCACCTACTGGCGATGCCTACGTGCAAAACACGTGCATGATCCTCCCCCGAATCATGCCTACTTTGTGGTAAGCACTTTGGACTAGGCACCTACCTCGAAGTGGTAGGCATCTACCAAGTTAGATGCCTAACATCCAATTAAGTGCAATTTACGGTAATTACAAGTGCTATATAGAAACTGGCTGCTAGTGCCTCTTATTTAGAAAACACTAACCCCCAAATTCTATAAAGTTCACCTAAAGTTAGGCACCTACATTGTCGCACCAAATTGAATAATAGGCTGATAATCTGTTTACAACACAATAACACCTCTTAATTGGCACTAAGTGGAGTTAATCGAAAGTTAGGCACCTAAACTGGTAGGGGTGATTATACAACAGTTAGATGCCTAGTACAAAGCACATAGTTAAAAGTGGGTGTGGTTAGGGGCAGATTGTGGGTGTGTTTTTGAGTTAGGCACCTGATTTTTTGAGTTAGGAGCTGTTGGGTGCCTAACTTAGGCACAGGCATTTATGCCAAGAAAACCTTGGCATAAATAGGGTGCGCCTAAATGTTAGAAAGCTTATCACCATCTAAGCACACTTAGGTGGTGCTAAGCAAGATTCTATAATGGGCGCCTACATTTATAGAATCATGCTTAGTGTCACACTAATTGGTGCTAATTTTTAGGTGACATATATAGAATAAGGCCCTAACCGCTCCCGTGTTAACCAATTAGTGCAGCCTAATCATAACGTGTTAGCTAGTTAACGCTCCCACACCCATATCACATCACTCTGAAGAAAATTCTTAAAACATAAATAATGCTCAGTTTAGCAAGTGAAAACAGAGAAAATATCAGAAAATGCTTTAACATGTTTATGTGGTAGCCTGTTCTCACACACTAGCCATGTGTTAAGGGCTTAATGCTCTTTAGTAAAAGACCCTTCCCATATGAATTTTTTTAAAACTGTAAAAACCAAATCCCCATTTAAAACATTTCTCATTGGACCCCTTTTCTGCCTTTCTTCTAAAAGGCGGGAGTGACGGTGAGGAGGGAAAGGAATGTTCCAATAAAGAGGATGATTCATGATAAGAATTTTACCCCCCTTTTACAAAACCACGCAAGAGATTTTTAGCGCCAGCCAGCGTGATAAATGCTCTGCGCTGTTCCTATGGTCATAGAGTTCTTATGAGTGTTGGAGCACTGGCTGGTGCTAAAAACCGCTTACACGGTTTTATAAAAGGTGTGGGTGGGTTTAATTAATACATTTACTGGGATTTATTAACTACCTTTATGAAGATATTCACACACAATATGAGAACTAGTAACTTTTTTTTTTCCAATTTTTTTAAGCTGTTTCACACATGTATGTTGATTCTTGAAAATAAATCTTTATTTTTTAAAAATGATCATTTGTGATGTCACCAGTTTGGCCTATTGGATTTACCCTTTGAACCTCTCCCTGTAAATTATTTGATGGAAAAAGCAGAAACATTTGTATTTATGACTTTGTATAGGTTTTTTATTTTCTTTCACATAAATTAATAACTGGTTCATTTACCTCCATGTGAAGGAGAATAATTCATAAAAAAAAAATACATAGTACCCCCTTAAAATTCTAAAATGTCACAAATGCTGAAGGGAACAGGAATATATAGAAATATGTTAAGAATAATAAAAATAGACAACATCTGTGAAATTAATATCATTCCAAAGCTGAAATACATTTAGTTTTATAACTGTAGTCAATCTTCAATGTTTTTACAGCATTTTGCTTAGGATCAAAATGTGTGTTTCATATTTATTCAACTTAGAAAGTGTCACGTTTTCGATAATAATAAGCGCTAAGGAGTTGCATAATACAGACTTCTATCCCAAATATGACTTTGTGATATATATGAGTATGGGTGTGTGAATTTCAGCATTCCCTGAAAAAATTCCCAAGGTTCATTAAAAAAATATGGAACATATAAAAATCTAGACAAAAGCTCCTTCTTGGAGAAGGATTGCATACTTCACACTGCACATTGCAAAGCACCGTTCGCTAAGACAGAGAACTGTAATCACAGATTACAGATCAGTTACGTGTATCTCATAAGCAGCAATGTTCAGGAACAAGTAATTTCAATTTCCTTTCATTATTCAATGACGGAAATTATTACTTTGTTTTAAGCTAAAAGAGAATGTGCATAAGAGAGAAAGCGAGAGAGAGTGAGTTTATATTTCTTTCACTGCATGTTTGGAACAGATTATATTTTCAAACATGTAAACATTAGCCCGGTTTAAAAAAAATAAAACTTAAATTTTACCAAATCTCCATTGAGCTTGCAAATATTTCCATTGTCTTTCTGCCTTTACTCTCATTAAGGGCTCCTTTTACAAAGGTGCACTAGCTGAAAAATTACCGCCTGCTTAAAAGGAGGTGTAGTGGCTAGCGCATGGGGATTTTTAGTGCACGCTAAAACAGCCAGCGCACCTTTGTAAAAGGAGCCCTAAGTGTTAGGGATTTGTAGGTGTACAAAACTTCTTCCCTTATAGACAATCTAGTTGCCTGACTTCCCCTAGGGATGTCAGGCCAGTCAACTTCGTCACATTCCGTTCCCAGGTAATGAAGTATTACAGATAGTGCTCTCAATAGTGCAACTGGGGAGATAAGCACAGCCTTTTGTGAAGGAATGAGTTTGTTATACTCCCATGTTTTAAAAACTAAGCTGTATTTTGGAGGAAAAGAAAAGAATGTCTCTATTCAAGCTACTTTTATAGAAAAATGAATGTACCAATTAAACAAAATCCTTGTGGCCTTAATATCTGTGTTATCCTTAATGTGTTATGGCTCACATGTTTTGGAACTCAAAACTATATGTAAAAATGAAGAAACATACTGTTGCCTAAGCCATTGATGTATAGGAAAATTATAAGAGGGAGTACTGAAAAGTTCTCAGCCCAACCAGCCAACTTCTTACATTCCAAGCATTATTTTGCCACTGTAGCTGAAAAGAGTGATCTTATTTTGTTAAGTACCAATTTGCAAAAATAAAATTCGATGTTTTCACATTGTTTCAGATCACTGATTGAACCATATCCACATCACTCGCTTCTTGGTCGGGTTGAGAACCTTTTAGCACCCCTTCGTATCTGCATGCCAGATGTTTGGTAAAATTTGGGTGATGGAAGGACCAGAGGAAATCATGAAAGGATAGATAGAAGCGAGCTACTCACTAGACGAATCGCATCTGAAATGACCACTGCCAAAGCCCAAGCATTTACACCAGAGCCTAAAGCCAGATTCAGACATCCGTTCCCACTCCTCTCCAATAGTATAAAAGGAGCCAGTGGAAGTATCATAGCACGTGTCTTCCAATGGCTTGGACACATCTTCTGACACTGCTGAGGAGAAGAAAACAAAGCAACATATTACTTACACATAACTGATACAGGGAACCCACCCCCCCCAATCTCAAAATAAAAAAGAAAAGCTGAGCTCCTAAATTTGTGCCCTATTTTCAGCCACCAAGTTTTCAGCTGCAAATTCATCTACATTTAGGAACTTAAATGTTATATTGATGTTATGGTGTTTTCTACATCAGTGGTTCCCAACCCTGTCCTGGAGGACCACCAGCCAGTTGAGATTTTGGGATAACCCTAATCAATATGCATGAGAGAGATTTGCATATAATAGAGGTGACAGGCATGCAAATATGCTCAATGCATATTCATTAGGGCTATCCTGAAAACCTGACTTGCTGGTGGTCCTCCAGTGGGAACCACTGTTCTATATCATTGACCCTTTTCTATGGAATTTTTAGTTGTTAAAGTTTACTTTTGCAACTGGGCAATTGAGGGCTAACAGTTGCCTTTTGGAGTAAGGCATTTTCATTTATTTTCCTTGTTTACTGTCTTTTCCATCTGTTTTACCACAATATGACTGAACTGCTTTGATATGCGACGAATTGCAGTATGGTATTAAACATAAACATTCTTATAAATTTAGCCCTGCCATTCATTTGCCTAAAAAACACTGCTAAGCTCTTAACTTTTTTTTCTTTTTCAAATATGCCCACTAAATTGAATAGTTTAGTGAAATTCTAGTCTTAGTTAATTTCTAAACAGGCTAATTTATGAGAGGCTGCTGAAAAGTTCTCAACCCAACCAAGACGAGAATGATGAGGAGTCATAAAACTTACAAGTTATTCCACATTTTTCATGATACTTTTCATTTCTATGATATGATATGAAATGAAGTGTCAAGAAAAGTGTGGAATAACTTATGTTTCATGGCTCCACATCGTTCTTTTCTTGGTTGGCCTGAGAACTTTTTAGCTGCCCCTTGTAAGATCATAATTTTCAAAGGAGCCCTTTTACTAATCTGCATTAAATTCTAATGCACAACTAATGCAGCAAAAATGGTCTAACTTGGGATGCGGGCACTTAAAAACTGGTTAGTCCCAATTAAGAAGTGCATTGGATGATCTATAGAAATCGTATGTTCCTCTCTCTTTGGCCCACCTTGCAAAATGACCAAACTCCACTAACATTATTTTGTCTTCTCTCAATGCAAAAATGTAAAGATGACATCCCTCAGCTGACAACCTCAAGTTTCATAGTCCTATTCAGTTGGAAGCAGTCTTTACTATTAGATCTGTAACTTTATCATGGCTGCAGCATCTGATGGCCTCTAATTACCACTGGAGTTATCAACATACCTGAATCTTCTAATACCAATGGATTAAAAAAAAAAAAAAAATGTAAGGACAGCATGGCTAAGAATAGTGCATCAAAACAGTAGTTGTTATGCTCCTACCCCAGATTACCACATGGATTATGTAGTGCTGTAAAGTATCTAACCAGCTAATAGTCAGCGCTATTTGGCCAGCCAGGAGCAGCTCTTGGCTGGCCAAATAGCAAATAGCTAGTTATCTGCCAATATTAAGTGGGAGATAGCTGGCTATCTTCTGCTGAATATCTGGGTCGGCAGATAGCTTAGTGAATGGCTATGTCACACTACATATCCGATCACCATCAATATTCAGCGGCTCGCCAGCTAAGGCACATGACAAGATAAACCTACCTAAAAAGCAGGTTTATCTTTGATTACTAGGCCTTAGCTGTCCAAAGATGAATATTGGCTTGGCTGGCTAAGTCTGTGGTGGCAAACTTTACAATTCAATGCCGGTGGCTGGATACGCCAACTACGAGCCAGGCTGTCTCCCAGGGCCTAAGTTAACATATTTGTTAATACAGGAGGTGAGGTGAGGAGTGGCCTAGTCGTAGAATTGCTTCCTCTAACCTGCTTCAGCTGTATTGTGCTGAAATCTGAACCTCCTAATGACGTCACCTCAACTGCTCCTAGCCCAGGTTTTGTCCACTGGTGAGTGGAGCAGAACCATATGGACCCATGCTTTCCCTATAATTAAATAAAACACATATGAGTATATGTGTTTTACTAAGGTGTGCTATGCTTTTTAGCGTGCGATAAAGATAAGAGCACACTAAACTCTAACGTGTACATGTTATCCTATGGACGCGTTAGCGGTTAGCGTACGCATTGATTTAAACGTGCGCTAAACACACGCTAAAACGCTTAGCGCACCTTAGTAAAAGAGGGCCTAAATATGCTAGTACATTGGTATTTAAACATCTTGGCGAACACGGGGGTCAAGTGCTTGGACGTTCCTAAAGGTGAACTCATTGAGCTTTTTAATAAAATATTAACCTAGTGTTAAATAGGTGAACTAAAACATCCATTTGCCCTTCTATACAACCTATGGTATACAAAGTTATCTCAGAGTACATGTAAGAACAGTTTTTGCAATTAAATGTACCACCAAATAATAAATCTATTTATAATCATGTTTTTGTTCATTGTTTAAGGACATCAAGGTTTGCTAAGCCTGAGTTCTCTTCTTGAGACCTGCACATTGTACTGTACTCTTTAATGGCACATCCTCTGGTGTATGTACTGCAACTACATAAAGCCCAGAAAAGACTAATATTGGAGTTAACAGAACAAGAACTGATAATAGAAAATTCCTTACCCCTGGGATTTTTTTTAGCATAGTGGCACTAGCAACTAGGCCATTTTACACCAAGCATACGATGAAACCATCACAAACAAACAGAGGAACAACAGAAGAAATATGCATTTCATTAAAGGGATTGGGACTTGTATATCGCATTTTTGCAGTTACACAACCACCCTCAAAGTGGTTTGCATATATGCAGGTACTTATTTTGTAGCTGGGGCAATGGAGGATTAAGTGACTTGCCCCAGGTCACAAGGAGCAGCCCTGGGATTTCATCCCACAACCCTCTGGGGCAGTGGCAGCAGCTCTACTACTAGGCCACTCCTCATCTGTTATGTTAACAAATATGTTAACTTCTATTTAGTGGCGTAGTAAGGAGTGGGGCACGGGGGGTGGCCCGCCCTGGGTGCCGTCTTGGTGTGGACGCTGGCACCTGTTCTCTCTGCCCCCCCCCCCTAATGCTCCTTCCCTTGTACCTCTTTAATTTTTCCTGCATGAACAGTATCACAAACTTAATGTCTGCGTCGGTATTGGCTCTCTCTCTGACGTCACTTCTGGGTCCTGCGTCTAAAAACTGACATCAGAGGAGAACTGATACGACGTGGGCAGCAAGTTCATGATGCAGGAAGGAGTGAAAGACTAATATAAGTGGTGTTTTTTTCTATTATTTATTCAATAAACGCTTGTTTTAATTTATTTTACATTAGGAGTGTTTCATTTGAGTTTTTTTTAGTTCAAATTTAAAATCGGAAATCTTACTTAGAATATTGCTATTTGCTCTAGTAGAAGCTAAGCACTGGAGGAGACAAGAAGAAAATGCACCAGGGCTGAACTGACATTTTAAATTATGACAGCTATTTTAAAAATGGTCCGGGCAATCTTAAAGACCATCAACTTTCTTAGAAACATAGAAACATAGAAAGATGACGGCAGATAAGGGCCATATAGCCCATCAAGTCTGCCCACACCATTTACCCACCCTCTTAAGTCTTCTGACCCCTTAAGTATAATTGTAATTATACTGTCACTCTACTGACCCGCTCATTCAAGTCCTAGTGACCCTATCCCTTGGCATGACCCCATAGGGATCCCACATGGGTATCCCATTTGTTCTTGAAGTCTGGGATGCTGCGTGCCTCTTGTACCCCTTATTTTTGTAAAATGTAGTATATAAGTAAAAATTTAAAAATGAGCTCTAGTCTGTAGCATATTGCAAATCAAGAGACCCTTTTATTAAGCTGTGGTAAACAATCCTATTAAGGTAGGTTCTGTGGTAGTTTTGACACCAGCCTACATTAGAGTCTTGTGAGCTGTGCTGCTTGTTTGTAGCCTCTTAACTGCTTGGATTTTTTGTGACTTTTATGTTTTTATATTTAAGACAGCCAAGGACCCTATAAGATTCCTGAGAAAGGCATTTTTATTTTGCCTGTGTTATTTTGCCTGTGTTATTTTGCCTGTGCACGTGGCCTGTGTTGGGTCATTTTTATTTTATAAGTTATTTGGTTTCGCTTATGACTGTATACACCCTTTGTGGATTGTTTTTAAGATTATTGTTTTTAAGTTATTTGGACTGCATACTGGTACAGCCAATCTTCTGTTCCACAATCTTTGTGTGTTTTGTATCTGACATATGCTACCCACGTGCTATAGGTAGAAAATAATTTTTAATGCTGGGAGTGTGTGTGGGGGCAGAGAGTAGGTATGCCTAGTGCAGCTGCAACATTGTGCATTAACCAATTAGCTCTGTTAGCATGGGAGCCCTTATCGCCTAGTGCAGGGGTAGGCAATTCCGGTCCTCGAGAGCCAGAGCCAGGTCAGGTTTTCAGGATATCCACAATGAATATTTGCATGCACTGCCTCCTTGAGATGCAAATCTATCTCATGCATATTTATTGTGGCTATCCTGAAAACCTGACCTTGCTCCGGCTTTTGCGGACCGGAATTGCCTACCCCTTGCCTAGTGAATAGGTGTTTGCAAATACTCCTGTGTTAAAGTCCACATACTAATTGGGAAATTAGTGAGTGGACATTAACGGGGGAAATCGGAAATGCGGCCATTTTACAAACGTGGCCTCAGCATACAGAAAACCCCTGCGCTATTGAGAAGTGCAGACCACTATTTAGTGCAGCTTAGTAAAAGGGCCCCCAACTGATAAAAATGTAATACTTATATTATTTTTTAAACTTACCGGTGTTACCAACTGTAATCATCTCTTCCAGAACTTTATGTTTGCTTTGTCCTTTCAGTGCTTCCACTATAATGTTGTAAGTTGCTCCATTGATTAGGCCGCTCAGTCTGGCTGTGTTGGAAGTTCCAGGAACCTTGAACTGCAATGAAAAAGACCAAAACAATAAGCAAAGTGATCTGTGGATAAAGGTGATTCCAAAGCTACAATGAAGCTTTGCATACGTGGTTTACAAATATACCCCAAAATATATGGTGTGCCAATGGATTTAGTGTATTCTAATAATTAGCATGCGCTTAATGCTAAGAAGCCCATAGGCTGTATGGAATTTAGTAAAAGGAGGCCATAGTGTTTTCAGATCATAATCCACAACAGAAACATTAAGAATGGCACAAATCTGGAATCAGTTTAAACTGCAACACAGGTTAGACCAGTGGCTGGATGTGCTGGAGGCATCTAGAAGTACACAGATATCAACATGATGATGTCATGTGCATCTGTGACATCATCATGTCAATGTCTGCGCATGCACGGATGCTCTCCAGATGGGCCCTAAGCTGCCAGCAGGGGGTGCTGCGCTGGTGCCAGCTGACTGCCTACAGCAATGTATCTCAAACTGTGTGCCTCCTGAGATTCCAAGTGTTCCGTGGCACACTGAAGAGGAAGCGAGGCGCCTGCCAGCTGACTTTCCTACATGGTACAGTGCCAGCGCTGCACAATTCGCCAAAGGTCTGCATGTTTCCCCCCTTCTCTTTAGCGTCCTCCGGTTTCCCCCCTGGCCTCCCGTCTCACCTTTAAAGCTAATTACAGCAGACTGCAGAGGATTGCCAGTAGGTAAAATGATTTTATTTTCAATATAGTGATTGAGATGTATCAGTTTTGAGAATTTATATCTGCTGTGTATATTATGTGTTTATGAAAAATGAATGGAAAAAAAAACTGCATTACAATAAGTAAAGGGGATGGGATCTGGAGCAGAGCTTGGGCGGGTCTAGGGAGGTTTGTAGTTGGGGTACTCAGTCGATATTTGTTAGACTTAGGGCAGGGGTCTCAAAGTCCCTCCTTGAGGGCCACAATCCAGTCAGGTTTTCAGGATTTCCCCAATGAATATGCATGAGATCTATGGTGCATGCGCGGCATGAGATCTATGGTACATGCGCGGCATGAGATCTATGGTGCATGCGCGGATGTCACTGTGATGACATCACGCATATGCATGACATCATCACGTCGACGTCTGTCCATCTCAGGTCCATCCAGAGGGACTCTGCACATGCGCAGACGTCGATGTGATGAGGTCACGCATATGCGTGATGTCATCACAGCGATGTCCGCGCACTTCTGGGTAGCCACTACCTTTAAGTGTGCCCCAGCTCGAGAAACTTTGAGAGACACTGGCCTACAGGATGTGCCTTGCACCGCGAAAGACAGGTCCTGTAGGCAGTCAGCAGGCGCCTCTCCTCCTCCCTGGTGTCTCATGACACACCTGAAATCTTGGGCGGCACACTAGTGACACACAGTTTGTGATACACTGGGTTAGACAATAAGAAAATTTTTAAGAGCAGTTTAAGAATTGAAACAAATTATTAAAGAAGGATGGTTGAATTATCATTACTTGAGGCTTCTATAAGCAGATTTAAGGAACCTTACCACAGGGTGCACTCAGGTGTTTCATGATAATTTTGTGATTGCTGCATGCTTCCCATACACTAAAACGGAGATTTTAATTTTTAGCATTGCCTATGAGCTGTTCTTTAACATTGTGCACCCAAAATGTCTTGCCTATAACCCAAAAGGGGGCATGGCCATAGGAGGAGCATGGGCAGGACAGGGGCATTCCAAAATTTAGGTGCTGTATTACAGAATACCTGGGTTGCACACCCAACTTGTGCACCAGAAATTACACCAGGTTTCTGCCTTTGTATAAATTGAGACACTCATAATCTGGTTCACAGTCATCACTTAAACCATGAAACACATTTTTTGCCCTAAAAATGCAAAAAATCACATACACTAAGTTAATTAAAAAATTACCTTAACAGGTAGTTGTTCATCATGGCCAACTAGATGGCAAGAAATGAGGTACTCTGTGGTTTCCAGCAAGGGTCTCCAAGAGATGGTGATCTGAGACGAGGCTTCTTGACCTCTGCTGTCATTATGGTGAGGACCAAATCCATGAGGATAAGAAGGCCTTTCATCTGTTCTGTGTACTGGTAATGGCCTACTAATAGTTTCTTCCACGTTTGGTATCTGTCGACCTGGTACATGCCTCACTGGGACTGCCGTTGTCGGTGCAGTGGTCCTTCTAAATCCATGCTCCTCAATAAATACCGGCAGTCCTTGGTGTCCAACTGATTGCTGACCGCTAGTACCTGGAAGTTGGATACCATTTCCATTGTCAAACCTGGTCTGTGAGATGAAAGGTGTACTGTCCACACCGGAGGGAACATCTAGGATCTCAGGGCCACGGTGATTAATGTGTGGAAGAGTTACCAGCTTAGGAAGCTCATCTAGCCCAAAAAAATATTAGAAGCAATAATGCAAGGCACATTAGCTCCAGCAAGAAGCCGCATTAGTCATTATAGAGTCAAAAGCAAAAGCTGATTCTGTAAATCAATGGTTTCCAAACCATTTTATTTGGGAAATAAGAGAGAACTAAAAGGATTCAGCAGATAAAATATACTCTACAACTAAACCAGTGGTTCCCAACCCTGTCCTGAAGGAACTACCAGCCAGTCAGGCTTTTAGGATAGCCCTAATGAATATGCATGGGGCAGACTGCATGCCTGAAACCTCCATTAGATGCAAATCTTTCTCATGCATATTCATTAGGGCTATCCCAAAAACCTGATTGGCTGGTGGTCCTCCAGGACAGGGTTGGGAACCACTGATCTAAACCATTACTTGTTTCAATTTTTTTCATTAATATAATTTAAATAGCCACAGATCAATATTTAATCACCGCACTTGGTGTTTTATGTACACTAACCAGGGTGTTTAAACATATCTGAATATTTAGTGCCAGACAATATTTGGCTAAACGATGGCTATCCGATCAGGTAACAGCAATATGCAATGCCACTTTCTAGATAATTATCTGGATAATTTAGGACCGCTCCGCCTGGGCTCCACCCCCAAAACCAACCCAGCAGTATCTGATCCTTTGGTATTGATGATCTCTCAGTGACATTTTCCAGATCGTGCCACTGAAAATCTGTGGATGGCCCCAGACAGCACTACTTATCTAGGTGGCAGAACTAGTTACTCAGATAAGTAGTTTCGAATTTGGTTCGCTGGCAATTTAATTCATTGCCCTGATTTTTAAATTCCTGATCTGGTTGCACATTCCTTTTTCATATCTTATTATGGATCTTCTACAACCCACTAGTATCTCCCAAGTCCCTAGTTTGGGAACCATGTTTTTAAAACTGCTCCAAGCCACAGAATGCCAGCCTCCCTTCCCTTTCTGCTCAAAAATAACAAAATGCTTAATTTAAGAATGAAAAAAAAGTTCAATTTGTATGTTTATAATTTTCATTTCATGATTTAGCACAAGCAGATAATCAATACACGCAAAGAAGGCTGCCCAGCTTTCAAATAATTACACATATCATAGCAATCGCTGTACTATCACCCATATACATTTTTCTATCCAGGTCAAAAATGAATTAGTGCAGTGGTAGATGCAAGATAAAAGAGAAATTTATACCTTGAAATAATGTGGCCTTGTATGTTCTTTAAGGAACATACCCCCTTTTTTTTTTTTTACAAAGCCACGCTAGTGGCTGACATGCGGCAAAAGACCCAAGGCTCTTTAAATTTCTCTGGGTTTCGGGGCAGTTACCGCAGCGGTAGCCGCTAATGCAGCTTTGTAGAAGGGGCCTATAGAGTATAGGGTCCCTCAGATTTGTGCTACAGGGAAAAAATGTTCATAAATCCCAGAATAAAAATGAATAATCTTAACATATCAGAATTTGGCCATGTACTAATTTTTTTCACAACAGTGTATTTAAAGCAGAAATAACTTTGTAATTGATTCACTCTAGTACTAATAGGGAAGAGGGGGAGGAATTAAACAACACACAAGTCCATTATATTTTGCATGTAAGTACTCCGAGAGGCAAACATATCTATTACTCAGATGTCATTGAATTTCTACACTTTGAAAATACTGGGTTGAGGCTTTTGGCAGCTAATTTTAGCACATGAGGATATGCTTTGGTATTCCTAAATGTAAAAAAAAACAAAAACATAGTGCAACTGACAAATATAAATGTGTATAAAAATCCTCTACTATTGCAGCATCTGTTACGAGAAATGAAAGTGTAAAGTGAATTATTCACTAAAGGGCACTTTTCCTAAACTTTGATAAGCACTAATGTGATGTGCTACACATGTGCTAAAAAATAAAAAACCTTTTAGTGCTGGGGGCGTTTTAGGGTGATAGTGGGTACTAGTGCTGCCCGATTTCTAATTCGAATCAATTCACCGATTCACTTCGGGTGAATCAATTCAAATCGATTTGATTTTTTAAAAAATCGGCCTGGCCGATTCGGTGAACGACCCTCCTCCCCGTGCCTTCCTAAGGCAGGAGTGGCAGCGCTGCCTCTTGCTGGCCTGCCGCTGCCACTCCTGCTTTAGGGAGCGAGGGGGAAGGGTCAGTTTGGAAGAGCTGCAGAAATCCTGGTTTTACCTTGTTCCGTGCTTTAGCGCTCTTTGCCACATCCTCTGGCTTCCCTCCGGATCTCCCGCTCTTAATGCAGCCTGCACAGAGGATTGCCGATGCTCTAGCGATCCTGCCATCTTCCTCAGAAGCACATTCCCTCCAATGCGGTCCTGCCTCTCCTCTGACATCAGAGGCAGGATCGCGTCAGAGGGAACATGCTTCTGAGGACAACGGCAGGATCGCTAGAACACTGGTGAGCCTCTCTGCAGGCTGCGATACAAGTGGGAGCCCGGGGGGAAGCCAGAGGACCTGCAAAGAAGGGGGGGAACATGCAGACCTTCGGGGGGGGGAAGGCCTTCGGGGGAATGAGGCCCTGGTCTAGAAGTACATGGAGGGAGGGAATGGAGAAGGGGTACTGCTGGACAGGGAGAGCATGGAAGGGAAGGGAGAAGGAGTACTGCTGGACTTGGCAGAAAGGGAGGGAAAGGAAAGGTGCTACACACTGGAGGGAAGGATAAGATGGTGCATAGGGAGAGAGCATGTTGGGTTGGGGGGTGGAAGGGAGAAGGAGTACTGCTGAACAGGGGGGAAGTAAAAGTAAGGGAGAAGAGGTGCTGCTGGACCTGGCAGAAAGGGAAGGAAAGGTGCTACACACTGGAGGGGAGGGTAAGATAGTGCATAGGGAGAGAGCATGTTGGGTTGGGGGGTGAGAAGGAGGGATGCCACTCGAAAGAAGAGGCAAGGACAGAGAGAGAAAGCATGAAGGAGGCAGAAAGTATTGGATTCATGAAGAGGGCTAGATGGATGGGGAGGTCAGAAAGAAGGGAAGGACAAATGTTACACTAGAGAAGTTGAGAAAAGGAGAGATGGTGGATCTGGGGATGGTGGGGTCCATCGATGCAGCTGTGGGGATGGAAATGAAAAAAGGGAAGATGCCAGACCTCCGGGTAGAGAATGACACGGTGACAAAATTCATCACCGTTCCCGTCCCCACGGATAACCGCGGGAAACCATCTTCATGTCATTCTTTAAGGAGAGAGGGAAGAATCAGAGTATAATTGGGCACAACCACTGACCCGCAAGCCTTGCTTTGAAGAATGCTGGTGTAGAAGGACTGAGTTTGAAATAGACACAAAAAAATGACATGGGATTATTTCCCGTGGTTATCCGCGGGGACGGGAACGGTGATGAATTTTGTCACCGTGTCATTCTCTACCTCCAGGGAAGGAAAGGGAAATGAAAGGGGAAGACAGATATGGAAGATAGATGGTTAGCATGGAGAAAGAAGAAAGGAGACCCTGGCAAGCAAGTTATCAAAAGACAACCAGAGCCTGGGACCAACAAGATTTGAATAATGACCAGACAACAAAAGGTAGAAAAAATAATTTTATTTTCTGTTTTGTGATTACAATATGTCAGATTTGAAATGTGTATCCTGCCAGAGCTGGTGTTAAGACTGAAAACATGAGCTAGGATTTAACAGAGAGAGGAAAAGTCTTTTTTGTTTATTTTGTTTACACCACAGTGCCAGTGTGGGTAGGAGAGGGCAAATGGGGTGAAGAGGCTATAAAATAAACCCACAAGGAAAAAAACACCCATTTGGGCAGGAAAATCGAATCAAATCGAATTGAAAAATCGATTCAATAGGCTGAATCGATCGAAATGTTTTTTCCGGAATTGGGCAGCACTAGTGGGTATAGCTATGCATAGAATTAGCATGTGATCCCTTAGGCTGTGATTCTATAAAAGGTAACTAACTCCTAGGTGCCATTTGACATGGGTGTCAATCAACCGCTAGGCACTATTCATAGAATTGGGCCTAGTGATGCCTAAGCATTCTTAGGTGCCAGTAGCCATTGAATCCTTCAGCGCACTGCCATTTAGATCAGGGTTTTCTTGGCCTAAATGAGTGCGCCCAAGTCAATCCACGCCCAAACTCTATCCGGAATCCGACCCTAATCAGGCCTGCTTGCCAGTAGGCACCTTGGTATGGACGCTTAACTCGAAGTGGTAGGCGCCTACTGATTTAGGTGTTTACTGGCAAATTAATTTTTAAAATTAATTTTCAATAGCTCTTTCAATTATCAGTGCTGATTAAGCCAATTAAAAAAATTAAGTTAGGCACCTGCTTCAATGGAAACTTGAAGATGCTGCTTCGACAGAAGGATAATCAACATTTCATTTTTTAGACTGGACAAAACCCAGCTGGATACCAAAGTTTTACCTGTCTTTTTTCGTCCAGTAAGTGGCTCGCTCTTTTGGGTATGCCTAAAAGCAATGATCTGGATGATATACTCTGTTCCTGGCTCTAGGTCTGACAGAATAGAAACAAGCAACATTAAAAGCCTGTAAATCTCTCTACTAAACGTAGAATTCCTTTTACATACTCACATGTTTTCAGAATGCTTACAGAATTAATTTCAAATCTCAGTAACAAGCAAATAGCTTCTACTAGGAATGTGCATTCATTAGTGTGCATTTGGTTCTTTAGAGCATCTTAAAAAAATTTAACCCCCACCCACTTTTTTATGAAGCCGCGTTAGGCTTTTATTAACCACCGGCCATGGCAGTATTAACTGAAGCTCATAGAATTCCTATGAGTGTTGGTGCCAATACCACCATAATGGTGCTGGCACCTAAGCTTATTATTTCTCGCAGATAATTTTTTTAGATTGTAAGGTAGTAAAGGAATAATTCTGTAGAGGAGATGTCAACATTTAGGCCCAAATTCTCTAAACAGTGCCAGGTCTTAGGTGCCAGTAGGCACTCCAGCTCAGTGAAAAACACAGTTCCATGTTTTTCACTGATTTTCAAGTCATCTATCAGTGCCTGGGGTTCATTTGGTTATTCTAGAGTTACCATATGGCTCCAGAAAAAGGAGGACGGATTGAGACATCCGGGTTTTACTTCCAGTGCTTTTGATGGAATTAAACCTAGATGTCTCAGTCTGTCCTCCTTATTTCCTTAGCTTTCAATGAAAGTAAAACCCGGATGTCTCAATCCGTCCTCCTTTTTCTGGAGCCATATGGTAATCCTAGGCACATGCATTCCTTTCCTTAAACTGACCGGTATTACTGAGGCAATATTCACAGTTCCAAGAGGGGAGGGAGCCTCACCTTGGGCCAGATTTAGAGCCCATGTTAACTGGTTTTCAAAGGCAGTCATAGTATATAGCCACTGACTGAGGGCTGTTGCTGCAAGGGTTTGACTCAGTTAGAAGAGGACAGGGCCAGCTCAAACACTGGGCAGGACTAAGCTGTTGCCTAGGAAAGCAGCTTCTGAAGAGTGCAAAAGAGCAACTACAGAACAGTCAAAGCAAAACAAAACAGTAAGGGCTCCTTTTACGAAGGTGCGCTAGGGCCTTAACGCGTGGAATAGCACGCGCTAAATTGCCGCATGCGCTAGCTGCTACCGCCTCCTTTTGAGCAGGCGTTAGATTTTTGTCTAGCGTGCGCTATAGTGTGCACTAATCCGGTGCGTGCGATAAAACCGCTAGCGCACCTTCGTAAAAGGAGCTCTAAGTCTTGATAACCATGTAAACTCAAAAAGACAACAGGAGGTAGGTACTTCTACTAGTAGGGAGGTTAGGAAGTTGTTGTTTTTTTCCATTTGCGAAACAGGTATCCTGCCGGGTTTAAGAGGAGGATCATCACTAATTAATTATAATTATATATTGAAGGAATTGAAGAAGTCAAAAAAAATGAACTTGATGGCTCCTTAAGTGCCTCTTCTTTTGACTATAGTGGGCTGAAACAATGCTTCCACTGTGTATGAAACTTGATGCGAATGGGACTGTTTTATGAAAAAGGTGGAATTTTTTTTAATGAACATTGATAGAGAATACAGTGTCCCTAGTTTTACTTCGGAGCACCATTGTCCATATATACACTGAGGTCTTTTGCCAAACAAATTTCCTCTATACTTTGATGGGTTGGTATTTTTTTTTGGCCAGCTCTCTTCAGTTCGCCTTTTCCTTAACTTAGATGCTCTACATACTTTCTACCACACTGAAGGTCAGACTATTGTAACATAATCTGTGCTGGTTTGCCTCAATTTACTTTGAAAAGAGCTAAATGTTGGAATTATGTTACATCTGTTCTGTTGCCTACACTGGCTTCTGTCTTTTTTTCAGAATACAGTTCAAAATTTTGCACCTAATCTTCAGAGTACTTCAGAAGGGAACCTCAGACTTTATTTAATCTCATCCATACTCTATATCTTCACAGATCTTACGTTCATTAAATGACCATCAATCAGTCCTTCCTTCCCATGCAAAGCACACTGGCAGTCTACTAGAGCCAGTGTTTTTTTACCCCCGGCAGCTTCTCTTTGGAATGGTCTGCCCTTGGGACTTCAATCTGAAATGTCCCATAAAAAATTTAGGGGTCCTTTTCTAAGGCATGCTAGTCATTGTAGCGTGCGCTAAATGTTAACGTGTCTTTTATATTCTATGCATGCGTTTAGCGCGTGCTAAAACGGCTAGTGCGCCTTAGTAAAAGAGGGGGTTAGGGCAGATCTGAAAATTTACCTATTCTCCATGTCATTTAATCCTTACTAAAGAACTCTAGGGAATGGATGGTAGGAGCAATAACTATGTTATTTCCTTTATTCAGATTGTCATTTTTGTTTTAGAGTTCTTTTCCTATGTCAATTTGATTTTATGTTGTCTAAATTTAAAGATTTATGAAATACAGTGGTACCTTGGTTTGCGAGCATAATTCGTTCCAGAAGCATGCTCGCAATCCAAAGTACTTGTATAGCAAAGCAACATTCCCCATAGGCCATAATGGCAACTTGGATGATTCATTCCACCCGACCCCTGACCCGACCCAACCCCAGGAACCGGAAGTATTGCTCCCCCCCAGAGGCCACCGGCACTGCTCCCTCTCTTCGCGATCACCTCCTCCCCCTTCCCACTGACCGGCTCTGTCCTTACCCTTGCGCCGCCGGTATTAGAATGTGCCTACCGCCGGTTTTCTGCTGGGCTGCTACTGGTCCTTGAGCATCTGCGCATATTCAAGACCTTCTGGATCTCTCGATCTCTGAGATTCTCATGAGATCTCGAGCCTCATGAGAATCTCTGAGAGGGTGAGATCTGGAAGGCCTTGAGCATGCGCAGATGCTCAAGGCCCAGCAGCAGCCCAGCAGAAAACCGGCGGCAGGCACTTTCTAACACCGGCAGTGCACGGGTAAGGACAGGGCCGGTCAGTGGAAGGGGGGGAGGAGGCGATTATGAAGGGAGGGAGCAGCACCGGTGGCCTTGGGGGGAGCAATACTGCTGGTTCCCGGGGTCAGATCGGGTGGGGGCTCGCAAATCGAGTCAATGCTCGGTTTGCGAGTTACAGTTTGCTCGAGTGTTTTGCTTGCCTTGCAAAACACTCGCAAACCGCATTACTCGCAAACCGAGGTTTGACTGTAT
Source organism: Geotrypetes seraphini (assembly GCF_902459505.1). Classification (NCBI taxonomy): domain Eukaryota; kingdom Metazoa; phylum Chordata; class Amphibia; order Gymnophiona; family Dermophiidae; genus Geotrypetes; species Geotrypetes seraphini. The sequence continues at coordinate 163,248,059 of NC_047088.1, read as the reverse complement.
TGTAAATAAACATAAACAGTAGACCCTACTTGTAAGTGTGGCCTCCGTGGCATCAGCAGGAGGGCGAGGGAACAGCTCCCTGGTTGGTCCTCCAACCTTCTCATATTTGATAATATAGCCAGTCAGACTAGCACGGGGTGGCAGCCAGGAAAAGAGTAAGGAGTTGCTGGTAGCTGTGAGGAAGCGCAATTTGGATGGAGAGTCTATTCCTAAAGGAACAAAACAAAAAAAAAAAAAAACAAACCCCAGTTAGAAAAACAAAACTCCTCTTTTTGTATTGTTTCAGCAGCTTACTGAGTCTCAGGCATAGTCTTACTATTTTGTTTAAAAAAAATTAGCAAATTACCTCTAGCAGCAAAGCAGCAATACAGGGAGAGAACATATACAAAACCAAAATAATTTTCTTCACTATAGTTATTTTATTTATATACTGCCTATTAATTGTTTATGTGGTTTACATTCATGTACTCAGTCATTTATCCCTATGGGCTCCTTTTACGAAGGTGCACTAGTGTTTTTAGCGCACGTACCAGATTAGCGTGCACTGTAGCGTGTGCTAGCTGAAAAACTACCGCCTGCTCAAGAGGAGGGGGTAGTGGCTAGCGCGCGCTATTCTGCGCGTTAAGGTCCTAACGCACCTTCGTAAAAGGACCCTTATATGTCCCAGTGGGATTACAATCTATCTAATGTACCTGGGGCAATGGAGGATTGAGTGACTTATTCAAGGTCACAAGGAGCAGTGTGGGGCTTGAACCCACAACTTCAGGGTGCTGAGGCTATAGCTCTAACCACTAGGCCACTCCTTCTTGCAGCTACTTGCAAAGCTAATCAAGTTTATTTTGTAAATCATCAAAATTGGTAAAAAAAAAAAAACAATGGTAAGTTCACTGAAAACTAACAGGACTCAGTTCTGTAAAGGCACTGCAAAATTGATGCCAACTACAAAATGCGCTAAGTGCTATTCTATAAACGGCTCTGAAATTTAGGCAGTTTATATAATAGTGCTTAGCGATGGCATTTGCACCTAACTTTAGGTACAAGAATTTAAACCAACTGAACTCTGGTGCAAATCCTCATGCCTAAATTATATATGGATCCCCTTAGTCTATAGGAAAACAAACAGAACAATAGTCTTCCATGAGAAAAGTATCACCAAGCAATAATGGAGTAGATGGCAACACAGTAGGCGCTGATGGTGATCACAAAGACGAGCATCATTAGTACCATTTACAATGGTTTTCTTATACAGGATTCCTGCCGTTTCACATTCATGTTCCATGTTTATGCTTAAGAATAAAGATATGATAATGTCATGTAAAGAATGTAGGCAGTGCTGCTTCAGTTCCAAGGAGAAAGTTCAGATTGAACTGGAGGAAAAGCCTCAGATAAAGGCCCTCCCACCACCACAATGGTGGAAAAAGGTGGTCGGGTGATAACCTCACTGGCAAAAACCTCCGTTGTACTCCCAAATGAAAAAACTGTAAGCAGGGCTGTCTATGCTTGATAGAAGAAAAAAACTTTCTACTTATCTCATTGATTGGTACACCGACGATGGCCAGCGTTTCACTAACTTGCTGCCTCAGGGTGTATCAAAAGTCCGATCAAAACTAAAGCCAGAAAAGAAAATCGAGACTTCAAAGCAATCTTCAGAAGCCACTATGACATACCTTTAAGTACCGATCAATGAGATAAGTAGAAAGTTTTTTTCTTCTATCAAGCATAGACAGCCCTGCTTACAGTTTTTTCATTTGGGAGTACAACGGAGGTTTTTGCCAGTGAGGTTATCACCCGACCACCTTTTTCCACCATTGTGGTGGTGGGAGGGCCTTTATCTGAGGCTTTTCAAGTTTCAAGTTCAAGTTTATTAGGTGACTTGATCAATCGCTTAATCAAATATTCTAAGCGATGTACATTTTAAAATTTACAATTAAAAAAAAAATAAAAAAACAACAACAATGTAATACATTACAATACTTACAATATTTAAATAATGGTTAAATACTCTTAATTTGACATTAATAAACATAAGGAAAGGAGGGATGAAATACAATTTTTAAAGTAAAGAAGAAACATTGAGGGAAAATACAAAAGGGAAATAGTTAAAACAGGTATAACCAAGTAAAATATAATTCATGAAGCGTAAAATTATGTTGAAAAGGCATCTTTAAAAAGGAAGGTTTTTAGCTCAGTTTTAAATTTTCCAAGTTCTTTCTCCTCCCGTAAAGAAATAGGGAGGGCGTTCCATGTTTGCGGTGCCTTACAAGAAAAAATAAATTGTCTCCTCGTATTAATAATTTTTAATGATGGAATCGATAGCAGATTTTCCTCCAGTTCAATCTGAACTTTCTCCTTGGAACTGAAGCAGCACTGCCTACATTCTTTACATGACATTTACCATATCTTTATTCTTGTGAAAAGTGTGTTTCGTCATATTATTGATTTTTCACAGATCCGAGTATCTTGTGCTATATATTTAGGAAATAGGATTAATGGCCTCCCATGGCTGGCAGACTGGGTTTGGCTTTACCACAGATTTTGTATCAGATCTATTACAAAGACCTTCAGTTTTTCAGCTCCCAGAAACTTTAAGTGTCAATGCCACCTGGGTTGAATATATGAATCTAGCAAAAAAATTAGTTAGAGCCACATTGCATGGAGCTACATTGCTAGAATACTGCAAAAAAGAATTTATCCCCAGGGGTTTAAGGATCGCTAAAGCACCCACTTTATTCACAGAAGATTCCACATTCTTAACACAATGGGCTGGGATCTTGAATAAATGCTCACTAGACCTTATAGTACTTATCATTGAGAAGACCAGAGTAACTACAGAAAATATACAATTTGATCTTGACACGAAACTTGGGGAACTGAAAAGCAATTTAGACACTGATATTTTTGATAAAGAATTAGCTGACACACAGAAAAAGATCGATTCTTTCAGAAGTAATCTTCAAAAGAACAAAATTAAAAAATTCAAACGAGACGAAGAAGACTACGCTAAAAAAAGAGTATATCCCTGGTTAACTAATCCACCAAAACAAAAACGAAGAGAATTTGAATCCTCTGACCCATCAGAAGGGGGATTTTTATCAAATTCAGAGGAGGATTTTTTAGAACAGGACAACACCGGAGGGACAGGGCAAAACAGAACAAAAGGAAAACAAAGAGGACGGACCACGAAACAACCAACCACACGAGCTCAACGGGACAAGTCGAGCAGATCAAAGAACAAGTAGTATTTAATCTTTCTTCATACACTTTAAATCCAATTGAAATTTCTGTTCTGTCCCGTGGCCTCACATTTGTTCCGGTCCAACCTCTACAAACTTTCAAATTACGAATTGATATTGAAAGGTTTTTTAGAAAGCTCCACTTGAAAGAATATTTTTTTGAACACTCCTTCACCAGCACAGATGACTCTGTCATGAGTAAGAAATCTACTTGGACTCCTCCGACACCTCCTAGTCCCCACCTGATGCTGTACAAAGAACTAGTGATTAGAGATGTGAAGAAATTTACCAACAAAAGGAGGAAAAGATATCAACCTTATAACTTATCACGTGAAGAATTCATAGCTCTGAAACAACTCAGAATAAACCGTCAGATTAGAATTTGCAGGGCTGATAAAGGGGGAGGTGTTGTAGTCTTAGACATGGCGAAATACAAGGCTGAAGTCTTTAGGCTATTAAAAGCACCCACAGACTACAGAGAGCTGGCAGTAGATCCCACCCCTAATCTAGCCCTTGAAATACAATCTCTTACGTCCTTTGCTTTAGACAGTGGCTTTCTGACTAAAAAGGAATATGAGTATTTAAATGTGGTGAATCCAAGGATTCCGGTATTCTATGCCCTACCAAAGATTCATAAGGACATAGAAAACCCTCTTGGGCGACCCATAGTATCCAGCAGAGGGTCTGTTCTTGAGCCTCTCTCCTCCTTTGTTGATATGTTTCTTCGTCCCATAGTTACCAAAGGATTTTCTTATCTACGTGATTCGTCACAATTTTTGATTAAACTCTCAGAAATCACTAACTTAGATGACATAACCTTTTTTGTCACATTTGATGTGAAATCACTGCATACCATCATCCCTCAAGATGAAGTTATTACTATTGTGGAGGAATTTCTTCAAAACAACATTAGCAACAGTAGAATTCCCATTCATCTCTTAATACAATTTTTGACTATGGCCATGAAAAATAACTACTTTAGGTTTCAAGAAAAATTTTTTCAACAGATCTCTGGAGTAGCCATGGGGGCAACCATAGCACCCTCTGTAGCCAATCTCTTCATGCAAAAATTTGAGGATGTATGGATTGTGAACAATCCCTTTTCGGACAAGATTCTTACATGGCTACGTTTTATTGACGATATTTTTGTCATCTGGAGAGGTTCTAGAGAGGAACTTGACCAATTCTACATCTGGTTAAATTCCAGGCACCAGAAAGTAGAGTTCAGCATGGAGTGTCATCCAAACTCCATCTCTTTTTTAGATGTTAAGGTTGTTCGAGGTAATAGTTCTATCCAAACCACTGTTTATAGAAAAAACACTGATAGAAATACTTTTCTCAGTTTCTCCAGTAACCACCCCACAGCACTTAAACGAAGCTTACCGACGTCACAATTCTTTCGGTACAGACGTCTATGCTCTGATATGTCAGACTACAAATTTAACAGCAAGCAATTGTACACCCGGTTAAAGAACAGAGGGTATCCTCCAACTGTATTGAAAAAAGCCTACAAAAGGGCTAAATTTATGAACAGAGACCTCTTATTCCTTCCTAGGAATGATAATAAGGAAGATATGGAGAACATTGTTACATGTGTTTTGGAATATTCTCCCAACATTAACAACATCACAAAGATTTTACGACACCATTGGGATGTAATGGAGTTACATCCAACATTTAGTGACACTCATTTAAGAATGGCATATTCTCGCCAAAAGAATTTCAAAGAGCTTTTAAGCCCATCTGATCCCACTGAGCTTCATACAACTACTGATCATCCCGGTGGCCACTTTAAGTGTGGCAAATGTTCTACATGTTCAATAACACGGGAATTGAGGAAGTTTTTTGTTCACCCGTGCTCAGGTCAATCATTTGAGCTACAACACATCATTATCACGTCATGTAACTCGACATATGTAGTATATGTTTTTATTTGCCCCTGTCCTAAGATCTATGTGGGCCAGACCACCCGTCCTTTTAGAACACGGGCTACTGAGCATAAAAGTTGCCTTCGGAATAATCGTCTTCAAGCTCCTATGGTCACACACTGTTTGGAGCAAAATCATTCATTTACTGACTTACAATTTTGCGTGATTGATCACACTATTGACAACTGCTCCGATCGACAACAGCGACTTTTTCGGGCTGAACAAGCTTGGATTTACAAATTGGACAGTGAAGAACCAAATGGACAAAATCAAAAATTAGAATGGAATGTTTTCTTTTGACTTTCTTTTGATTTTGATTTTTCTGTCAGTCTTTTTAGGATCGTTCGCGGGGTCCGACAGACAGTTTCTTCTTTCCTCTTTATGTATGAAAAGTTATGAGAGGATTTTTGTTTTCTGCTTAAAGAATATTTTTCTCTGACCGCGCTACCCTCCTCCTTTGTCAGCAGCTTAGTCAGCTGTTTTACTGCACAGACACTTTCCGGGGTTTGACGTCACTCCCCGGGAGTTCTTAACCCGGTACAGTCATGGTGCAGCCATCTTTTTGATCAGATGAGACATTACGGCGTCCTGCTTAAAGGTATGTCATAGTGGCTTCTGAAGATTGCTTTGAAGTCTTGCTTTATGTCCAGTATTCTGATGTAATTTTCTTTTCTGGCTTTAGTTTTGATCGGACTTTTGATACACCCTGAGGCAGCAAGTTAGTGAAACGCTGGCCATCGTCGGTGTACCGATCAATGAGATAAGTAGAAAGTTTTTTTCTTCTATCAAGCATAGACAGCCCTGCTTACAGTTTTTTCATTTGGGAGTACAACGGAGGTTTTTGCCAGTGAGGTTATCACCCGACCACCTTTTTCCACCATTGTGGTGGTGGGAGGGCCTTTATCTGAGGCTTTTCCTCCAGTTCAATCTGAACTTTCTCCTTGGAACTGAAGCAGCACTGCCTACATTCTTTACATGACATTACCATATCTTTATTCTTGTGAAAAGTGTGTTTCGTCATATTATTGATTTTTCACAGATCCGAGTATCTTGTGCCATGTTTATGCTTAATACAGCAATGGATGGATGGATTATGCCACCAAGTCGGCCACCAACTCATGGCAACATGCACAGTCAGGAATCCACCCTGTGAGGTTTCATGTCAGAATACAGGAGTGGTTTGCCATTGCTTTCTCCTGTGCAATGTGTGGCTCCAAAAATGTTGCCGTTGCTCAACATAGGGCCCCTCAGCCTACAGCACCTGGTATTCCCAGGTGGTCTCCCATCCAGGCACTAGCCAGGACCGACCCTGCTTAATTTCTGATAGTAAGAGGGGGGCTTACTCAGGGTAGCAATACCCTTCAGCAAATACTGACTCCTGATGCAGGCCAGTTGGCCGAAACATGACTTGTGTCGAGTCATTCATTGCAACACACTTGTTTCAACAAACCTTGTCTCTGTGAACATCAGCGCTTACTGTGCTTCTCTTATTCTGAACAGCATACATAAATTACAGGAACGCCTCAATCTGCCCATGACCCTTCCATGGTCACGCCCTCTTTTTAGAACTGCACATAAAATTTATGGGCAGATCCCAGTGCCTACAAATTCATGCATAAATATTAATTAATGCCAATTAGTATCAATAATTATTAGCACCCAATTATCAGTGCTAATTGGCTTATTATTCAATTAAATTTCACACATCCAATTTTCTGTATGCAAATTTTAGCATCATTTATACAATTAGACTGATAATAGCAATATCACCCATGAATATAACAAATTAATTTTGATCCATATCAGATTACCTGTTGAAGCATCCAGGATTACTGGAGAGCTGCGGGCATTCTCATTCAGAGTATAAATATAGATCTTGTAATCAGTGCCTGGCTGCAAACCTGCATTTAAAACCAGATACATTAGAACACACACATCCACCTACCACCTCTACTGGAAGAAATAGCAGCTCTAAAAGCTACAAATTAGTACCATGTTTTCATTCTGTAAAATACTTGTTATTTGCTTTTTGCCTGTGATAATAATTATGACAGCCTAATACTATTTGAATATAGTAGTTTTTACTTAAGTATTAGGCTTTTTTCTCCATTTTTATTTGGGGTTGCCGTGATATTTCCTAGGAAACTATGAAATCTAAGTAACTACAAGTTTGAGTGAGTTATTGCTACTGCTGTGTTCTTGCCATTCCATTGTTGTGTACCATGATAGGAATTAAATTTACCCTTACACCAAGATTTGTTGGAGAAAACCTCTTGCTAATGTTCTTCTCAGCAACTGCATTGGGCCAGAGAATCTCCTTTTGGAGTTTATAAAGTGCAATTTACCTCGTATATAAGTGACCTATCTCTACATTAAGGGGACTCGGAAAGACCTCATTTCTAGAGAAGAATAAACCAATGTTCTTCTTTCATAAAGGATCTTACCAGTAATTGTATAGCTTCGAACGTCAGGGCCAATTGTTCTCTGGATTGGATTCTGTCCATTTGTTGGTATAGCATCAATCTGGAACCCAGTGATAGTTTCAGTTTTGGTACGCCACATAATTGTGATTGTCGTCTCAGTGACATCTGTAACACGAGGTCTACGAGGGGAGCTGACATCTAAAAGGAAATATGGGCATCTGCTGTTAGTAAATGCCAAAAGGAATAAAAAGTCAAGAGGGAAAAACAACTGTTAAAGTATCACCACAGAATAAAGTCATTTATGGATTAAACAACTTTTACACCATATTCGCTGTGATAGGGATTACCAGACCCACGAATACAGAAAAACCGCAAATAACTTTTTTATATATTATTCACTATTTTCTATTAAAAACCATCATGAATATGGTGAAACTGCAAATAACATGGTGGGAGACCTTGTCTGTTCCTGAAAGAGAAGGCAAAAAACGGTGAAGAAAGTGCTGGGAATCATCGATTGTCTATGTAAACGCTTGGAAACAGTGATTTCTCTATGCAAGCTGACATAATTTGGGGGAGGAGCCAGCAAGCTAAAAACCGTGACTAATCAAAACCGCGATTGCTGAAACTGCAAATACGGAGGGAGAAGTGTACAAACCTGGCTGACTCACAGTGATTGTGTGCCATGGTTAATGTTACTATAGCACCAGTAAACTCTGGATTCAAATGAATAAGAAGCCGGAAGGTCTAGGAGAAACCTGCCAGCCCTCCCCCCCCCAAAAAAAAGAATGCATCATAATGATTACATTTCTCACAGTTTAATGACCAATAAATCTAAAAAGAAGCACTTACTTTCTAAGGTTGTGAATGACCCCAATAAAGGAATGCTGATCAGGGAGTCCATCAGACTATACACATTGATGTCATATTTAGTTGCCACCTAGATATAAAAATAAGCACATTTTACAATGATTAGATAGAGAAAATGAAAAATATATCTGTTGTTTAATCAATAAATGCCAAGCCAAAGTATGATTAGCTAAAGATTTGAGGCCCAATATTCAAAGAATTTATGCTCCTACCTCTTAAATTTAAGATGAAATTTTCAGCTGGAAAATTAAGCTCCTGTCTGACTGAAAATAGGGCACAAATTTAGAAGGCTGTCATAGGAGCTCTGAATTTTCTAATTATTGGGCCCTAGATTTTTTTCAGTTGGAACAAATTTGTGCTTCAAGAATGATATTACTGCAGCCATGACTGCTTTAACCACCTATGCTGCTCTGGACAAACTTTTATGGATAAGCCTCATCCCTCCCTTTCCTTCATCTCCCTTGTTCTTTATTTCTTCCAGTCTCTTTTCATGAGATTGCAGGTGTTTTCATGTTGCAAGGCTTGTACCTTGTGAACTTGAGCCTTGGCTTGCATATTCTTGATATCTTTCTTCATTTCCAAAAATGAAGATTTCACAGAGTTGTCTAGGGCCTGTATAGCCTCCCACAAGGCATTCATATACACTACTACTGGCTTCTGCAATACCCCAAGCACAAAACTATTTATTCCAGTAGCAACTGACCCTGTAACAGCATGGGACTCACTCAAGACAGATCTGTCACTCACAAAGGGCTCCAGAACCGCTGTTTCCTCCACTCTGAAGAAGAATGCCATCATTCTGACTTTGCAGTGGTGCATCTTCTCTCCAAGTTGTTTCACTTTCAGGGCATGGGGGCACAGAACGCTGTTCTGGTCTAAGCAAAGTCTAGTCTACACTGAGGTTTACCACAGCTCCAGGCTTCCCTCCCAAGGCAGGAGTCATAGTTACATCCTGGGAGGTAAGCAATTTTGGGATCATGGTCTGAGTCAAACGCAATGGGACTCCTGTAAGTGGAGGTTTCTAGACATAGGTAGTTCCTTTCTGCTTTCCCATGATCAAGAGTACAGAACTCTGAATCAGAGTAACGAACTGGAAAGCTCCTTTCAAGCATCCGCCCTCAATGCCATCTTGGCTCCTAGTTTTCTGTTTTGTGTGTTTTTCATTTGGATGTGTTTTTTTCCCCAAAAATAGTTCAAACAGGTAGATGCATAGATCGCATTTTTTAAAAAACAAGATAGATGTTTTCTTGTTTTTAAAAAAATGCGATCTATGCGTCTATTCTCTGTGCATCTATCTGTTTCAGGGATCTCAAAGTCCCTCCTTGAAGGTCGCAATCCAGTTTGGTTTTCAAGATTTCCTCAATGAATATGCATTGAAAGCAGTACATGCACATAGATCTCATGCATATTCATTGGGGAAATTCTGAAAACCCGACTGGATTGCGGCCCTCAAGGAGGGACTTTGAGACCCCTGATCTGTCTGAACTATTTCTGGGAAAAAAAACACATCCAAATGAAAAACAAACAATCCTTGTATAGTTCCCCTTTTGCTAGACTGTATATTAATAATAATCTCTCTGAATGTTTTAGCTTGCGGAGGGCAGTTAGACAGCAAACGAAGGAGATACAGGGTATTCCTTATTCAGATCGGAAATATAAGGTCTCTGCATATGCATATAAATTGTTAGCTGGATTTATAAATAAGAAACCAAAAACTGGTCTTAGGGACATTTGGAGTATTGAGATTAAGCACCAAATTCCTGCATCTCAATGGCCACGAATCTGGACTTGGAGGGTGAGATGTACAATGTCAGCATCTATGAGACAAACTTGGTTTTTTCTGTTACATAGAGCCTTATGGACCCCTGTTCGGTTACAAAAGTTGGATAGCTCTAAGTCTAATAAATGTTGGCATTGTCATCTCGAAGCAGGGACTTTAGATCATTTATTGTTCTACTGTCCATTTATTTTGGCTTTTTGGAAATCAATATGGGGCCAAATAAATTGCTTGTTAGAAAATCCAGTGGCATTATCCTATGATACTGTGCTTTTTGGCATGTCAATGAGAGCTAAAAGTCAAATATCATCTAAAAACAACAGGCTTTTATTAATAACTAGTATTTTAGCCCGTTACATTTGTTACAGTAACGGGTGCTAGAATAGCCCCACCTATTCCCTGACCCCCTCCATCTGGCCTCCTGGACCCTCATTAATTACCCGAGGAGGCAGCAGCGGTCCTGACGTACCAACCCCTCCTCCCTCAGTGCCCCAAAATAGCAGCGGTCCTACCATTTCCATCGCTTCCTTTCCCCCTTTCACACTCTCTACCATCTCTCTCTGACCCTGTTGTACCCCTTTTGCATTCTTTCCCTTTCCTGTCCTCTCTGCCATTCCCCAAGGCCAGTGTGAGTTAGGTTCGGTCTCCGCTGCTGTCCCTTCTTTTGTGATGTCCCAGACAGCAAAGGCAGCAGCACAGGCTCACTGGCTCCACATTGCCCCCTCGTGTACTGTAGGGCCCAATGCAGGTTCAGCTCTCCACTGCTGCCACCTTTTATACCGGGCCCCTGGAAATCTCTCCACTTCTTCCTACTTTACCTCGGATGATTGATTTGGCTTGTCACCATCTGACTTTCCCTACTGTAGCATTCACCGCCATCATAGTCTTCTTCAGTGTTCATGCTCTTCTCATTTGGGCTGGCCCAACCATCAAGCAAGAGTAGGCAGTCGCCTACGGCAGCGGCTGCATCACATTAAAGACACTGCTTCGTGGCCTTCCCATGCTCTGATTTCTTCTGCTGTGTCTCTGATGACATCATCAGAGACGCTGGCAGAGGAAATCAGAGCATGGGAAGGCCGCGAAGCAGCATCTTTAGTGTGATGCGGCCACTGCTGGAGCTGGGAGGTTTGTGCGTCTCGCGTTGGGAGGGTCAATGGGGGTTCGTGTGCGCTGGGAAAGGGTGCACGGGGGGAGGGGGGCGAACTATGGCAGCGAAGTTACAGTGAGGAAGGGAGGGAGGGAGTAGAAGCACGCATGCGCACTCTTGCCAGCAGGGCCCTACAGCTCATGGAAAACGGAAGCATGCAGGTAAGAATGCGCATGCGCGCTTAGGGTTTTATTATATTAGATGACAGGAGTTGCCATACAACAAATTACGAGCAATTGGAAGAATTGGACGAGGCTTAGTTATAGTTTTTGGTGGAATTCATTGTGTCTTGTGTATAAAATGGAAAGAATATTAGCCATTCAGAAAGGGAATTTTAAGAAATCTCAGGAGATTTGGGAGCCATTAGCAAAATACTGTAATGTTTAATTAATGTTTTTCCCTATATCATGCACATCCGGGAGGGGGGAGGATGGGGGTCTGTTAGATTAATGAATTTAGATATATTGGGGTTCATTATAGAAATTTTATGTGATTGTATTGTGATTGTTCAGGAGGGAGGGGGACTAATTCTGAAATGGATATTAATGGAATATTAAGTGTGTTATTGATATATAAAATGTGGTATTTATTGTTACACTTATTGTAAGTTTTGAAAATAATAAAGAATTGGGGGGAAAAAAAGATAGATATTTTGAAGTTTTGAAAATGGTCATGTTTGCTACTGGATTTTTATGCATGTTCTACAAAATGTCTAAACTAGGATTTAGATGTCATATTGAAAATGCCCCTCCACATCCTACTGATAGGCTTGGAGATTCAGCTGAACTCCCAGAAAGCACAGTTACTTACCGTAACAGGTGTTATCCAGGGACAGCAGGCAGATAGATATTCTCTACATGTGGGTGACGTCATCCACAGAGCCCTGTAGCAGACAGCCTCGCAAACAAACTTGCTTGAAGATCTTCAACGTTTGCGAGTGCTGTACTGCGCATGCGTGAGTGCCCTCCCGCCTGAGTCAGGGCGTCTCCTCAGCATGGCCTCAGTTCAGATAGCTAGCAAAGAAGCCAACCAAGGGAGGTGGGTGGGTTACGAGAATATCTGCCTGCTGTCCCTGGATAACATCTGTTACGGTAAGTAACTGTGCTTTATCCCAGGACAAGCAGGCAGCATATTCTCTACATGTGGGTGACCTCCAAGCTAACCAGAATGGGACGGTGGGAGAGTTGGCAATTTAGGAGAACAGATTTTGCAAAACGGACTGGCCAAAATGGCCATCACGTCTGGAAAAAGTATCCAGACAGTAGTGAGAGGTGAATGTATGAACCGAGGACCAAGTGACAGCCTTGCAGATTTCCTCAATAGGAGTTGATCTGAGAAAAGCTACAGACACCGCAATTGCTCTGACCTTATGCCCCATGACTCGACCCTGCAGAGGGAGACCAGCCTGAGCTTAGCAGAAAGAGATACAAGCAGCCAACCAGTTCGCTTAAAAACAGGACGCCCCAACCTATCCGGATCAAAAGATATGAAAAGTTGAGGAGACATCCGATGAGCTTGAGTGCGTTGCAAGTAGAAAGCCAATGCAAGCTTACAGTCCAGAGTATGAAGCACCACTTCTCCAGGACGAAAATGAGGCTTTGGGAAAAACACAGGAAGAACAATAGATTGGTTGAGGTGGAAATCTGAAACCACTTTAGGCAAGAATTTAGGATGGGTACGGAGGACCACCTTATCATGATGGAAAATAGTGAAAGGTGGATCCGCAACCAAAGCTTGCAGCTCATTGATCCTGCGAGTAGACGTGAAGGCAATAAGGAACATTACTTTCCAAGGGAGATACTTCAAATGAGCTCTATCAATCAGCTCATATGGAGGTTTCATTAACCGATCAAGGACAACATTGAGATCCCAAACCACCGGAGGAGGTTTGAGTGGAGGTTAGACATTTAAAAGGCCCTTCATAAACCAGGAAACCACAGGATGAACAGAGAGAGGTTTTCCATGAATTGGCTGATGAAAAGCAGCAATGGCACTGAGGTGGACTCGATTAGATGTTGAATTGAGACCAGCCCCAGACAAGTGCAGCAGATAATCCAGCACTGAAGTCAAGGAAGCAGACTGCAGTTCCTTGCGATGTGTAGCACACCAAGAAGAAAATCTAGTCCACTTTTGATTGTAACATTGCCTAATGGACTGTTTCCGAGAAGCCTCGAGAACATCCTGTACAGATTGTGAAAACTGGAACGATGCAATCATGTCGAGAGGAACCAAGCTGTTGTGTAGAGACTGCAGGTTGGGATGAAGCAGAGAACCTTGACTCTGAGTAAGCAGAGAAGGAAAAATAGGTAGAAGCAGAGGCTCCCTGGCACTGGGCCACCGAGGAGCTGTCAGAATCATGGTGGCGTAGGCTGACTTGAGCATGACAAGAGTCTTCAGAATCAGAGGGAATGGAGGGAACGCATATAGAAACAGGTACATCCAATCCAGAAGGAAAGCATCTGCCTCGAGTCGGTGAGGAGAATAAATCCTGGAGTAGAAACGAGGCAACTTGTGGTTGAGGGAGAGACGCAAACAGAGCTATCTGTGGAGTCCCCCACCGATCAAACAGATCTATCTGTGGAGTCCCCCACCGAGGAGATAGCTTGTACGGCTTAGCAGGAGGAGCCTTCGCCTTAGGTCGTACCAGGGAGACGAAGGACCTCTCATGCTCCAAGAGGCGTTTGGCAGCTGCCTCGATGGAGTCATCGAACAGCTTGTTGCCCAAGCAAGGAAGATTCACCAGATGATCTTGCAAGTTGGGGTCCATGTCCACTATGCGCAGCCAGGCCAAGCGACGCATAGCCACCGCAAAGGCCGTAACCCTAGATGATAATTCAAAAGCATAAAGAAACGAATCTGAGAAAAAAGTCTCCTGGAGCTGGCAGAACTCCAGCAGGCGTTGAGCCGCCAAATCAACATGGAAAGACAGCATGTTCTTAATGCAGTGCTTGAAGTAGGACGTAAAGTTGAAGTTATAGTTGAGGACCCTGTTCGCCATAATTGAGTCCTGGTACAGACGACAGCCAAACTTGTCCATGATATGCTCTTCCCTGCCCGGGGGTGACAGCAGCATAGACCTTGGATGGGTGAGACTTCTTTAAAGAAGATTCCACAACCAAGGACTGATGGGACAGCTGCGCTTTCTCAAACCCCTTGCAAGGGACCATCTGATAGCGACGCTCCATTTTGGATGGGATAGCAGGAATGGCATACGGCGTCTCCAGATTCCTGAAGAAAGTCTGCTTCAAGACCGGATTCAGCGGGAGATGAAGAGATTCCCTGGGCAGATGAGGAAGCTCCATCTCAGCCAAATATTCTGGGGTATACCTGGATTCAGACTGGAGATTCAGCTGAAGAGCCTTACCCATGTCAAAGACGAACTTGGTAAAGGAGGAAGCCTTGGAAGAAGAAGGCCCCTCAGGAGGCGACGAGGATCTGGACCTCGGAGCAGCTGAGAAGGAGGGGGAAGCCTCTCTAGACTATTGAGCAGGCATATCCGTGTCCAGTAACAGTCCGGTGGTTGGAGCCCAGGCACTGAATGCACCAACGATGGGGGTCAGTAATAGAGATCACCCGACCACACTGTATGCACTTTTTAAAACCGGTGACAGGCCGGGACATAAGGGAAGAAAGGCCCCCTGGCCAAACAAGGCCTGGTCGAAGCACTCGCAAACTTTGAAGATCTTCAAGCAAGTTTGCTTGCGAGGCTGTCCGCTACGGGGCTCCGTGGATGACGTCACCCACATGTAGAGAATATGCTGCCTGCTTGTCCTGGGATAATTCACTATTCCCTAAATATCAAAGTAAATACATTTTTAAAAAGTTTTCTTAGGGCCCCTTTTATCAAACCATGGTAGAGCTTATTGAAGGCCAATGAGGTAAATGCTCTGACACTCATTCAATTCCTATGAGTATCGGAACATTTACCTCGCCAGCCTGTGATAAAAAGCTCCACTGCAATTTGATAAAAGGGGGCCTTAATGTTTCTAACACTGTTCATCAACTGGATGAACACATCAAGCTAGACTGTCACTAGTTTATTCCGAATTACCACTTCAAAAACATTACTCAAATGGAAAATTAGCAAAGTAGCTAGGACAATGGTAGATCTATTCTTTACTGAAAAAAAGCCTATCTTCCTAGTGTATCTTGGATTTCAAATTCAAGAGAAACTTGAACACACTGTGAAGGTCTCACAGTTAGTAAATAAAATCATAGCACTGATATGAAAAATAGCTTAGATAATAAAGTAGAAGATACAGTATATGCTTCCATATAAAGGAGAGAAAACACGACAACAGGAACAGATGTGGGGTGGGAAGAGGAGGACATGGATAAAATTTATGGTACATAAAATTTGGTTTTCTATGGGTTTAATGATCTATGATCCAGGGTCAAAACTTTTTCAAAAGTTTTTGCTTTATTTCTAGTTCTAATTCTCTCTATTATCTTGGATAAGTCTAACTCCATGTGTCTTTGTTAACATTACAAATGTGTTTTTTTTTAAATATTATGAATGAAATTATGAATGAAATATTATAAATAAATAAAAAGTTGCAAAAGTAAAATGAATAAAATATTACCATTAATCCAGTCACTGCAGCAGAGGTGCTGTCTGGAGAGAGGTTTATTTCTTTCATTGGTCCAGTCTTCTCCTTGGGATTCACTCGCACACGATATCCAGTGAGCTTCTTCATGGCAGGGGCATCCCAGCTAACTATGACACTAGTTGGAGTCACTTGACCAAAGTTCAGGTTTTTCGGAGGAGGAATGGCTGTTAACATTGAGATACATTAGATACTTAGATTACAAGTATTAGACTACAGCACAGACCCTCAGATTCTATAAATGGCATGCAAATTTCCATCCAAAAAGTTGCCCAACACGGAGCGCCGTTTATAGAATATGTTTCGTGTGGAATTTTTTCGGTGAAATTTTATGAATGCCATCTAGCCTAGAATGTGCAACCAATGAATTTAAATAAATTATATGGGTCAATGGGGTCAATATTTGTCTAGTTATCTATGAATGTTAGATAAACCTTGCAGTTTGAAATGTATTTATTAATACTTTATTTAGACATTTAAAGGAAATTCCCTATCCTTAGCATATTCCCCTGATGATTGGCTAAATTATGTCTGATAATATTTTTGATACATTACAGTGGGTTATGATGATAAAACTGCTTTATTTACCAAAATACAGTAAAATGTGGCCTCGGTGTGCCCTAACATGGGTCTTTCCCATGCACTAAAGCCATTTTTATTACTGCTGGAAAATGGCTGATTTTCCTTTTTCCGAACTGATGGCCCTATGCTCAGCCACTACCAAAAATTTGGATGCGAGTCCTTACCACCACCTATTTTAAGGACTCATTAAAGATCTATTAAGGACTCATGTGTTAATCCTGCACTGTCTTTCCCACTCTCCGCCCTCCCCCCCCCCAACATGCCCCTTCGGAAAATTTCTGAAAAATGATTTACTCCCTCTTCTACGAAACTGTACTAGCAGTTTCTAGCCCGGGAAGCTGCGCTGAATGGCCCGTGCTGCTCCCGACGCTCATAGGAATTCTATGAGTGTTAGGAGCAGCGCGGGCCATTCAGCGCAACTCTCTGCGCTAGAAACTGCTAGTGCAGTTTTGTAGAAGAGGGGGTTAGTATATGGTTTGCGTGCGCACATTCGGAACTAACAGTACGCCTTGGCAGGTGCTTACTACAGCATAGTAAAAGGAACTCTAAGGGCTCCTTTTACAAAGCTGTAGTACAGGTTTCTACTGTGGGCCGGTAACGTAAATAATTCGATGCTCACAGGAATTCTATGAGTGTCGGAGCATTTATTTTTGTCTCGATGTATTTATTAACCTCTCCTTCCCATTCTCTCTTAATGCATCATGTACGTCTATGCGTAAATATTCCCCATTTTCTTACCCCCTCTTCTACGAAACTGCGCTAGCGGTTTTTAGCGCAGAGAGAGCCGCGCTGAATGGCCCGCGCTGCTCCTGACGCTCATTGAGTTCCTATGAGTGTTGGGAGCAGCGTGGGCCATTCAGCGCGGCTCCCCGCGCTAGAAATTGCTAGTGCAGTTTTGTAGAAGAGGGAGTTAGTTTAGATAAGTTTTTATTTTTTAAATATTTTTCATATATATATATATACATTTCATTTTATTGTAAACCGTTTAGATACCTGTATGATAAATGGTATATCAAAAATAAAGAAACTTGAAACATTTACCTTGCCGGCCCACGGTAGAAACCTCTACCGCAGCTTTGTAAAAGCCAGTATAAATGATTAATGAGGCATTTACAGTAGACAAATTAAAAAAAACAACCCAGAACTGACAAAATACTTAATCAAAATAATTAAATGAGTTACTGAACATGATAAAATCTAGACATGTGGAAAGTATACAGATGGGTTTTACTATCCTAATCTGCTATCATATTGATTGTTTCTATATATAATCTTTCCTATTTCAATAACAATTTTGATTTCCCTTCCACAGCAAAACTAACTCAAGCACAAAAAGGACAACCTGCTCTGCTTGATGATCTCTGCTCATGCAGGCAGCTTTTACAGAAGTGAAGCCTTGTAAAGGTGACTTTACACAAAAGAGCAAGGTGCATGGCTCCAGTAGCCATCCGCCGTGGTATAACAAAACATATACCTGTGATTTGTGTTCCAGTCAGGGGCTGGCTTTCCATCTCATCATGTAAAGCAACAACACTAACTGTGTACTCAGAACCAGGCCTGAGGCCATGCAGCTCGGCAGTGTCATCTTCCCCGTCTGGTGCGGGCACTAGTTCACGGATTCCATCCTCTGGACTTGAGTAAGTCACCCTGTACTTGGTAACTTGCCCCTCAGGGCTTTCCCAAGCAAGTTTGATGGAATCGACATCCACCTCTGTGAATGTCAGTCCTTTAGGGCGGTCAAGGTCTGTCAGGCAAATTAATGATGAGACATTAGCAGAATAAGCCAAGCTGTAATTGAGAAATAAGCTTCATTTTACATGCAAAGCAATGTGGTTCAACTAATTCCCTTTAAAAGATCACATCCAAATTAATCAAATGATTGTATCTTGAATTGTATTTTGAAATAAAAGGATCATCAAAATTGTAAGATCAACCAAGTAGAACATTCAGAAATTTACAGAAGGTTTAAAACTGCAAAGTCAGAGCAGCAAAACATCAAACTCTCCCCCACCCCACACCTTTTATCAGGCTGCGCTAGAGGTTTTTAGCGTAGGCCAGTGAGGTAAGTGCTCCAGCGTTCATAGGAATTCTATGCGTGTTGGAGCATTTACTGCGCCAGCTCGTGCTAAAAACCTCTAGCGCATCTTGATAAAAGGGGCCCCAAATTATTTATGGATAAGATCAGATGAAATGATACAACATAAATTATTCTCACTTATATCTACTCTAAAGTATATACTGGGGCCCTGGGCTTAGTGCATTTTAACATGGGACTTTCCCATATGCTAAGCCCAGATTCAGTGCAGCAGCATTTAGGGCTTTTTTTTATTTTGTAGGTCCTGCATTAATTTTTCCATTAGCATGCAGGACTTGCAAAAGATTAGCATGGGAGTACTTACTAGCTCCTATTTAAGAGGTACATAAGTGTTCTACCGTCAGGTCTGCAGGTATTTTGACAAGCCTGCCTGTCTTTTTTATTCATTTTTTTCCATGGCACAGATATTTAGCGTGTGTTACACACGTAAAATATCTGCCCCATAAAAAAATGAATAAAAAAGACAGGCAGGCCTGTCAAAAAAATGCACCCCCTCACAAAAACGTGGCCCCAAAGCACAGCCACCCCCACCACATCTGTTGGAGGGGATGTGGGCAGCGGGGAACATTCTTTCATATGTGGTGGAGTTGCCCCTCCATTCAAGACTTCTGGAGCCAGGTGTTTAAGTATGTGGGGGCTCTCCTTCAAGTGCCTCTCACGAAAAGAGCTGAGGTGGCCCTGTTGGGGTTTCCCTCTGGAGGGGTAGATGACACCCAGGATAGATTGGAGCGCTTGGCTTTTACAGCGGCTAGGCTGACTGTGGCTCAGCACTGGCGCAGTACTGCTTCCCCTACTTTAGCTCTGGTGCGAGATAAATTGGGATGGGTGTGTGAGAAATATCGGCTCTCGGCCCTGTTGAATAGAAAATGGCAGCAATATCACGATATTTGGGGGAGATACTTGGCGATGGAGGGTCTGGGGATGAATGGTTCTGTTATCAGCTGAGGCATTGGCTCCGGCCGGATGGGTTTTGTGGGGGTTTGTCTTATTGGGGTTCTTATAGGGGGTCTGTGACCTTTGGTCCATTTCGTTTCTGATTTTTCTGATCTTTCAACTTTTCCTCACGTTGGGGTGTTAATGTGCCTATTGGCGGTGTTCTTGGGTTTTTGGGGGGAGCAGGGTGCTGTCACAGGGGGGGTGGGGGGGGAGGGGGGGCGACATCAGGAGCTTTGTTGTTCTGCAGATTGCCTGCCTGTATTATTATTGTTGTTGGATTTTCCTGATGTTTTGCTGTGCTGTTTTTCTCTTGCTATAAATAAACAGTTACAAAAAAAAAAAAAAAAAATATCTGCCCCATAAAAAAATGAATAAAAAAGACAGGCAGGCCTGTCAAAAAAATGCACCCCCTCACAAAAACGTGGCCCCAAAGCACAGCCACCCCCACCACCGACCGGCACAGCACTCGCCCTACCTCCCTCCCTCCCCGCAACTGTCACGGAACGGCCCTCGCCCCCCTCATGGCACAGCCTTCCCAGGATGGCCTCCCGGCACCAAAACGTTGGGAGCAGGATGGGTTCTCAGTCCCTCCTGCTCCTAGGCCTCCCACCCTCCGGCCCACCCCTGGTCGGCCCAGGTGGTTGGGCCCGGCCCACCCACCCTGGTACCTTTTAAATAGTTGGGAGCAGGAGGGTGTCCGGTCCCTCCTGCTCCTTCCAACAAGGATGGCCATCTTTGAGAGCAGGAGGGGTGCCTGGTCCCTCCTGCTCCTTCCGTCAAGGATCGCCGCCATCTTTGGGAGCAGGAAGGATGCCTGGACCCTCCTGCTCTTACTCCAATCTTCGGGAGTAAGAGTAAAGTCTTCTGCTCCTGCTCCCCAGGCCTCCGCCGCCCAGTAGCGGCCTTAGGCCCCGCCCCGGCACATCATCTGATATACGGGGAGAGGCCTAAGGCCCTGGTTGGCTGAGGCGCCTCAGGCTCCTCCCTTTGGAGGGACTTGGGGCACCTCAGCCAATCAGGGACTTCCTTAGGGAGGAGTCTAGGGAAATCCCTGATTGGCCATTGTTTTGACTCTTCTATTTATGCCACGAAAACCCTGGCATAAATAGGGTGCTCCTAAGTTTGGGACGCCTAGCAACACTTAAGCCCACTTTAAATGCCACTAAGCTTGATTCTTTAAAGTAAATCTAGCTTTAACAGACTCACACTTAGACACCACACTATTGAGCACCTAAGTTTTAGGCACCATTTATAGAACTGGGGCCTTAGTGCACATTAACAATCAAAATACTACACTTTAATGCATTTTAGGGTACCATGTTTTTCACATGCTGAGCACGCATTAGGGCTTAACACTCTTTTGTCAAAGGGCCCCAAAGGGACCAGCTTGAAATGACCTCCTAGTCTAAAACAGTAAATAGCGTTGAGCATTTCATTACTGAATGCTCAGCTAATCCTGCTCCATAAGAACTTGTGGGACAACAATTACGGCCAGCTATGGCACTGGTTATAGAATTTCCATGTTATTTTCTTCATAAAGCACAGTTACTTACCGTAACAGGTGTTATCCAGGGACAGCAGTCAGATATTCTCACATGTGGGTGACGTCATCCACGGAGCCCCGACGCGGACAGCTTTTCAAGCAAACTTGATTGAAGTTTCAAGCTTGCTATGCTGCACCACGCATGTGCATACCTTCTCCCTCCACTAGAGGGCGCATCCCCACCTCGTGGTCCTCAGTTCCATAGCCAGCAAAGAAGCCATCCCCGGGGAGGAGGGTGGGTTGTGAGAATATCTGCCTGCTGTCCCTGGATAACACCTGTTACGGTAAGTAACTGTGCTTTATCCCAGGACAAGAAGGCAGCATATTCTCACATGTGGGTGACCTACAAGCCAACCAAAAAAAGGGCAGGTGGGAGGATGGCAATTTAAGAAAATAGGTTACGCAAAACCGACTGGCCAAACCGGCCGTCGCTCCTGGACAAAGAATCCAGACAGTAGTGGGAGGTGAAAGTATGAACCGAAGACCAAGTGGCAGCCTTGCAGATGTCCTCAACAGGTGTAGACTGGAGGAAAGCAACAGAAGCTGCCATAGCCCGGACCTTATGCCCCGTGATTCGACCATGGAGCATGAGACCAGCCTGAGCGTAGCAAAAAGAAATACAAGCAGCCTACCAGTTGGACAAGGTGCGCTTGGAGACAGGACGTCCCAACCTATTAGGGTCGAAGGACAAAAACAATTGAGGTACCGTCCGATGAGACTGAGTGCGTTGAAGATAAAAAGCCAACGCCCTCTTACAGTCAAGCGAATGAAGTGGGGCTTCGGAAAAAACACCGGAAGAACAATGGACTGATTGAGGTGGAAATCAGACACAACCTTAGGCAAAAATTTAGGATGGGTGCGGAGAACCACCTTGTCATGATGTAACGCAGTAAAAGGTGGGTCCGCAACCAAGGCAGCTCACTAATCCGTCGAGCGGAAGTGAGCGCAAGCAGAAAGATCACCTTCCAAGTGAGGAACTTGAGATGAGACTTGTCCATATGCTCAAACAGAGGTTTCATAAGTTGAGCCAGTACCACATTAAGATCCCAAACCACAGGAGGAGGCTTCAGAGGAGGATGGACATTCAAAAGACCCCTCATGAAACGAGTAACCAGAGGATGAAGGGAGAGGGACCTACCCTCAAGATGCCGATGGAAAGCAGCAATTGCACTGAGATGCACCCGAATAGAAGTTGTCTTCAGACCGGATTGAGATAAATGAAGCAAATATTCCAGGACCGAAGCCACCGGAACCGAGCTCGGGTCCAGATGATGAGAGGAACACCAGGATGAAAATCTGGTCCATTTCTGAGAATAGCAAAGCCGAGTCGAGACCTTGCGAGAAGCTTCCAAAACCTCCTTGACAGACTGAGAAACAGGAACCGAAGTCAGGGGGAAAGGAACCAAGCTTCAGATGTAAGGACTGAAGATTGGGATGCAACAGCGAACCCTGACTCTGAGACAGCAGAGAGGGAAAAACAAGCAGAAGCAGAGGCTCCCGGACACTGAGATGAAGGAGTAGGGAGAACCAGGGTTGACGAGGCCAACGAGGCGCAATGAGAATCAGAGTGACCCGTGCCGATTTGAGATGTACCAATGTCCTCAAGATCAGAGGGAAAGGAGGAAATTCATAAAGGAACCTCCCTCCCCAGTCGAGAAGAAAGGCATCGGCCTCGAGACGATCCGGGGAGTATATCCGAGAACAATAGAGAGGCAGTTTGTGAGTCTCCGGAGAGGCAAACAGATCCTCTTGAGGAGTCCCCCAGCGGTTAAAGACTTCGTGCAGGACTCGGGAGTTGAGCGACCACTCGTGCGGCTGGAGAAGACGACTGAGTTTGTCGGCCAGACAGTTTCGCTCTCCTTGAATGTAAACTGCCCGAAGGAAGATGTTCTGAGAGACCGCCCACTCCCAAAGGCGCAGGGCCTCCCGGCACAGGGACCAAGAGCCCGTCCCCCCTTGCTTGTTCACATAGTACATTGCCACCTGATTGTCCGTCCGTACTAGGACTACCTGATTGTGCAGCAGGTGGCAGAAAGTCCGAGCAGCCAGAAAAATGGTGCGAAGCTCCAAGACATTGATGTGACAAAGACGGTCCTCCGCCGACCACAGTCCTTGAGTCCGCAGACCGTCAAGATGAGCCCCCCAAGTGTACTCTGAAGAGTCCGTGGTTAGGACCTTGTGATGCGGAGGGGCGAGAAAGAGCAAACCCCTGGAAAGATTGGAAGAGTTGGTCCACCAACGGAGCGAGCATTTCAAAGAGGGAGTCACCGTCACAGGGGTGGAGACCGGGTCCCGGTCTTGACGCCACTGTGAGGCCAACGTCCACTGAGGAAGCCTCAGATGCAAGCGGGCAAACGGCGTGACATGAACTGTAGATGCCATGTGACCCAGCAGAATCATCAGGCGCTGCGCCAATACCGAGGGCAGCAGCGAGACCTGCCGACTCAGGTGGATAAGGGCCTCCAACCGTGGAGGAGGGAGGAACGAACGGAGGCGAACCGTGTCCAGCACGGCCCCGATGAACTGAAGAGTTTGAGAGGGGCACAATTGAGACTTTGGGAAGTTCACCTCGAACCCCAGATGCTGAAGGATGATGATAGTCTGTTGGGTCGCTGAGATAACCCCCTCCCTGGACGGAGCCTTGATTAGCCAATTGTCCAGGTAGGGAAAAACCTGCAGGCCCTGGGATCGCAGAGCTGCTGCGACTACCACCATGCACTTCGTGAAGACTCGAGGGGACGAAGCCAATCCAAAGGGGAGGACCCGGTATTGAAGGTGCAGCTTCCCCACCTGGAAACGTAGAAACTTGCGGAAGGCGGGATGCACCGGAACATGGGTATAAGCCTCCTTCAGGTCGAGGGAGCACATCCAGTCCCCCTCGTCCAGTAGTGGGTACAGGACCGGTAGGGATAGTATACAGAACTTCTCCCGGACAAGGAACTTGTTGAGTCTCCGGAGGTCCAAAATGGGGAGCAGGTCCCCGGTCTTCTTCGGGACCAGAAAATAGCGGGAGTAGAATCCCCTCCCCCGCTGAGCGTGGGGCACCCGCTCCACCGCCCGGCGACTCAACAAGGCCCTGGCCTCCGATAGGAGAAGGGGGAGCTGCGACCTGTTGGAAGGACACGCGCCGGGCGGACTGTCCGGCGGGATTTCCCGGAAGTTGAGGGAATAACCCTCCGACACGACTCGGAGGACCCAAGCATCGGAGGTGATGAGGATCCAAGAGGGATGAAATTCCCGCAACCGACCCCCGATGGGCAACGGGGTCGATGACAGTGCGGAGGGGGCCCGCCCCCATCTGCTCAAGGCGTCAAAAAGACGGGGCAGGCTTAGATGCCCCTTGCGCCTGAGACTTCTGCTGTGGCGCCCTGGACTGCTGAGGGGGTCTCCTCGGCAGGGGCCTGGAGAAAGCCGGCGTGGTCTTCTGTGGATAGCGCCTAGGCGGAGCTCGGTAAGGCTTAAGAGCAGACGACTTCACCTTTGGATGCACTAGGGAGGCGAAGGAACGTTCGTGCTCCGAGAGGCGTTTTGTAGTCGACTCCAGAGACTCATCAAAAAGCTCCGAGCCCACACAGGGCAAATTGGCCAGGCGCTCCTGCAGGTTGGGATCCATATCCACGATACGAATCCACGCCAGGCGATGCATCGCAACCGCTGAGACCCTAGAGGTCAGTTCAAAAGCGTCGTAGGTGGCGTGGAACAGGTACAGGCGCAGCTGGGAAAGAGATTCCATCAGCTTCCCAAAATCGTCTCGATGGGATTCAGGCATGACCCCGTGATAACGGGGCATGGACTTTACCATGTGACGAAGGTACGAGGTGAATGTGAAGGCGTAATTAAGTACCGATTCGCCATCATGGAATTTTGGAACAAGCGCCGTCCAAATTTATCCAGGGTGCGCCCCTCACGCCCAGGCGGAACCGCAGCGGACACTCGAGAAGGTTGGGACTTCTTGAGGGATGATTCGACCAGCAAGGACTGGTGGGACAATTGAGCCTTCTCAAAGCCCTTACAAGGCACCGTGCGGTATTTGGATTCCATCTTGGACGGGACAGCCGTCACCGCATAGGGGGAATCCAAATTCCGCAAAAAAGCCTGCTGCAGAATCTTATTCAAGGGAAGGAGGGGAGACTCCCGAGGAGGAGAGGGCAAATCCTGCTCTGCCAAAAATTCCTTAGAATATTGCGAGCCCGCCAAAAGGTCCAGATCCAGGGCCTTCCCCATGTCCAGCACAAACCTCAAAAACGAGGAGGGACGCAGACCAGACCGGTCTTCCCTGGGGGAAGGGGAGAGAGAGCCTCGGGCCGCCGAAAACGACGGGGACGCCTCGCGAGAGTAGCGGGGCTCACGACCAGTGCCAGCCTCAGACCCCCAGGAAACCGCGTCGAGGGAATGCGCTGGGGTCGGAGACCTCCAAGGCCCCTCGGAGCCCCTCGGGGAAGACCTCGGGGTACGTGGCACAGAGACCTTCCGCCGCGGCGGAGAGGAATCCCTCGAGCCCCGTGGTGAACCCCTCCTAGCAGGGGAGCAGAACAGCCTCGGATTAGACAGACTGAGCTCCGAAACCCGAAGAGCCTCGACCTCCCGGGCCGGCGAGGAGTGACCCCATCACCGAGGAGACCCACGAGGACGTTTCGACCTCCTGGAACGGCGCTTCGCCCGAGGCCGGCCCGAGGGCGAGGACCCGCGGGAGGCTCCCGACGAGGAGTCCGAGGAAGAAATCCGGCGAACACGGCGCACCTTGTCCCGAGGTCGAACACTACGCTCAGGGTGGTCCGGTGCCGAGACCGGGGCTAAGGCTGGGGCCGAGGCAGGTGTCAACACCGGGGCCAAAGCCGGAGCCGAGGACGGCTGCAAATGGGCCAGGGCAGAGGACAGCTCCGAGGAGATAAGCGCCCGGAGCATGTCCTAGAACACAGGAACGGCCATCATAGACGGCATGTCCGACACCGTTGGGTACTCCGTAGAGGGCAACCTCGGCAGCGAGTATTCCCGAGGAGCACCCGACTTCGACGTCCAGGGCGGGGCCGAGGACGACCCACCCGCCCCCGTCGAGGAACCCCAGGAAGGCTTCTTCGACGACCCTGGAGCTGAGGAAGGAAGCGGGGACTTACCCGGGGCCGACTTCGGGGTCGAGGATGAAGGCTTCGAGGAGATAGACATCTGAGGCGAGGTCGTGGGTACCAAGGCCGAGGTCAAAGCCGAGGCCAACGTCGAGGCCTTCCCCGCCGCGGGTTCCACAATGAAAAGCTCCGCCATGCGAGCACGCCAGCGGCGGAGTGCCCGAGGTTGGAAGGTGGAACACCTAGGGCAGGAGTCCGTTGGGTGATCCGCACCCAAGCAGAGGAGGCACCACCGGTGGGGATCGGTGATCGATAGCAACCGATCGCACCGGGTGCACTTCTTGAAACCCGACAGAGGCCGGGACATGAACGACAAAAAAGGCCGCGAACGAATGAGGTCCCGCGGCCGCGGCAACCGGGAGCCCCAGGTGCCTCAATGAAAAACTTTTTTTTTTCCCTGACGATTTGCAACTTCGCAGACGAAGGGAAAACAAAAAAACGCACAGCGACCAAGCAAAACCACCCAGCCGTGGTGACAGAAAGCAAAAAGACATGGAGCAAAACACAACAGGGCTTCTGGCTCCACGGAAGAAACAGAACTGAGGACCACGAGGTGGGGATGCGCCCTCTAGTGGAGGGAGAAGGCATGCACATGCGTGGTGCAGCATAGCAAGCTTGAAACTTCAATCAAGTTTGCTTGAAAAGCTGTCCGCGTCGGGGCTCCATGGATGACGTCACCCACATGTGAGAATATGCTGCCTGCTTGTCCTGGGATAATGCTCTTTAGAAACTTCAAGTGAAAAATTTTGATGATCCTTATTCATATATAAATGTGATCTGGGAACAGGGTGCATATAATTCATAAAAATTACCTTCAAATTAATTTCCATAGCAAACAATTATTTGCAATATTTTAGTTTTTTTGAATCAGGTTTCTTTTATGTCATGGCAAGTAATGATGATTTATTTACTCTTTTTTCTTATTTAGCTTAAGCCTTTTCACTAGTAGCTCAATGCAAGTTACTTTTAAGTATAGTATAAATGTGATGCAACTGGTTATAATAGGTTGTGGCAGTATGTTGAGATCCAGGGAAACCAGGGTTCAAATTCTGCTTCACCCATTGATGCTTCTTGACACTTTGGGCAATTCACTTCACCCTTTTCTGCCTTCACCCAGCTTAGGGAGAGTGTAGCACAGTGGTTAAAGCTACAACCTCAGCCCTCTGAGGTTGTGGGCTCAAACCTTGTGACCCTGGGCAAGTCACTTAATTTCCCCAGGTACATTAGATAGATTGTAAGACTGCTGGGACAGAAAGGAAAAAATGCTTGAGTACAGGGACGGTAACGGTGATGAATTTTGTCACCGTGTCATTCTCTACTCTAAAGCTCAAGGCAAGGCCTGGCTTTCTCAGAAAACATCTGTGCCACTTGTTAATTTTCAAAAGGTTCTTCTACACTACTGTTTGGTCATCTAAAAAGTATCATCACAAAAGAAATTTAACCCTCTACCAAATTTAACCTCTAATTCAGCCCTCTACCAAATGATTTCTGGGGAGCTACTCCTCTTAGAATGCCACATTTATCAGTTTAGAGTGGTAAAAATGTCTTGGCTATAGAGGTATCAAAGTATTTTATTTTTGTAGAATTCTGTAGTTTGAAAAAAAGTGTTCTTGTTCCATAAATTGTGTTATAATTATGTTTAAATGATATATGCTATTTTCAAAATTTTAAAATTTTCTCTTTTTCCAGTTAGAAGCATGTAAAATGAGCTCTTATGGAACATTAAAAAAAGTCAAAGAACTATGATAAATCATCATTACTGCCAATTTAATCATGGAAAATCAAGATCCTAGCATGTGTAGAACCAAGAAAGCTTCAATTGCAAAAAGCAGTCTGCATAAAACAAAACAAAAAAAAACCCCAGCATGGAATCAGATTTTGTAAGCAGCTAGAATTAGTATCTAGTACCATGTCCACACTACAGAAAAAGCACTTTTGAAAACCCATTTGCAAAGAAATGTACCGTATATACTTGAATATAGGATGAGATTTTTGGGCCAAAAAAATGGCCCAAAAATGGGGGTTTCATCCTATATTCAGGTTATCACCCAGTGACCACCCAACCCCCTCCTGGACTTGCTGCAGGCCCCTGCCGTATGACCTGGAGATCCAGAGGTGTTTGGGCAGGAATGATCTTTCCATGCTCCTGCCCCGCGCTAAGCCCCTCCCTCTCTAGATGGCTCCCTTAGATCTCGTGGCCTCAGATATCGCAGTCAGGGTGCACCCTGCATGAAAGAGTGAGCTTTCGAGCTCCCATCCGCCCTGCACTGCTCCCTGAATGGCTGCTGCCAGTTCTCGCCAGTCCTGCTTTTAGGGAGCCAACCACCAGGCAGAATTTAGCATGTGTTTTACTCTATTAGTGTGCGCTAAGCTTTAGTACAAAGGCCCTTTAGGTAGGCACAATTTAACTTGTAATAGAACGGGACCCTTCCTCTCTCCTAATTCTGTTTATCAGCGCAAGACAACCAAACAATATTAGCGATGGCTTTAATTTCTAGTGCTATTAGAAATTAACCTCCTCTTTTACAAAAGCCGGCTGCGCAGACTGACTCGGTAAATGTACTGAATGGGCCTCAAGCATTTGCCGTGTGGCACTTGGCTTTGTAAAAGGGGGTCCTAAATTAATTTTCTTGGCAAATGCTTGTTTTTTTCTTTGCAGGTCACTGCAGAAAAATACCTTTGTCATTGCAGCAGTGCTGCTCAGACATGAGTATTCTTGAAATTCTTAATAAACATATTTTCATAGAGTTCAGAAACCCATATTTCACATGTCAAATTAGCTCCCTGGCAATCACACCGAAACTACTGACTTTTAAAACTGTAATGTGGACAGGTAGATGTTTTCTGGTGGTTAGAATGCAGACAATTTTATCAGCAATAAAAAAGTGGTCACGTGTTTGAGTCGTCATCCTTTAACCAGTCACTTCTTCTGTGGCATAAGTATTGTAAACCACAATATTCATCTCAGTGCACCCGCCAAGAAATCATTAGTAACAAAACCTCATACATACTGGTAACTGCAGTTTCAACTAATGGTAGGCTCTCTCCTCTTGGGGTCTGAGCATAGACCTTAACCACATACTCTACTGTAGGCTGCAGGCCTTCAATAGTCATTTCTGTTTGATCTGAAACAGAGATCAAATACATTACATTTCGAAATCATACATAAAATCAATATAGCTTGAATCAATGTGAGTTAATATTTGCCAAGATATTTTTAACTTTTTATTTGGAAGTCAAATATTATTAACACAGTTATTTTAATTCACTTTTAGAATCATCACATTACGGTAGTCTAACTGCCCAGAAAGCAGAATAGCATGGAAAGCTATGATAATAACAGAGATTTGCAAGAGAAATGTTTTAGTAACTGAAAACAAGAATCGAGTAAGGTTGGACACCAATTTGACCAACTTCTGTGCAGATTAATTTAAAAGCAACAAGTTTTGGCCCCCTTTTTATCAAGCCGCGTTAGGGTTTTTTTTTATCGCCAGCCGCTGTGGTAAAAGCTCTTACGCTCACAGGCAGTCTGTTCCAGGCATACAGTGCAGCAAAACAGAAGGGATGGAGTCTGGAGTTGGCAGTTGAGGCGTTCACAGTTATGCATCTAAATTTAGGCCCAAGCACTCATGTCAGGTCAATGGCTGGTGTAAATGCTCACACCTAACTGTAGACAGTTAGGCGCATGTAACTGTTAGTATTCTATAACTTGCACATGTAATGAGGGAAGGATGACATCTGAACCGGGTTCACATCCCCCTTGCAGTTGTGGCTATGGATTTTGCACACGCAAGCTGAAGCATCTTAAGCAAGAGAAGTTATGCACATAACTGCAAATTAGGGTCAATTTGTGCCAATTATAGCCAATAATTGATAGATAATGACAATCATCGGCTAATTATCATATTAAATTACACATGCAAGTTTATCAAATTAGTAGGAATATGTGTTGGCCAAGGTCATTTCATATCATATCAACATTTAGGGCTTCTTTTACAAAAGTGCATTAGGGCCTTAACGCGCGGAATAGCGCACGCTAAATTGCTGCGCACGCTAGAAGCGTAGCGCAGGTTTAGCTTGCGCTAAAATGCTGGTGCGCTAAAAATGCTAGCGCACCTTAGTAAAAGGAGCCCTTAAAGTCTCAAATAGCCGGATGCCTGGGACTTGTTTAAAGTTGACCATTACATGGTAAATAAAATTTGGCAAGTCAAAGTTTAAAAACTAGTTTGCTCATGAGAAAAAAACTTTGAAGAACATATTTGAACATTAACCTGATTGCACAAATATGTCCTTGAAAGGTGATGTTTAAGTTCTGAAGTTTTAACTCGTTGGAATGTTGCAAACAGTATTGTAGATTAACCAAAAAGTATTGTAGATTAGCCAATGCAGTCTTCTATATGCCAGGTGAACTAAAAAAAAATCCCTAGGTTAGATAAAGGGTTAAATACCACTTAATGTTGTTAAAGCCATAATATTATGAAAAGCACATTAGAGTCAAGAATTATATTCAGTAGCAAAAACCATCTGAAACATTCAAAAAGCGATAGCAGCTATGCAGTAACTAGAACTTTATCTTCCTTCCTTGCCCTGCAACTACGATTAGACAACTCCAAACAATCCAAAATACAGCTTTGAGACTCATCTACTCATTGAAAAAACATGACCACATTACGGATGCCTTCACAAACTCACATTGGCTTCCAATCCAAGAAAGAATCCAATTCAAATTCTACTGCATATTATTTAAAACCCTACACGGAGACAGCCCATCATACTTGAACAATCGCCTCATCCAAGCACCCACTACCAGACACAGAAAAACGCACTCCCCATTCATACCCCCCCCAATCAAGGAAGTAAAAAGAACAAGACTACACGACGGCCTACTAGCCACTCAAGCCGCAAGACTGGACAACCAAATCTCCAACCTTCTGATGACCACCCCAGACTATAGGACATTCAGAAAGGAAATAAAGACCACACTTTTCAAGAAATTCCTGAAGCAGCAATAACATCACGACCTCTTAGCAACACTAAAACTGACGCTCGATCTACCCATTACTGCACTAATAATAACAAAAGAACCTCCACTTTGACCACCTATCAACTCTACTACAAACCACCTCACCCTCAACAACCCGCTAAATGTCTATAAGATCTACAACCTACCTCTCTAGCTAATCATTGTAACTCTGTTTTTAAATTAACCTTTTGTAATCCGCCTTGAACCGCAAGGTAATGGCGGAATAGAAATCCCTAATGTAATGTAATGTAATGTAATATTGCTTTTATTATGGTATTCAGGATCATCTCCTTCAGTTACATATCCCTCCAATACTCGGCAGGACTTGGCCAGCTAGGAATGGCTCAAAGATGGCTAAGTCCTGTTTGGATAGCTATCCACTGATATTTTGCTAAAGACAGCTGGCGATCTTCTGCTGAATATTTGGCTCACCAGTCACTGCCAATTTTCAACAGTTGGCCTTCTTAGGCATGCGGCCAGATAGACCTGCCTAAAAGGCTTATCTATCTTTGGCCATTAGTCTTAGCCAGCTAGCCGATGAAAATAAGCATGGCTGGCTAAGTGCACGCTGCTAATCTTTGCCCCGGATATTCAATGCCAGTGACCCCAGCATTGAATATCCAGGATCACCGCTGGGCTGCCTTCTGTGGTTCAATATCGGACCCTTAGTATCCAGCCATCAGGATTTAAAAGCACTTGAAATTTATCTGCACCAAACGCTTTGTTTGTTTCATGAACTTGGCATATACTGTAATACTGCCATTGGCATATACATTCAGCATAGCAGTTTACAATGCACAATGTATAAAAGAAAGAGAGAAAAAAGTGTAGGGACAGAAAGGGTAATGGGGGAAGAAGTGCAACTGCATGGAATAACCAGGTTTTTACTGCTGTTGAATTTTGGAAAGATGAGCTGGATTGTAAATGAGGGGGAAAGAATTCCACAGGAGAGGTCCCAAGTAAAAGAAATCAGAATCCCTAGAGATGTCTAAATGGACATGAGATGGGGGGAGGGGAGATAGAAAGGAAGTTAGCCTGGGAATGAGCTGATGTTTGGTCTGACACGTACATCTCTGAGCACAGTTTGAAGATACCTTTAGTTCATTTAGTATTTTGCCAGTTTCATTTTGTGTTTTTCATTGTCAACTTTACATTTGGCTGGCTTTTTGAAACATCACAATTTCCCGGTTATTTTGGGTACTCTGTTGTGGATATATACATGCAAGTAGCAGCTTTTCTAACATTGCTGCAGGGTTAGCTTTAGGGGGTGCTAACAACAGGGCACTTGCCCTGGGCACCCTTGCTAGAGAAGGCCCCTAAGCCTACTTAAAGCTGAAGGAGATGCAGCCTGTTGATAAGCATTGGGGGTCCCCTCCCAAGATTCTACCCTACATCACTGTGGTCAATATTCAGCATGGTTTAACTTGATAGAAGAGGCCCAGTTAAACTATGTTGTCCAGGCTGGGAGCAGATATTCAGTGGCACGTATCTGAAGATGCAACTGAGTATCTTCTCCAACTGCTACAGTGCTGGCGTGTTTCTGAAGGTAGAATTGGGGTTTAGCTGAGAGTTATACAGGCATCACCGATATTCAGCCGTAGTACCCAGATAGCTACCAGCACTGAATATTCAGGTGTAATTCATTCAGTGGCATCCAGTGTTTAAAAAAAAATAGGCTAACTGATGTTGGCTATGGGCTAATCACATGTGTAGTCCATTTACAAGCATAAACTAATTTTAATTTTATAACTATAAATGTCACCTAATCATTCTAAAATGACCCCATCCTTGACTAACTATTGAGAGATGGCACACCCTTCCTCATTTCAGAATAACCAATAAATATTGTTCTGTCATGTGAGCTGTTCCAACTCCTCTTACCTGCTGATACAACACGCGTTATGGGGGATCCTTGACCATTTCTGGGAGTACTTGTTATTCTGTAGCCAGTCACTGGGGCAGAAGAGGGTACCCAACTGACATGAATGCTGCGATCTTGAACATCAGTCACTAGCAACCGAGTTGGTTGATCTATCTCTGCAACACAGGCATGAAAAAATGGCTCAAACATTCTCAGAGGGCATTGTAATGTAATGTAATGTAATGTAATTTATTTCTTATATACCGCTACATCCGTTAGGTTCTAAGCGGTTTGAAGAAAATATACATTAAGATTATAAATGAGAAGTAAGAAGGTACTTAAAAAGTACCAAATTGCGAAATGACACAGAAAAGGTATGCCTTGCATGAAAAATAGTGATGAGAAATGTACAGGAACACCAAATTTTAGATGTTTGGCAATATTTTTCATGTGAAGTGGCAATGTTACTTACAAAAGTACACTTTGAAGTAGTAAACTAACAAGAAGCAGAAATTTTAATTAACTATGCAGTTAATGAGTTGCTGCAATGCCAAAAAAAAAAAGAACAACCCAAATCATACAAAGCAGCACGTTAATGGCAAAAATTACAAAAATGAGCATGCGGTAAAGGCTAGATGTGTAGCAATTTGTGTATTAGCAGCAACCAAATTTACAGCAGACATGGAGACTCCTTCCTACACGATCTCCCCTAGGGGGGGGGTCACCAACCCTGGTGGCTTATGGCCCCAAAGGGCTCCTGTCCTCTCTACTGCCCAAATAAAGAATATGGAAATGTGAAGCCCTTCCCTTCCAAAGAACCCTGCCCCCTAACTCAATTATTTGACAGTCAATCAAGGTCTGGTCCCCTCACCACCCCCCCCAAGAATCTAAAAGAGGGTCCAGACAGAAAAATTTGCTGAGGATCCCATGTGTTTGAGGTGGCCCTGCTTCTCCTGTGGAACAAACCACTGGAATTCATGCATCTACTGGTGCGTACCTCATCTACAGGACACTATTCCTTGGACAAGCTGCTGAATAACAAAGGTAGTCAGAAGAAAAGAAAGAAATGGAAAGAGACTCAGAAACTAGAGGTAGCAATCATATTAAAAGGCATGAACAAATACTAAGGTGGAATATTATTTATTCCAGTTGTAGTCCATATATTAACATTGTCTAAAATATCTTTTTATGTAAATATTTTAGCAGCATGAATTCTAGGTACATGAAGAGAGAAAACTGAAGAAAAATTCACCCTTCTGGAAGTTCTACCATGACTTTATTACCTGTTCGGTGTTGGACGGTGACTGGTTTGCTGCTGGCAGGGCTATCTCCACGCCCAGTTACTGCATACACGGTGACTGTGTAGTCCGCACCAGGTTTCAAATCTCGAATGGTAGCCGTTGACATAGATCCAGGGACAGTGAACTCCTTAACATGACCCTGGCCTCCTGCAAATGCAAAAAGATTTTTCAACTCAAAATTTAAGAACGTAAGAATAGCCATACTGGGCCAGACC
This sequence comes from Geotrypetes seraphini, assembly GCF_902459505.1. Classification (NCBI taxonomy): domain Eukaryota; kingdom Metazoa; phylum Chordata; class Amphibia; order Gymnophiona; family Dermophiidae; genus Geotrypetes; species Geotrypetes seraphini. The sequence goes on along the minus strand of NC_047088.1, from coordinate 163,213,395 downwards.
AATGGTCCATCTAGCCTAATATCCGTCTTCAAGGCAGCCAATCCAGGTCACAAATACCAGGCAAAAACTCTAATAGTAGGGAGTGTAATTTTCAAAGGCATTTCAGCATATAAAATATGTTTATTTTTATTAAAACTTGATATACCGAATACATTATGTAGATAATATTTTGTGAATCTTTGTGGCATGCATGTTTCTTGCCTTGTTAACATTTATTGTACTTCATCTACTAACCTCAATATAATTTTTTGAACTGAAAAAAAAACTTGATATACCGCTTCACACAATGCAAAGACAAAGCAGTTTATAATATAAACAATTGTTCAAATTAAAAATAAAAGAACTCCAGTATCAGAATAGGAAGAAAACTAACTCCGCTCATATATCATACAAAGATGAAAGTCCTTTACAGATTAAAAGTCCTTTGTGGAGTCGCAAGTATATCTTTTGATCCTTTTCTAGAGAGGCCTAATCAGCAGAAGAAAGGAGGTGATGCCTCTGTACATGTTGTTGATGAGGCCCCACTTGGAGTATTGTGTTCAGTTTTGGAGGCCGTATCTAGCCAAGGATATAAAAAGACTTGAAGTGGTCCAGAGGAAAATGATGAAAATTTTAGGAGGTTTGCATCAAAAGTACAAGAATAGAATAGAAGACCTCTACATTTATACTCTGGAGGAGAGAAGGGACAGGGGTGATATGATACAGACATTTAAATATTTGAAAGTTATTAAAATAGGACCAAATCTTTTCCAGAGAAGGGAAATTGGTAAAACTAGAAGACACGGTGGTGGATGCCTGGAATGCCCTCCCGAGGGAGGTGGTGGAGAGGAAAATTGTAATGGAATTCAAAAAAGTGTGGGATGAACACAGAGGATCGCTAATTAGAATATAAAAGAGCAAATTTTCACAGTCCGAATCCAGCAAAGGAGATGGTTTGGATAGGCTGGAGTGAGCTTCAACGGTAACTCCTGATAGTTGGAACTTAAGGAGAGTTCCAGGTAGAATTCTAAGGTCTATGGTCCAGAAATAACAAAGAAAAAGACTTTTTAATTTAATCATAAAACTGTAATGCACATGATTACAGGGCAGACTGGAGGGACCACTCAGGTCTTTATCTGCCTTCATATACTATGTAGTTCACTTATCAAATGCTTGTTTTAAGAAAAATGTCTTCAACAGAACCTTGAACTTGTTAAAGTTTTCATCACCCCTTATATTCAAAGGAAAAGTGTTCCATGGGCTAACCAGAAAAAAAGCCTTATTTCTGATAGAAACTTTCTTAGTTCTACTAAGCTGTTAAGCTACAATCTTGTAGAGATCGTAATACTCTATCAGAGGAATATGGTATGATCACATAATGCAAATAATTTGGGAACTGATATAATATGTTTTGTGTGTCAGGATCAATAACTTAAATTGACTTCTATACTTGACAGATAAACCAGTGATATTTCAAATATAGAAGGGTTACATGATCAAATTTAGAATAGTCTCCTAATAATTTAATAGCTGTAGTGGTGCTTTACGTGCAGAAATAGCACAGTTACTTACCGTAACAGGTGTTATCCAGGGACAGCAGGCATATATTCTCACATGTGGGTGACGTCATCTACGGAGCCCCGATGCGGACAGCTTTTTCAAGCAAACTTGATTGAAGATTTAAGTTTGCTCTGCTGCTCCACGCATGCGTGCCTTCCTGCTCCACTAGAGGGCGCATCCCCTCCTCGTGGTCTCCAGTTCACCTAACCAGCAAAGAAGCCAACCTCAGGGAGGCGGGCGGGTTGTGAGAATATCTGCCTGCTGTCCCTGGATAACACCTGTTACGGTAAGTAACTGTGCTTTATCCCAGGACAAGCAGGCATGATATTCTCACATGTGGGTGACCTCCAAGCTAACTGAAACAGGGATGGAGGGAAGTTGGCAATTTAAGAAAACAGATTACGCAATACCGATTGGCCAAAACGGCCATCGCTCCTGGACAATTTATCCAGACAGTAGTGGGAGGTGAAAGTATGAACCGAAGATCACATGGCAGCCTTGCAGATTTCCTCAATAGGTGTGGACCGGAGGAAAACTATGGAGGCTGCCATCGCTCGGACTTTATGTCCCGTTACTCGACCATGCAGCGCGAGACCAGCTTGAGCGTAGCAAAAAGAAATACAAGCAGCCAACCAGTTGGACAAGGTGCGCTTGGAAACTGGGCGACCCAACCGATTAGGGTCGAAGGACAAAAACAATTGTGGGACTGTCCGATGAGACTGAGTGCGTTGGAGGTAAAAGGCCAACGCTCTCTTACAGTCAAGCGTGTGGAGCGCCACCTCTCCGGGGTGAGAGTGGGGCTTGGGAAAAAAAACACGGGCAAAACAATGGACTGGTTGAGATGAAAATCAGACACCACTTTAGGCAAGAACTTAGGATGAGTGCGGAGAACCACCTTGTCATGATGGAATACAGTGAAAGGTGGGTCCGCCACCAGAGCCTGTAGCTCACTAACCCGCCGAGCAAGTGAGTGCAAGCAGGAAAATCACCTTCCAAGTGAGAAATTTCAGATGGCATTTATCTAACGGCTCAAATGGAGGTTTCATGAGTTGAGCCAGAACCACCTTAAGGTCCCAAACCACCGGGGGGAGGTTTGAGAGGAGGGTGGACATTCAAAAGACCCTTCATGAAGCGAGAAACTAAGGGATGGAGTGAAAGGGCTTTCCCTTCTAGGGGCTGATGAAAGGCAGCAATCACACTAAGATGTACTCGAATGGAGTTGGTCTTCAGGCCAGAGTGAGATAGATGAAGCAAATACTCCAGGACCATGGAGACGGGGACCGACACCGGGTCCTGGCTGTGCGAGGAGCACCAGGACGAGAATCTGGTCCACTTTTGGGAATAGCAGGTTCTAGTCGAGGCCTTCCTCGAGGCTTCCAATATCTCCTTGACTGATTGCGACACTGGGAGAGAAGTCAGGGGGAGAGAAACTAAGCATTCAGATGAAGAGACTGAAGATTGGGATGTAATAGCGAACCCTGACTCTGCGATAGCAGAGAGGGAAACAGAGGCAGAGGCAGCGGATCTCTGGTACTGAGTTGAAGTAGGAGGGAAAACCAAGGCTGCCTTGGCCACCGAGGAGCAATCAAGATCAGCGTGGCTCGCACCGATTTGAGATGGACCAGCGTCCGCAGAATCAGAGGAAAAGGCGGAAACGCGTACAGGAACCTTCCCTCCCAATCTAGGAGGAAGGCGTCGGCCTCGAGGCGGTCCGGGGAGTACATCCGGGAGCAGAAGTGAGGGAGTTTGTGATTGAGGGGGGAGGTGAACAGATCTATCTGAGGAGTCCCCCACTTTTCGAACACCTGTCGCAAGGTCTGAGAGTGCAGTGACCACTCGTGTGGCTGGAGGAGGCGGCTGAGTCTGTCCACCAGACAGTTCCGTTCTCCTTGTATGTACACCGCTCGAAGGAAGATGTTGTTGGAGATCGCCCACTTCCAGAGACGCAGGGCTTCCCGACAGAGGGGCCGAGACCCCGTCCCCCCTTGCTTGTTTACATAGTACATTGCCACCTGGTTGTTGGTTCGGACGAGAACCACCCGGTCATGGAGCAGATGTTGAAAAGCCACAGCGGCGAGATAGATGGCCCGGAGCTCCAGCACGTTGATGTGGCAGCGGCGGTCCTCTGTTGACCACATCCCCTGAGTGCGTAGGCCATCCAGATGAGCTCCCCAAGCGTACTCCGACGAGTCCGTGGTGAGTACCTTGCTGTGTGGAGGGGCGAGAAAAAGTAAACCTTTGGAAAGATTTGAAGAGTCGGCCCACCAGCGGAGCGATCATTGCAAGGAAGGAGTCACTGTCACGGGACGGTCGATAGGGTCCCGGTCCTGACGCCATTGAGAGGCCAGGGTCCATTGAGGAATCCTCAGGTGGAGACGGGCGAAGGGTATGACGTGGACGGTAGAGGCCATGTGGCACAGAAGGGTCATCATCTGCCGAGCTGATACCAAGGTCAGCAGCGAAATCCTTCGGCTCAGACTTACTAACGCCTCTTGACGTGGAAGGGGGAGGAAGGAGCGGAGGCGAACCGTATCCAGCACGGCCCCGATGAACTGTAAGGACTGAGAGGGGCGCAGCTGGTATTTTGGGAAGTTTACCTTGAAACCCAGACCCTGAAGGTAAATAATAGTCTGTCGGGTCGCTGAGATAACCCCCTCCCTGGACGGGGCTTTGATCAGCCAGTCGTCCAGTTAGGGGAATACCTGGAAACCCTGAGAGCGTAAGGCAGCTGCAACCACCACGAGGCACTTCGTGAAGACCCGAGGTGATGATGCCAGGCCAAAGGGGAGGACTTGATATTGTAGGTGCAGGTCCCCCACCTGAAAGCGCAGGAACTTGCGGTGAGCGGGGTGCACTGGAACATGTGTGTAGGCTTCCTTCAGATCGAGGGAGCAGAGCCAATCGCCCTCGTTGATCAGAGGGTAGAGAATCGGTAGGGAAAGCATCCAGAATTTTTCCCGCACCAGAAATTTGTTGAGTCGTCTCAAGTCTAGAATTGGGCGCAGGTCTCCCGTCTTCTTCGGTACCAGGAAGTAATGGGAGTAGAACCCTTTCTCCCGTTGGTCGGGGGGAACCACCTCCACTGCGCGTAGGCGAAGCAGGTCTCGAGCTTCTGAGAGAAGGAGGGGTAACTGAGTTCGGTTGGGAGGGCACACCCTTGGAGGGCTGTCTGGAGGAATTTCCCGAAAGTTGAGAGAGTATCCTGATGAGATCACGACAAGGACCCATGCGTCCGACGTGACTTGTTCCCAGCGAGGGTAAAAGGCTCTGAGGCGACCCCCGATGGGAAGGAGGCCCGGGACTGTGGCGGAGGGGGCCAGCCCCCATCCGCGTATCCCGTCAAAAGGACGGGGATGGTTTGGCAGTCGCAGGCGGCAGGGATTTGGGCGGAGCCCGATGGTGAGCTTGCGGACATTGTGGTGGAGGCCGCAAGACAGCAGGGGTAGATTTTTGAGGGTAGCGGCGTGGAGGGGCCCTGAACGGCCTGGACGCTGGCGGTTTAGGCTTTTGCCGGACGAGAGAGGCAAATGAGCGTTCGTGTTCCGAAAGGCGTTTTGTAGCTGCCTCGATAGTGCATCAAAAAGTTCTTTGCCCACACAGGGGAGGTTAGCCAACTGGTCCTGTAAGTTGGGGTCCATGTCGACGAGGCGCAGCCAAGCTAAGCGGCGCATGGCGATAGCGAAGGCTGCCACTCTGGAGGAAAGTTCGAAGCCATCATAGGCCGCGTGGAACAAATGGAGGTGTAGGTTGGAGAAAACATCCAGGAGCAGGCCAAAGGCTCCTTGGCGGGAGGCCGGCAGATCAGTCGCAAAGGCTCCCATCAGCCCAATGAGGTGTTTCAGGTAGGACGTGAAGGTGAAAGTGTAACTTTGCACCCTAGAGGCCATCATAGAGTTTTGATACAGTCTCCTGCCGAATTTGTCAAGGGTCCGACCCTCTCGACCTGGGGGGACCGCCGCTGAGACCCGGGAGGGGTGAGTCTTTTTCAAGGAAGATTCTACCAACAGCGACTGGTGGGAGAGCTGCGGTTGCTCAAACCCCGGGTAGGGTACTGTACGGTACTTGGACTCCATTTTGGAGGGGGACAGCCGTTACCATATAGGGGGTCTCCAAATTCCTGAAGAAAGCCTGTTGGAGTACCGGATTGGGCGGTAAGCGAAGGGACTCTCTGGGCGGTGACGGCATATCCAGCTCTGCCAGGTACTCTTTAGAGTATCTTGAGTCGGACTGGAGGTCTAAGTCCAAAGCGTAGCCCATGTCCTGGACAAAGCGGGTGAAGGAGGGGCGGGACGTTCCCGGAGCCCCGTGTGAGGACGGTGAACGAGACCTCCGTTGGGCGGAGAAGGACGGGGAGGCTTCCCTCGAGTATCAAGGTTCATGCTCCGACCTGCGCTACGAGACTGGGGAGACACTGTGGAAGTGTTCCGGGGTTGAGGACCTACGTCGTCTCGAGGAGCCCCTCGGAGAAGATGCCGGGGTACGAGATACCGATCGATGTCGAATCGGTGACCTCAACCCTGACTCCCTCGGCGAAAGCCTGGAACCTCGGTTCGGGGCCCCAGCCCGAGGAGGAGTTAGGAAGATGTGAGGGTTGGAGACTTGGGCCGCGTGGGAGCCCTGCTCCGCCCCCGAAACCCTACAGTTTCGCCTGACCTCCTCGGGAGCAGCTCCCCTGCCTTCGGGTGCTGCTCCTCACTCTCAGCCCAGCAACTTCGGGCAGCGTGGGAGCCCTGCTCCGCCCCCGAATCTCCTGCGAGTTTCATTGTTTTTTCTCTTCAGGAGCAGCCCTCTGCCATCGGGTGCTGCTCCTCACATTCAACCCGAGACTCGGGCCGCGTGGGAGCCCTGCTCCGCCCCCGAATCTCCTGCTGACCTCACCGGATTTCTTCAGGAGCAGCCCTCTGCCATCGGGTGCTGCTCCTCACTTCAACCCGAGACTCGGGCCGCGTGGGAGCCCTGCTCCGCCCCCGAATCTCCTGCTGACCTCACCGGATTTCTTCAGGAGCAGCCCCCTGCCATCGGGTGCTGCTCCTCACTTCCCAGCCAGGCAACTTCGGGCAGCTGCCCATACCCAACTTTCTAACTGGCAACGTGTACATTTAACCTGACCCCCCTGGTCGGCAAATCCCCCCCCCCAAAAAAAAAAAAAAATAACAAAAAAAAAAAAAAAAATAAAAAAAATATATATACAAAATATAAAATATATACAAAAAAAAAAAAAAAAAAAAAACAATTTATAACCGACCCCTGGATATACTCCTTGTCTTATCTTTAACTGCACTGCCTGTTTCTTTCAACTCTCTCTTCCCCTCCCCCTCCTCCTGGCAAATTCTCTGTCTAACCCCTTCATATTGGCCCACCTGACTCCAACCATGAAGCCTTCACTCTGGCCCCTTATCCTCCTTCTCCTCTCCCTCACAAACACTTCCTACTCTCAAAAACCTCTCCCCCCAAACTCTCCCGATACCACTTTCATCAACAACACCTGTCCTGGCCTCAGAATCCCCACGCTAATACCCACCAGACCCCATCACTTCAAAAAACACCGAGGAGTTAACCTCACCTCCTTGAAACCTGTTCCCCCAGCAAACCTACCCAACCTTACCTCAGACTCTCTCACCCCAGTCCCTACCCTCTATTGTAACGCCAGATCCGTCAGAAATAAGACCCAAATAATAAGAGATTTACTCGAGGATCGTGATCCGGGTTTTCTGTGCATCTCTGAATCATGGATCGAAAAAGACGACTTACTCACTCAAAATGAACTCTGTCCCCCAGGCTACCATGGTCTTTTCTCCCCTAGAATAAACCGGAAAGGAGGAGGTCTTGCCCTTCTCTACAAATCATTCTTTAATATTGAGCTTCTTGAAAAGGGCAGCCATCCCTCCTTAGAATTCATGTTAGCTTCAATAAATGACGAACTTCATCCCCACCCATTAGGCATCCTGTTACTTTACCGCCCTCCTACCCCCTGGAACAAATCCTCCGAAATTGTTCTTGAGACCATAACAAGGGCCTATCTAAAATTCCAAAGACTACTGATCATTGGCGACATAAACCTTCACCTAGAGGACAACACCAACAAGGACACAACTGATTTCAAAGACTTCCTCATTTCTTTAGGCTTCACCGCCCCACCACCCACCCCTACCCACGAAAAGGGGCACTCCATCGACATCATCAGCTTTCTTGACCTGACTGAGCACAAAACCTCCACTGTTGAGACCCGTTGGGAATCTGTTCCCTGGTCTGATCACCTCCTAGGCTATTTTTGCCTCCCTGTCTTCATGTCAGTCCTTGGTACCCCTACCCGAGCCTCAAACTCCATCACCTACCGCAAAAAAATCACTAGTGAACTATTCTGGTCCCAGTTCCTCAACAAATTCCCTCCTCTTCCCACTCTCATGGACCCAGACGCATTCTGGCACAACTGGGTGACTCTTTCGGAAACCACGTACCGTGCTCTTGCCCCTCTAGCCACTAAATCCATCTCCTACTCTCACAAGGCCCCCTGGTATCTCCCATACCACAGGGAATTAAAACAGAAATGCCGAGCCCTAGAGCGAAGATGGAAAAAATCGAAATCCCCTTCAGATAGGCAATCCTGGAGAGAAAACATCAAATCCTACAACTCCATACTAAAAAAAGCTAGGAAGATCTTCTATGGAGATAAAATCTCCAGATCAAAAAACCAAAATAGTACACTCTTCCACATCTGGCGAAACCTAACTTCTAAAAACGACTCCTCCCCCTCCCCCACCCTCCCATCTCCAAATGACTTAGCCAATTTTTTCAACGAGAAGATCACTACCATAAAGAGTTCGTTCCCCCCAGCTATCTCTTACAACTCTCTTCCTCTGAAAGACTCCGACCCTATCCCTGCTGACAGATCATGGACTACTTTCGAACCTGTATCCGAGCCCCAGATCTCTAAACTCTGCCTGAAACTTAAATCCTGCAAGTGCATCCTAGATCCTTTCCCATCCTACCTCTACGAAAACATCCCAGCGCAGGCCATCTTTTCCCTTACAAACCTTATAAACAAAGCTTTACTATCAGGCCTGTTCTCCTCAGAAATGGGCCACATTGCCTTGTCCCCTCTTCTGAATAAAGCCGATCTTGACCCTTCCTTACCATCGAACTACCGCCCCATAGCCAACATCCCTCTTTTAACAAAACTTCTGGAGACCATAGTCGCTACCCAGTTCTCCTCTTACCTAGAGAGATTCTCCATCCTCCAACACTACCAATTCGGATTTAGGCCCAACTTCAGCACCGAGTCCCTCCTAGTTTCCCTAATCTCAAAGGTGCAACAACTACACGCCCGAAACAAATTTGCTGTTCTCCTACAGTTCGATCTCTCCGCAGCTTTCGACGTCGTGCACCACGACATACTAATCTACCAACTTTCGGAGATAGGAATAGACTCCTTTGTCCTAAAGTGGTTCTCAAACTTCCTTCGCGCACGTTCCTACATTGTCAACGCAAACGGCTCCAAATCCACTTCGTGGACACCATCCTGCGGGGTCCCACAGGGCTCTCCCCTATCCCCTATCCTCTTCAACATGTATATGACCTCCCTGAAGCTTCTCAAACTATCCCCCCTTGAAACAATTTACACATATGCAGACGATATCCTTATCCTCCTCGAAACAGACCAGAACCTTACAAACCTCCAAGAGAACATCACCTCATGCATAATGAGACTTCAAGCCTGGTCCCTCTCTGTTCAGATGAAATTAAATGAATCAAAGACAAAACTACTCTGGCTCGGCCCAAAGTTAGCACACCTGCCCACCCTCTTCACTCTACCCACAGGTCCCGCTCTTCGCCTTGAGTTCTCAAGCAAGGTCCTCGGCATCATTATCGATTCCTCCCTCTCCCTAAACGATCACCTGAACTCCTTGGCAAAATCATGTTTTTTCAGCCTCCACATGCTGAGGAAAGTTAGATCCTATTTCCACCAAAAACACTTTACCGTCCTGGTACAATCCATCATCTTATCCAAACTCGATTACTGTAATGCCATTTACCTGTGCCTAACAAAAAAAAGTCTTCACAGACTCCAGCTCATCCAGAATACTGCGGCCAAATTGATTTTTGCTAAACGCAAATTTGATCACGTCTCCCCCTTACTTACCAATCTTCACTGGCTCCCTGTACTTTCCAGAATTCACTTCAAATGCTCCTGTCTAGCTTTCAAGATAATTCATGGCATCCTTCCGCCACTAATCCCCCTATCCTTCCTCGCCCAAACGCCTGCTACAACCAGATCCGCCCACAGACATAAACTATCCTTCCCCTCTCTACGTGGCATCCCCCACGCAGGCAAACTGGGAAGATCCCTCCTCTCCAAAATCACGGGCCTTTGGAACGATCTCACTATCCCGCTGCGGAACCTGGGCTCCCTCCAACTGTTCCGGAAACAACTGAAAACCTGGCTTTTCTCTAATATATAACATCTCCTTCTTACTTCCCCTCTTTTCATATGCCCTTGTAAACTCTCTCTCCCCTCTCTTCTTGTATTTTTAAGCTTTGTAAACCGTGTCGAGCTCCGCTTCCGTGGAGATGATGCGGTATATAAACTTAAGGCTTAGTTTAGTTTAGTTTAGTGATAACTCAGCCACCTTCAGCGGTCCTGCACGAGGCGTCGGTGAACGGCCTCGTAGTGTGGGAGAACTCCGGGCCTTCTTAGAGGTACGGTGGTTCGAGGTTTTAGAGTGACACTTTGCCCCGCGGCAGTCCGTGGAGGGAGAGCGTCTCGAGCGCCTCGGCGAGGAATCCGAGGAGGATGGGATGCGGCGAGGCTGGCGCACTTTGCCCCGAGGGGGCTCAACGCGAGGCTCAGGCTGGTCCGGCGCACGCGGGGTCGGGGCCGGTTGCAGATGGGCCAGCGCAGAGGACAGCTCCGACGAGATCATCGCCTGGAGCATGTCCTGGAAAACGGGCACGGACAGCATCGAGGGCATGTCCGATGCCTCGGTGCACTCCACCGGGGGCGACCTCGTATCAGAGTATTCCCGTGAGGTGGAGGCACGAGTTGGAGGACTTCGCCGGGGCTGAAAGCATGGGACTTCCATCATGTGTCGCCGGTGTCCCCATGGCTGGTTTCTTCGCCGGTGCAGAACCTGAAGAAGGAAGAGGAGACTTACCCGGAGCCGAGGCTTTCTGCGTACCCGAGGACTTCAGGGTCGAGTCTCGAGGCGGGGCCGAGGCCGAGGCTGACCTCGAGGCCGAGGTAGGGGGTTGGTCGGCAGTGAAGAGGTCCGCCATGCGGGCTTTCCTTCGACGGAGAGCCCGGTTCTGAAAAGTAGCGCACTGGGGGCAAGAATCGGTTGTATGGACGGCCCCCAGGCAGAGGATGCACCGGCGATGCGGGTCTGTGATGGAAAGAAGCCGCTCGCACCGGGTGCACTTTTTAAAGCCGGTCAGAGGCCGGGACATAGAAAACGAAACTGGCCGCGGCCCAAGTAGCCACGCGGCCGGGGCGACCCGGAAGCCTCCGGGTCGGTCAAAACGAAGCAGGAACAATAATTAAAACAAGAAAAAATGCGCACAGCGACTTAATCGATAAAACAAGAAAAAATCGCGGTGCTAGAAGGCAGTTGGGGCAGAGCTTGAAAAAACACGACTTCTAGGCTCAGCGGAAAAATTTGAACTGGAGACCACGAGGAGGGGATGCGCCCTCTAGTGGAGCAGGAAGGCACGCATGCGTGGAGCAGCAGAGCAAACTTAAATCTTCAATCAAGTTTGCTTGAAAAAGCTGTCCGCATCGGGGCTCCGTAGATGACGTCACCCACATGTGAGAATATCATGCCTGCTTGTCCTGGGATAAAGTCCAATACAAAACTGCCCATCCTTTATGCAGGCAAACTTAACCACTGAAACAGAGAAAAATAACCCCCTCTCCCCCTTTTACAAAACTGTGAAAGTGGTTTTTAGTGCAGGCCGGCACGCTGAATGCTCTGTGCTGCTTCTGACACTCATAGGGAGAGCCCAAAACATGGACATCTAGTTAGGACATGTAGCTGGGGGGGTGATTAGTGGGGTGACAAGGGCAGCCCATATAACCCCCACATTGAAAGGTTTGAACTGGCTGCCGATTGAGCAAATAATTCAAGTGTTGTCACTGGTACATCAAATAGTATATCAAACTGTACCATTTTGTTTTCAATCTCTCTGGGAGATTTATAAACCTCCAAGGGCATTGCGTTCTGAGGGGAAAATGAAACTGGTAGCAGCTGATAATGTAAGATATGTGGCAAGTCAACTTCAAATATTTTCCATTGCTGGAATATCATATTGGACAAGCTTACTGGGTAACTAAGATTATATGCAGATCGCTACAGCTTTAAAAAGATGTTGAAAACCAAGCTGTTTGTAGACGCATACACTTCCCCCTCCCCATTTGCGGTTTCGGCAATCGCAATTTCACATATTTGCGATTTTTGGGGGAGGGGGAAAAAAGAAAAAAAACATAGTTTAGACTTCTCCCGGCGTCCCGGCCTTATCTGGTGGTCTAGCGGGCTTTCGGGGCAGGAGCGATCTTCCTACGCTCCTGCCCCGTGTAGATCGCCAATAGGAAATGGCCGTGGGGAGTTCCCATCGTAGTATTGAACTGGCATCCCCCGCCCGCCCGCAAAGAAGCCTTATCCCATCTGGTACTGGCATGCAGCCCACAGGACGTGCCGGTGCCGGTGAATGAAGATCCTGCCTCTTGCCAGGGCCTTGAGCATCTGCACATGCTCAAGGCCTTCTGGCTTTCGCTCTCTCTGAGATTTTCCATTGATGTATGAGGTAGTTATATGCAGAACGTTATTGCATATTAAACCCTCCATGGACCGCTATAAATGCTGGCTTTTCCTTATTATGACCGGGATAGCCATGCAAATGATTACTCGCAATTAGAAGAATTGGGATCACCTTAGTTTTCCTTTTTGGTGGGCGAGCTTATGTTTAACTTATAAATATGAGAAAATGAATGCTGACATGTTGGGGCATAATAAGATATTCAAATTAGTTTGGGGTCCATTGACATCTTTTGTAGATTTGCTATAGTTGTCCTTTATCTTTATTTTCTGTTGTTTTTCACCCACACAAGCCTGGGGGAGTGGGAGCGGGAGGGGGGTATATCTTTTGTTTTGGTATTATTTCTGATGGTAATGATGGATGGGGGAAGGAATTTTTATCTTTTGTATAGATACTGATTGATTATAAGTGCTTGGTTGATTATCATTATTTGTATATAAATTGTATTGCACTTTTTTGTTGGCATTAAAAACTAAATAAAGTTAAAAAAAATATGAACATATGTGTAAATCCCCATTCTGCAAATCACCTCTGGGGATTCAGGCGGTGGCATTTACATCCATTCTTGTGCTGGGTTAATTTATGCAGTGATACTTTTACACCTCAGAGAAGAAGTTTGGCCTAGATTCACGAAGCCTACCTTTGCCGGGCGATCCGTGGCCGATCGTTTACGAGGCTTCTCGGACGATCGATTCAGCAAGCCTCCTCATGCAAATTAATGCACTTGGAGGCATGCCCACACAGTCACTGGACGGATCGCTGCAGAGTGAACGGGACGCATGCGCGGACCATCTTATTTTCCTGTAGATGGTCCACACATGCGTTGGCTCTCAACACAAGCGTGGGAGGGGGGATCGAGGAGGCTATGAGCTATCTTTATAATTATCATGGTGAAAATATTTGCAGATGAGCACACAATACAAGGCTGCCTGTACTTGTAACGGGGAATGCCGACATGCCTGCCCCAACACATGCCGATCTTCCGATCACCTCTGACCCTGCAAATGACGTGGAGATCAGCCGGGGCTGGTGGCGAGAAGTGCAGCCCCACTTTTAACCCGTGGGTTAAAAACATGGGCTCCCAGCGGGGCATGGCAGAAGAAAGCAGGGCGGCATAGGGCAGAGAGGCAAGGGGAGAAAAGAGCAGGGCAGCATGGTGGAAGAGAGGAGAGCAGCCGAGAGCTGGGTGCTTTTTGGATAGTTTCACAGCTGCAGGGTTGGGATTTCAGGCAAAGAGCAGGACAGTCGGAAAGGCGGTGTGCGACTGGTCCCCAGCAGTCGCTTCTTTTGATCAGCCAGCCCAATCTGTGTTCCTGAAGTTTTATTTTGTGAATCGCTTCCTTCCTATATTTGCATGCAATTCCTCCTCATTTGCATGCGCAGATCGGATTGGGCAGGAATCAGATTTGGAGTAAGGTTAGTGAATTGGAGCGGGGTCGCAAAGTGATCGCAAAACGATCGGCTTGCTTTGTGAATCTAGCCCTTTGTAAACTCTCAAGGATAATCTATATTTTAGCACATTTATATTCACAGCATGATTAGATCCTAACTAGAGGGCACTCAAAAAAATTGAAGGGAGATAGGTTCAGAACAAATGCTAGGAAGTTCTTCTTCACCCAGAGGGTGGTGGACACCTGGAATGCGCTTCCAGAGGGGGTGGTTGAGCAGAGTATGATTTTGGGTTTCAAAAAGGGTTTGGACGAGAATCCAGGGGTACAATTAGAGGATTACTATACAAGACAAAATGCTCTTGAGTAATAGATCACTACAGGTCATTGACTTGGGGGGCCGCCGCGGGAGCGGACTGCTGGGCATGATGGACCTATGGTCTGACTCGGCAGAGGCAATGCTTATGTGCTTAAACCATGATGAGACGATAAATCCATTGAATAAATGCCTCAAACCAAAAGGGTAGGCTCTGTATTCAGTAGCAGCCAGATAAAATTGCCCTTGATGTTTTGAGATATATTTGTTGGCTTATGTTTTTGTAGCAGAAACTACTAAGACATTAGACTACTGCTCATAAAAAATTTAAAAAGAAACTTTTAAAAACATAAATTAATCTCCAATTATATCTGGCATATAAGACAACTTACCTGTTTCTGAATAGGTTATCCTGTAGTATCTGACACTAACTGCTGGGGCATCCCAGGAAATTGTCAGACTAGTAGGGGTGGAGGAGATAATTTCTAAGTCAGTAGGAGTGTCTGAAACTGGAAGAGAAAATTGAGAATGCCTATAAATACAAACATTTGCCATTTAGAAATACAAATAATCAGATGTCCTAGATACAACACAAAGCCATCATGGAGGATAGTGTGCCATGATATTATAAAACTCACGAACAGGGAAAAAAAACCCCAAAAGACCATGGTTTGATGATTTTGTACTCTGTTGTATGTGCCATCGACCATTTTTAATAAAAATATTTACAAAAAAAAAAAGACCACGGTGTGGCTATGGCTTATATTGAAAACAGAGGGGTCAATAGTCAGAGCAATTTAATCAGGCCACAAAAACTCCTGCCTGATTAAATCCTGTTCAGCAGGCCAGCCACTGAAATTCATTGGTATTTAACTAGGTAGTGCTGTTGAATATCGTCTCTTAGGGCCTGATTTTATAAGTGGTGCCTAGATTGAGGATGCCTAGCCAAGTTCCGCACGGATCTCAAAATTAATGAGCTTAACTGAGGTGGTAAGTGAACGCAGAGTGGCGCCTAATGATGTGACGCCTAGTGGTGCATAGCCATGCCTACCCGCAAAGTAGGCATGGTTAGGGGCGGAGAAAAGGCGTGGTATGACTTAAGTATCGCTAGGTATCTAAACTAATTAAACTAAATCTTGGACTTGTATACCGAGTCATCCTTGAGAAACAAGGCTCAACTCTGTTAACAATAGTTGCAGTTAATAGAACTTATCTGCTAGAAAACGCTGACAGAGTAGATTTCAGAGTTTTTTGAAGGGTATAGACAAGATCTTATTTGAGAAGGTAGGTTGTTCCAAATTACTGTTAGTAAATAGGGGAAGGAATGAACAATTTTACTGATAGATCTGGCACTTTTTACAGTGGGGAAAGAAAGCTTAAATATATGGCTAGTTCTGCAACTTGAAGATCTCAAAGAACTCTAGTCCAATCCCTCATACTGAGTCTACTTGACTACTGCAACATCGCCTATTTAGCAATTTTCCAAAAGAACATGCAGCGTTTACAATTGATGCAAAATGCAGCGGTCAAACTGATCTTTGGGCTGAGGAAGTTTGACCACATGACACCCTATTACCGGCAGCTGCATTGGCTGCCAATAGAGGCGCGCGTAAAGTTTAAATTTGCCTGCTTCTGCTTCAAAGCACTACACGGACTTGCCCCTAAATATATAACTGACCTTTTCGTCTTCTTAGCTAACAGACACAAAAGAAGCTCACATTCCAACTTTGTTTCCCCCCCAGTGAGAGGTTGTAAACTGAAAAAACACCATGAACATCTTCTCTCGCACCAAGCAGCATCATGGGGTAAAGACCTAGAACAATTGCTTTCGCCCACTACTTATGAGGAATTTAGGAAACGTCTGAAAACACACCTGTTCCTAAAGTATCTAGACAACTGATCCTCTCTTCTCTCTCCCCTCTATAGCGATTAACTTGTTCTATTGATCACTCTCTCCTCAAAAATGGATTTCCTGTCCTATTAACCCTCTTTCTTCCTCCCCTCTTAAAGTCAATCAATTTGTACCTTTGCTTAATCTTTGTAAACCGCATAGAACTTCACGGTATTGCGGTATATAAGCTGTTATTATTATTATTATTAAAGCTAAAGGGACCAACGAATCAAAGATACCATGTAAGATTTTAAAGCCTGGCTTAATATATCGGCCTCTAATATTAGGCTGCCTAGTAATGCCTAAGCCGAGTTAGGTGCCTCTAGGCACGATTCTATAAAAGGTGCCTTGCAGTTGATTGACAACTTTACTGATTGGCTCCTAGGAGTTAGGCGCCATTAGGTGCTGTTTATAGAATCTGCCTCTAACTGTCTATGTCATAACTGGACAGTGGAGGGGGTGATCTAACGGTAGAGTAAGGGAGGAACTAGGATCAAAGGAGCTGGCTTTTCAAAATTATTGGGGAATGGAATGGTAAAATGATTGGGGGTGCTAAATCCAACAGACTTTACCTGTCTCTGGACACAATCAAAGAATTTGTTCAATATTGGGAGTGCTCATGTCCCACAGCACTCACAGAGCTGGCTCCTATGACCGGGACTTATGTGGGCACAGGCCATATTCAGTGCTGGTGCCCACATAGCTAAGCAGACTGATAATACTATGCGAAAAACTGTCCTGTCTTTAGCCACATAGCTGTGTGGATGCCAGTACTAACTATCAGGGCACACCTGCATAACTTTTGGGTTGTGGACACTGTGCTGACAAGTCCATCCTGCTACCTTCAATCTCCCTAATCTTCCAAATTCTTGTCTCCCATACCCCCAGTTCCAATCCCCCCCTATACCTCCATTCTGATACACCCCTTTGAAAATCATTACAGTAAAACCTTGGATTGCAAGTAACTTGATTTGCAAGTGTTTTGCAAGACAAGCAAAACATTTTATTAAATTTTAACTTGATATACAAACAAGGTCTTGCAATACAAGTACATACAGTATACACACATTATATCATCACAACTGAGCCGATGGTTCTTCTCTCTCTGACACTGCGGGAGTGTAGTGACTGTTCTATATGAGCAACGTCTTGCAATACAAGTACATATTGTATTTTTTATTAAAGTTTTTGGGTTGTGGAATGAATCGTCTGAGTTTCCATTATTTCTTGTGGGGATATTCGCTTTGATATATGAATGTTTTGGATTACATGCATGTTTTCAGAATGAATTTCCCAATTTTCCTTCCACACACTTGATCCCACCCCTGCCCCAATTATCCTCAAAGCCAGCAGAGACAACAACAATGATCCTCAAAGTCAACAGAGAACCCCATGCTCCCCCTTCCACCTGCTCCTCCAAAACTCCTGGGACATACTCAGGGGCCATGATATAGTAGGATGGAACAGGAGTGATTACCCTCTGCTCTTGCTTTGTCTTGCTCCTCATGCAAAATGGTGCACCCTGTCCCCTAGTGGTAGTCTCACAGTACTACCATTAGGGGGTCGAGCCTTCCATATAAGAGCAAATTGCTGAAGACAAATTAGCAGTTATGATTATTGAAAAATCTCAAGAGATACCATTCCATGAGAAATAAAATCTTGCCTACTGGTTGAAGTGAGCATTTACTAGAAACACATTTTACCTGTAGCTTGCTGGCCAACCAAAGGCAAGCTTTCTTCATTGCCATTGACAGCATAAATGCTAACCACGTACTCAGACCCTGGAGACAATCCAGTCAGGGTGATGGAGTTACGAGAGGGTGCCACACGCTCTTCCCTGGCTCTGGTATCGCCACTCTCCAGCTGGTAACGAATTTTGTAGGCAGTGAAGGAGGAACGTGGAGCTATCCAATAGACCGTGAATGAGTTGGGGGTTGTATCAGAAAAGTCAATGCCAGTCGGAGAATCAAGACCTGGTTGGGAAAATAATTTTACAGGCTTACTCTCTGCCTTCTTCCTTATCAAAGTGCAAAATTAAATGAATTAGTTCTTTATATAAATTAAACATAGCCCTTTGTTCCTCTGCTCTCTTGCCTCCAACTGTACATTTTAAAGCATTGCCTTGGTATTAAAGTGAGAAAATTCTTATTACACAAGCCAACCGCAAAGAAAAATATGTTTTTGATTGCTCTTCATCCTGCATTCCATTCTTTCTGAAGACATACACATTTATTGGATATAAAGTAAGTCCAGAATGATGCTCATTGAGAACATGGAAAATTCCTAAATGTTGGCTCCTTGCAGAGGCCCCTAAATGTAACCAAACCACAGGAGTCTGAATGTACGCATTTCTCTCTAATATGACTGCGTGTTTAGTTCTTTCATTCAGAAGCCCCTTGGATTGACAGTCCTTTAGACTTCAAATGCTTATTCAAGTCAGAGTCCTAGTCCAGAATTACTAAAAAAGGAAAATATTTACAAGACTGACAGAAGGTTTGTATTTCAAACATACAAAGTGAATGAGACCATTTAATATTGAAAATGCATACCAAAATAACCAATTGCAATGTTAACCTAAGTTACTTTCCTATGCCTTACAACAAACTAGAGGCCCACATGGGAGAGGAGGACATTTTATAATGACTATATAGAAAGTCCAGTTTTATAAAGACAAACAAATATAGCATCAACATGTCTTCTTATCCCTAGTCACATGATTGTTACTTGATAATCAAAATATATAATACTAGTTTTTAGCCCATTACATTAACGGGTGCTAGACAGGCATTTCTTTCTTTCTTTCTCTCTGCCCCCTGTCTGCCTTCCCTTCTCCCTTACTTTTACCTCCCCCATGTCCAGCAGCACCCCTTCCCTGCTCCCCCTGTCCAGCAGGGACAGGGGTTGCTGGGGAAACTGCCGCACACGTCGCAAACCGCCGAAGGCTCCTACTGCGCATGCGGCGACATGGAGCCACGGACCAGGGATCATGGCCGCACAAAGTTTCAACTGCGCATGCGCGCTAAGGGTTTTATTATAGCGGATTACATCAGCATCAAAAATGATATCAATTGAATATCTGTGTGATCTAATATGATGTAATTTGATTAACAAGTAATAGTCATGTGGTCAGGGATAAGAGGACCCACTGATGACATGTTTGTTTTAGCAGTTGAGCTTCTTCAGTGAAGGCTGAAGAAACCTAGAGGAGAGACTGAAAGGAAAAATTGTGAATTATTTGATGCTGATTCCCTGAAATAGAGCTAGTGTTCAAAACAAGGTACTATGTCTGAAGTTGCTATATTTCACTTTTGAAGTTGGATCTGAAGACAAGGTCCCACTCGGACTCTTCACATTTGAAGATAATTTACTTTAAAAAAAAAATTGTTAGAAGCTGCTGTATTTACTTTAAAAGTTGTTGAAAAAAAAATATAGGCGGTCCTTTTACTAAAGCCACAACAAAAGTGGACTTGATGCGCTGCTTACGTGTGTCTTTCCTGTCACGCTAAGGCCACGTGTGCTAATTTAGCCATTGGTGCATGGCCATTAAAAAAAGTGAGCCCCTACCGACATTTATTTTGTAAGTGGTAAGGGCCCATACACTAACCCAAAGCTAATCATTTAGTGCGTGACAATGCCTCACACACAAACTGATTAGCACTGAAACGTCCACTCTCCAACCCCATACATGCCCCCTTCAAGAAAAACAGGAAATATTTTTTAGCATGCAGTATATGCACACAAAAAGGCAAATTTACAGTCAGACGCCAGCATGTATCCCACTGTAAGCCTTTCTAATGTGTGGTAAGCACACACTAGTGCTTAGGCTTTTTACAAATAGGACCCCATAGAGAGCTGGACTGATGGTGAAAAAATGAAAAACTGAGAAATGAACTGAAACTTAAGGAAAGCTATCTATCTACAGTATATCTATATACTGTATGTTCTTTCTCTGTTCTGATGGTTCAAAATATAGACATTATATATATATATATATCTTGGAATTGGGGAAATGCAAATTATTTCATTGTTTTTTTATTATTTTATAAAGGCAACATACTATAAAGCACACAGACCCGATCCTACCAAGAGAGTGAACTCTTCCCCCCATGCAATCCGCTAAGAAGATCGACTGTCGGCTCCGGGCGGCTTTCCCGCAGAGGAGAGAATCCTGCATTCACCGTGGGCCTCATCTGGGGCAGCCTCCTTGGAGCGGCTGGGGCACGGGCAGTGTGTCTGGGAGGGAATGCATGGATGGGAGAACATCGCAGGGGAGGAGACATAGGCATCCTGGGACTGTCTGCCAAGTCTCTTCCCTGAAGAAGCCCTTTCTGGAAACGTCAATCGCTCCTCCTAAACTTACTTGCTCCACTTCATCACTGACGCTGAAACCGTGGATTGAAGACAAAGTTTTATTTTATTTTTCTTTCCAGCTTATGATTTATCTTTAATCTTATCTATTGTTTTGCCTTTTGTCTTTGTTTTGTTCTATTTCTATCATTTAAATTTCTCCAGAATTCTACTGTTCAACGGCTCCCCCTTCTGCTTCTATTCCTTTCTCTCCTCTCTTCTACCTTCCAAAGTATTTAGATCAATGCTGTCTTGTTAAAATGTTTATTTTATTTTTATTTTTCCTCTAACTCTACTTTTCACTTCTCTATTACCCTCCAGGTACTTTAGTTAGATTGTGAGCCTTCGGGACAGTAAGGGAATTTTTCAAGTACCTTTCTTATTTCTAATCTTAATGTATATTTTCTGTAAACCGCTTAGAACCTAACGGATGTAGCGGTATATAAGAAATAAATTACATTACATTACATTACATTACTATAGGTGCCTATGACTCAAGGAACCAGCCCTAGTATCACGCAAATTCACTTGCACAAATTTATGCCTCCTCTGAAAATGATGTCAATTTATGCATGTATTTTCTGTGTGTACTCGCTTATTTTATTAAAGGCATGCAAATACTGCAACTCTGCCTTTGTTTTCCCAAACTATGGGCTCCTTTTATCAAGCTGCGCTAGCGGGGTTAACGCGCGTGACTTTTCATCACGCGTTAACCCCCGCACTGGCTAAAAACTACCGCCTGCTCAAGAGGAGGCGGTAGCGGCTAGCGCAGCCGGCTTGATAAAAGGAGCCCTATGCTTCCCCCCCCCCCACCAAAACAAAAAAATGCCTAAGCATAGCCTGTGTATAGTACACACCATCTTTAGATATACAGTAATTGCTTAATTTTATGAGTTCTTTTCCAGGTGGAAAACATGATTCACATGGGGAAAATACTTTTATAAAGTTACCCTAAAAATGGTGGAAAATCCCTTTAGTCCAACAATTCTCAACCAAATCATTCGGACACACCTAGCCAGTCATTTCAGGTTATCCACAATGAAGAATGTGGAGGAAACATTGGCTGGCAGGAAATCTCCAGTTTTGTTAGACTCCCTTTGTATTTATCGACCAACACAGAACTTACGTTCCTTGAACAGTAATGCCCTAGTGGTCCCATCTGTTTGTGAAATTCACTGCGAGGAATATAGGAAATCTATATTCTACGTGCACGGACCACAATTATGGGACCAATTACCTGAGCAACTGCGAGGGCTTGGTGATGTTGACTGTTTCAAGATTCTGTTGAAAACGTTTTTGTTTAAGGAGGTATATCAATGCTGATTTTTTAAAGTGTTTTGAAGTTTATCAAGTAATTGCTGTTTTAACGTATTTGTTATAAATTATGTATGCTTGCTGGAATCCACCCAGAAATTTTGATAGGAGTTGAATATAAATATTTTAAATAAATAAATACGGTAGATTTGTGCATATCCCCTGAAAAGCAGACTGGCTGGTGAATCCTGAGGAATGAGTTGACGCCCACTGTTTTTGTACAGCTGATCCTATGTGCAATGAGCTTTAGTGATAAGAACACTGGGAGAAGTCAATTCTTGTCCTAATTCTGTCAACAGTTTTTATTTTTTTCACTACCCTGGGTCAAACTTCAGCCTGCTGTAGTTGGGTAACAATGAATGTTCAATAACCTTTCTGTCTAGAGGCTGCAGTGTATTCTATAAGCATTGCAATTAGCTTCCAAGTCATGAAGGCAGCTGTATGCATGCCTCTTACTAGCTAAAAAAGTAAAAAATTTGGAAGGATCCTCTCTAGCAGGAAGGTTTTCTATTAAAGTAAAACACTGCAACTTAATTAGATTAGATTCTTGTTTCTTCCAAACAATTTCCATAAGCTTCCATAAAAACCATTATAGCTAAGAAGGAACAAAGGAAGCGAGTCAAATATGTTATAATCTGGGATCCAATCGATGGCTTACTAATGCATTATTTGAGAGCCGTTCTCATTTCCCTTACCTGTCTTCTGTACTCCTCTCAGAGGTGTACTCTTATGTTCTTCATATACACTGTAGACACTGATCAAATATTCGGTACCTGGCAGGAGATCTAAGAGAAAAAAACCAGTCAAGGGACTGCATCAAGATGACACAAAACCAAACACTGATAACCAGGACAAGGTGTCAAAGGGTTCTTCAGCTAAGAACAACTGTGCAGGAACAGAATGTACAGTATTTGGTAATGCTACCTATTGCAATACAGATTCGCAGGGGAAAACAGTGTGTGAAGCTCTGTTCAAGTTTAACCGTGCCGAGCTCTACGATTGTGGAGAAGATGCGGTATACAAACCCAAGGTTTAGTTTAGTTTAGACTGTTCATGGAGGTCAAATTCACTTTCATAGAGTACAGGAGTTTCATATAATAGCCAAAATAGGAGGATCTGCCATACTTGAGAAAAATTAGCAAAATCCTGCAGAACGGGAACAATGTTACAGTAGGAGGATTACTTTTGGAATGAGGGGCTCATACTGCCCACTGTCTTCAGTTCTGATATTTTGGTTGCAATAAATTGTCAGAACACTGAATTTTCAGGGAAAAATAAATACAAGGTATGAATCTAGTGCATTTACTGCAAAACAGTTATATAAGAGTATTAAAAAAGAACATGTTGGAACAGAGTAAGATATTATTTCATCACAATAAAGCACTGATAAATATAAATCCCAGAAGGCCATTGTGTTTGCTGACAGTGAGGGGGTAATTTTGTAACAGAATGCCTATGAGTAGTCTAAAAATTCACCTATTTTAATTCATTTATAAAGGCAAATAGGCACCAAGGAGATAACTGGTGCCTTCAGGTAGATATGCCGACACCGTGTTGAGTGCCAATTATATAGCAAGGTTACCGGGATGCCATTAGAGAATACAAGCATAAACCCAAAATGGCGTGTTAAAATTTAGAGAATTGACCATTTATGCAAGGTCAAAGGCTAGCATAAATGGTAAAGCCAAGTGGGGTGCAGTGATGGACAAGTATTGAAGACCAGAGGAAAACCACGGATGCAATCTTAGCTATATTGGAATCTCTACTACTACTTCAACATGGGATCTCTTCGGGAGATTAGAAGACAGTGGATGCTGTGGATGGGCAGACTGGATGGGCCATTTGTTTCTATGTTTCTACTATTAATTATTTCTAGAACACTACCAGATGTAGGCAACGCTGTACAGTCACGAAGGAGAAAGTCCCTGCTCATATGAGCTCACGATGTAATCAATCAAGACAGAAACAGGATGCTAGGGAAGGGGTTACAGTTAGCGGGGAATGATTAAACTACTGGCTAGGGTGATGAGCAGAGGAAGAGGGTTATGTTTTGAAGGAAATCTCCACAGGGCAAAAAAACAAAGAGATCCAACATGAGACCGTGTTTCAGCTACTGAAGCTTGCGTCAGGGATCTTATAATCTGATCGATAATGCAATCTTCTGCAGACACGTGGGAGATCAAAAAATCTTAATCTCCCATGTTTCTGCAGAGGAGTATATTATAAATCAAATCTGAAGACCCTCTGGCAGAGGCTTCAGGGGCCGAAACATGATCCTGTGACAGGTCTCTTTCTGTTTGCACTGTGGAGATTTCAATAAAGCTGAGTTGAGAATGCATCCATGGTTTTCCTTTGGTATTCAAAATAAGTCCATCACAACACCCTTTTGACTGTTGGCTTGGTTCACTCCATGGTGGTTTCCAACTAGTGTTTTTGTTAAGCATAAAAGGTAACACTTAAATGTGCCATGCAAAGCACATAGGGATAAATTCTATGAATGAAACAATGTGTGCTGAGGGTGCATTCTACCATATAATGGCAATTCTGAATAGAACTGCTATTATAGAATGCTAGTGTTAAGTTCACAGTTTCACACCTTATCTTAGAGGCGAGCACTTACGCCATGACAAAAGATGATACAGGTGCTCACGCCTAGCTTATGGCATTTAGGCGTGCAATCCCTAGTATTCTAGATATGCCCCTGACCTGCCCATGCTCCTCCCTTAGCCACGCCCCCTAGAAGATGTGTACAACAGAAAATGAGGGTGTAGCTTCTAGAATACTGACTAAAGGTCTGTCATGTCCGTAATTGCCAAGTAACACTAATTTAAGCCAATAATTGGCTGTTAACTCTAATTTACAGCCAGTTATTAAGTACAACAATTTATTATTTCTATAAGGTTAGCAGGAAATCTCCAGGTGCATGTAGCGCTGTACATTGTACAAGCAAGAGACGGTCTCTTCTCAGAAGAGCTTATAATCTAATTAGGACAGACACATAGAAGGGGCTAAATGGTGGTAAGGGACTATTGAGGGAATGACAGAAATGGAGAGAAAAAAACCTCATACCAACAGTGCCAGCATTTTTCTGTAAGCACGGTGCAGTTTCTCTAAAGAGACTCTGACAGAGCATGGGGGTTTTATACAGAAAGTATCTCTCTCAGATTCTTCCCCTGGCTGGGAATATGTATCACCCTATTGGATAAACCAAATGCCTATCTAACTCCCTTTCCTAGTCCACACCTCCATTCTTCCCTGGGGGGCCCTGGAAAGGCATAGCGTCTAGAACTTTCTTCTTCTTGAAGTTTCAATTCTTCACACGGGTACAGCAGTGCCTCAGCGCATTAGCCTGGCATCAAGTTATCAGTTCTTCCTGGATGAAGTGTCTCGCTTACTTGCATTTTCCTTTCAGCACTGTTCATTGTCTCTCCAGCACTGGTTAGTGTCCTTGGGAGATTTCACAGCAATAAATCTACACACTCACATGCCACACATTAGCATCTCAACAGAAACCAGTTTATACAAGTCCGTGACTTTAGGAGCTTCAGCAAAATGTAGGAATAGGTCTCACAACCTGTAAAAGTCTCCCGGCTCCTGTCATCTATCTCAATGTAGTGCCCAAAATAATCGTCATTGAAAAAAAAACGCCGAATGGTAGTCTAAAAACTGCACTTAAAGTTAGGCATGGATTATACAATAGCACTTATACTCAGTTACACCTAACCTTAGTTACACCTAACCATTTGCACCGACAGAAACGTTCAGGCTCCCTTTTTGGCACTGCATGAAAATTTTAAGCACAAATCCCAATCAAGGTGTGTGTGTGTGTGTGTGTGTAGGGGGCGTGCAGCATGGGCAACAGCAGAAATGGGGGGAGGGTGGTAATAGCTACAGTGGCAGTAGGGGCAGAGACTGAGAGGAAACGCTTGACCCCCTGATCTACCCTCAGGCCCACTCAAATCTACTTCTCGCTGCGCCCCTAGCGCAAAGTACTGTAAAAGCACTAATTGGTTCCTTAACCATTCTCCTTCCATGACCTACTCTCTCATAAAAATTTTGATTTTTTTTTTTTTGTGTGTGTGGTTAGCGTGCACATATTTTGGAGTTACTGCAGGACACCTGAACACATTCTGTGGTACTCCATTTTTATCTGTATTAAGTGCCTATTAGTGCCTAACAAAGCTTAGTAAAAGGGTCCCTAAGTTTTCTCAATAGTCTTTATTACTATGACAAAGCTAACTCCAATTCTACTTATAGTAGGTCTATTCTATCCCTTCCACATGAACCCCACCGAGATTTAAAAAAACACAAAAACATACCTGTCAGAACCACCATGTTATCTGAAGGGGAAATTGTCAGTTCTACAACATCTTCTTTGTTCTTTGCAGGCGAGTACTGCACCAGAAAACTGGACAGGTCAATGGAGGCTGGTGGAGACCAGGTCACACGTAGATTGTCAGGGCCCACATTAGTAAAGCGTAGATCAGTGGGAGGAGGGACAGCTACATTCAAGAACAAAAAAAAAAAAACCACGACATAAACGAATGACTGGCTGGCAGTACACTAGATAGAGTTTGAGCCCACCGGGACAGGTAGCGAAATATGATGAAGTACCTGAATGTAAACCACTTAGGGCTCCTTTTATAAAGCTGTGATAGCGTTTTTAGCGCACGGCAATTTAAAAACCGCTAGCGCAGCTTTGTAAAAGGAGCCCTTAGGATATAAGTGGTATATAAATAATAAAATAAATAAATAAAAAATTAGAAATAGTATTTTGAACCAGTTTTTAACAAATATCTTACAGAGACAAAGACTCATGCAAGGTTACAAGACATTCAGCTACTAGTTTATCACATTATATAGATACATGCATTGCTATAGATATTTCTAGCCTCTCTTCCAATGTTTGTTTCACATTGTAGTGAATTAAAAATGTTTAGGCGATGCTTTTGCAAGCAGAAGAGGGTCTCATGGGCATTTTCTTGATATGAGACATATTGCTCTCGGTCAAGTGCTAATGAGATCCAAAACATAAAATGGACTTGCTTTTACAAAAATAAGAAGAAACCCCTCCCAACCCCTCCATTTTGTTCAGATTCAGCTACCAGTGCTTTATGCATTTTGTCAGAACACGGTTAACTAGAGATCGGCGAGATATCCATCTTTACGATGATCAAGTGATCAGTGTCATTTTTAATCCTTAGATATTCAAAAACTGTGCCATAATTTGGTCTGACACACTGCTTTGCAAATAAAGTGCAGATAAAGCCGGTGATTTTAAACAAGTGATCTGTGATCAAATCTGCAGCGCATCGGTGTAATCGATGACATGCACTATCTAGCACACTCAAACGGTGGATATTTTTGCAACAGTTTCTTTAAATCACGATAGATTATCCACATTATAAATCACATATGGGGCAAATTTCAAAGATGTATTACTGTACCAGGTAATATCACATGGTAAAACAAATAAAATATCAGTGATCCTGTATAAAGTGGTAGCGGATGTCCAGTCAGATGGATGCCCTCTTCTTGACCGTCTGTATATACAACTTGCTTATTATTGGAATCGTATTTCTAAAACAGTAAGGATGAGAGAGGCTAGACTTCCTAGACAATTTACAAACAACATAAGAAACTGATGTTTATACTCCTTCCAGGACCTATACAATATTTCAGGCTTGCAAGAGAACACAGGCAGGATTTCATGCAACACAGTTCCCTATAAGTCACTGTTCATGCAGTGCAAAGAACCTTTGGAGTGCCGAATGCATGTCACCAGCAGCTGCTGAAAGAGCAAAGGGTTTTATTTAAATTTGATGTTGTTTTAATGAGTTGACCAACCCTTTTCCTTGCTACTAAAGACAAGTGCTTGCTTTCAAGCAATCAAGCGATAAGCCACAAAGTAGATTTATAGAATTCAACCTAAATTCTACCGTGACTGTCTTTCGAAAGGATTTTCGCTCAAGGCACGATTATTTCACTATTAGGATTGAGTTTCTGTTTTTCTTTGTTGGAATAACAAAGTATGCAAACTTAATCCAAAACCTAGTGGAATACGACACATCTTTTCTAGATGCTTATTCCACTTTTCTTCAATGGACTTGTTTTACCTTTTTTAGGGCTTCCTTTTGCAAAGCTGTGGTAGGGGTTTCTATTGCGGGCTGGCGAGGCAAATGCGCCGACGCTCATAGGAATTCTCTGAGCGTCGGAGCATTTATCTTGCCGGCCTCCAGTAGAAACCTCTACCGCAGCTTTATAAAAGCTAGTGTTAGTAAGTTTTTTTATTTATTTATTTAAATAAAGGTCAAGCAAGGGAGCAATGACATTGTTACTTGCACAGAATATTAATCTGTGTCACAGGTAGAGCAGGGAACATTAGTTTTTTCAGCATGTAGCCAGTCTATTACTCAGCCCACCTCTATTACAAAATTATGGGGCTCAGAAATACTGAATCGAGTCTTTAGTAGCAACTGAGACACGAGCCACCTAAGTGTACTTCTGATTCTCCCATCATACCAAGAGGCCTGAAGGGGCCAGAATACCCAATGGGACCTGCAACATCTGTGAGATCTCCTCCTCCACCCAGATCCAGAAATGTGCCACAAATAACCACAATTCCATAAATTAATTTCATGTCAGCAGAGGAGAAGAAATCACATTCTCAATGTCTCCATTCCATGTAGAATAAAAAATTAAACTTCAATTTTTGTGCTTCTCAGTTTAATGAACAATTTGACTCTAGAAACAAGAGGCTTTTTAAGCATATGCCACTGACACATTAAAAAAAAAAAAAAAAAAGGTCTAACAGCACACCAGTTCTGCATAGCTGAGAACAATCAGAACAGAGCCGGAAGAAAATGAAAACCCTTCTCTTTGATACCTGAACGTTACATGAATCTCTCAGGGGTCTCGAAGTCCCTCCTTGAGGGCCGCAATCCAGTCGGGTTTTCAGGATTTCCCCAATAAATGTGCAATGAAAGCAGTGCATGCACATAGATCTCATGCATATTCATTGGGGAAATCCTGAAAACCCGACTGGATTGTGGCCCTCAAGGAGGGACTTCGAGACCCTTGTACTAAGCTGTGCTAGCGTTTTTAGCGCGCGCTAAGCCCCGCGCTACGTGGAAAAACTAACGCCAGCTTTATGGAAGCATCAGCGTGTAGCGCGCGCTAAAACCACTAGCGCAGCTTAGTAAAAGGAACCCTCAGTGTACCCTTCCTGCTAGTCAGTTACCTTCCCTTAATTCTCCTCTTTCTCCCCTACCTTCTTGACTCTGTTCTGCTCTTTATTCTACCTTCTCTCTGTGCGTTGCCTTGAGCCTGCATAGATATGCACAACGCACAAATACAAGATTAGATTATATGTACAACAGATACAAGTATAGCTTCTAAATAGTGCACAAAATCTTTGCATTCAGAATGCATCAAGCCAATATTGATCTGAAATCATCCACTATGATTTGAGCCTACCCATGTCCTTTTCCGAGTATCCTGCTCCAACTGCTAATTCTGTGTGCTGCCAGATATTCTCTGCTTGGTGTAATTGGGTGTCTGTACACCCTTGGGTATAGCAGAATCCTGATAAAATTGTGAATTATGCTGTTTTTCTATACAGAAATAGTGATTTTTTTTTGCCTTACTGAACTGCTACTCTGTTAATTTAAAAAGGACGCATTGTATAGTGAAATAGCATATTGTCACTTGGTAGGTTAGCATGTTGCCCTAGAATAATTTCATTTTTATATTCTATTTCAATTCATAGTGCATTGGAAGTTTTGTTTTCATCATTTTCAATAATATTTATGCATTACTGTAAGTGGGCTTTCCTGCATATATAGTTTGAGGAATAGGAAGTGAATTTTGAACAAGTATCCATTTATAAAAAAAGAAGCCCCAGCAATTGAGGTGACAGCATGCAACACATTCAAGGCCTTGGAACACGGAAGTTTGCAAAATTCACCCGTTTGTTGTGTCAGTGTGGTGGGGGTACTCTGTCCACCGTGAATGAGAGTGGTTACGCGGATCTCATAGTCTATGCCGGGCTCCAGCCCTGTGACTTTGTAGTATCCTTCTGTGGGACCCAAAGTGTCTTCATAAACAGGAATGGATTCTCCTGCTGCAACTACAGTGATGTGGTACCCAGTAATGCTGGGGGAAGTTAGTGGTGTCCACCTCAATTCGATGCTTGAATCAGTTACATCAACAAAGGTTAGGTCAGTGAGCTGGGGCACCTCTAACAGGCCATAAAAGAGTGCAAGCAGCGAAAGGCAAAGGAAAGAAACAAAAAAGAAGCAATATTTGTCAGCTTACATGTATTAAAAATTAATGGTATGATTAGAAAAAAAATAATAAAAGCAAAAGTAGAGCATAGATTTTTTTTTATCTAATTAATATAATTTGAATTTGTCCCTTGCTCTTAAAAATGTAAATACTGACAAAAAATAATAATAATAACATAGTTGCCAATATCTTAAGGCTCATTCTGTTCTGCTATAGCAGAGCGCAAGATTAGTATTGCAATAAGCTATGGAAATGGTGCTACAGCAATCAGAAATACGAGGGGGCCGCTGAAAAGTTCTCAGTCCAACCAAGAAGAGAATGAGGTGGAGCCATGAAACTTACAAGTTAATCCACACTTTCCTTGGCACTTTTCATTTCAATTATATGAAATAAAATGAAAAGTGTCGAATAA
Organism: Geotrypetes seraphini; assembly: GCF_902459505.1. Lineage (NCBI taxonomy): Eukaryota > Metazoa > Chordata > Amphibia > Gymnophiona > Dermophiidae > Geotrypetes > Geotrypetes seraphini. Next base: position 163,183,093 of record NC_047088.1, on the reverse strand, counting down.
GTTTCATGGCTCCACCTCATTCGCTCCTTGGTTGAGCTGAGAACTTTTCAGCAGCCCCTCATAGCAGCACAGTTCCAGGTAAAGTGTTATCAATACCATCACTAAACAAGGATTATTGGTATCATCAAGGACATGAACAGATTCTCACAATGAGCAAATGCGCAACATTAAAGATGATAATTACAGTATTTTTCTGAAAAAAGCTCCTGTGAGTGTTCCACCATATACAAGTACCACTACTTACATTTATGGTACTGAATAACACTGCTTTTTTTTGTTCAAGTTAATTTTCCTAAAACGCTTGATTGTGTCACATGTTTAGGAAAATACATATGTGTTTTCCTTCAGCCCTAGAGAAAACCAAAAAAACTCTGTGGAGTGACGATGTTCCTAAATGGACTTTATTTGAAAGTGTCAAAGTTCCACTGAAATCATCCACATAAAATAATTTCATCCACATAAAAGCCTTAAAAGACCTAGTCCTCTAGGAATACAGGACCCAACAGGGTCCGCGTTTCGACAAAAAGGTGAATACGTGGGAAACTCGTTGACGCTGATAACAACACACCACTCCTCTCCTCTCTCCAGCGTCAACGAGTTTCCCACGTATTCACCTTTTTGTTGAAACGCGGACCGTGTTGGGTCCTGTATCCCTAGTGGACTAGGTCCTTTAAGGCTTTTATGTGGATGATTTATTTTTATGTGGATGAAATTATTTTATGTGGATGATTTCAGTGTACCTTTGGAACTTTGACACTCAAATAAAGTCTATTTAAGAACATCGTCACTCCACAGAGTTTTTTTTTGTTTTCTCTGGATTTTCTTTGTGGATATTTTGAGGTCAATTCCTTTTGTTTTTTTCCTTCAGCCCTATACATAGGCCCTATTAATGCTGCCCGATTTACGATTCGAATCGGTTCACCGATTCATTTCGGGTGAATCGATTCGAATCGATTTAAATTTTTTAAAAATCGGCTTCCCGATTCGGACCCTCTCCCCTCGCCCCCTTAAACAGGAGAAGCAACGCTGCTCTTGCTGGCTGGCCGCTGCCGCACCTGTTTTAGAGGGCGAGGAGGGAGGGTCAGTCGGGAAGTGCTGCTGTCCAGCCTCTCTCCTGGCCTCCCCGAAAGACTGCGCTCCCCCCACCCCCGGAAGGTCTCCGTGTTCCCCCTGGCCTCCCCGAACCGTTTACCTTATAGCTTGAGCCTGCAGTGAAGATTGCGGTTACAGCGTCTTTGCAGTGCTTTGAGCTGTTTCCTCCGCTGCGATCCTGCCTCTGACGTCAGAGGAGGGGCGGAACCGCAGCAGAGGAAACAGCTCAAAGCACTGCAAAGACGCTGTAACCGCAATCTTCGCTGCAGACTGAAGTTATAAGGTAAACAGTTTGGGGAGGCCAGGGGGAACACGGAGGACCTTCCTGGGGGGGGTACGCAGTCTTTCGGGGACAAGCCTTCAGGGGGTGGGACAGGCCTTGGGGGGGTGCAGGCCTTCAAGGGGGGAACAGGCTTTTAAGGGGGGGACAGGCCAGGGATGGTGGCATAGGCCTTCAGGGGGGACAGGAAGGCCTTCGGGTGGGGGGCAGTCCTCCAGGGGGCAGTCCTTCAGTTTGTAGGACATACCTTGGGGGGTGCAGGCCTTTAAGGGGGGAACTGGCCTTTAAAGGGGGGGTGCATGGTGCAGACCTTTAAGGGGGACAGGCCTTCAAAGAGGGGACAGGTCAGGGATGGTGGCATAGGCCTTTAGGGGGTCAGGCCTTCAAGGATGGGGGTACAGGCCTTCAGGGGGGAGGTGCATGCTTTCAGGGGGGGACAGACCTTCAGGGGAAGGGGGCCCTGGTGTAGAAGTACACGGAGGGAAGGGGGGTTCAAAGAGACGTGCATATGCCGGACTTTGGGGGGGAAGAAAAAATGGGTCTAAAAATAGAGAGAGGGAGAGAGATGATGGACAATGAGATTTAGGGAGGGAAGGAAAAGAAAGGGAGAGAAGTTGGACACAAGGGATGGTGTGGAGGGGGGGGATAGGAGGGTAGTTGGGAAAAGAAAGGGAGATATGGTGGACCCTGGGGTGGTGGGGAAGGAGGGAGAGATGCTAGATGAAAGGGTAGTTGAGAAAAGTTGGATCTGTGGATGGAGACGAAAAAAAGAAAGATGCCAGACCTCCAGGGGAGGGAAGGCAAACGGAAGGGGAGGACAGAGATGGCAGGGAGAAAGAAGAAAGGAGACCCTGGCAAGCAAGTTATCAGAAGACAACCAGAGCCTGGGACCAACAAGATCTGAATAATGACCAGACAACTAAAGGTAGAAAAAATCATTTTATTTTCTGTTTTGCGATTACAATATGTCAGATTTGAAACGTGTATCCTGCCAGAGCTGGTGATAGACCGCAAACGTGAGCTAGGATTTAACAGAAAGGAAAAGTCTTTTTTGTTTGTTTATTTTGTTTACACCACAGCGCCAGTGTGGTTAGGAGACAGCAAAGGGGGTGAAGAGCTATAAAATAAACCCACCAGGATGTTTGAAAAAAACACCCAATTGGCCAGGAAAATCGAATCGAAAAACCAATTCAGTAGGCCGAATCAAATCGAATCAAATTTTCTTTCCTGAATTGGGCAGCACTAGGCCCTAAACATAGGGCTGAAGGAAAACACATATGTATTTTCCTAAACATGTGACACAATCAAGCGTTTTAGGAAAATTAACTTGAACAAAAAAAGCAGTGTTACTCAGTACCTTAAATGTACTTGTATATGGTGGGGTTTATTTCCCCCCCCTCAACCCCCCCGGAAATGTAAGTACCAGCACTTACATATATGCAAGCAACATATTCCACAAAATTCCACACATAAAACACCAGTTAAGAAGTCAAGGTCCTAAAGCAGTGTTCTTTGATGTAAGGCCCAGGGGCCTATGACGACCCTGGATATCTCTGGGGTGGCCTCCATTACCTTTTTTTAATGCTACTCTGCCTCTCTATCCAGGCTCAGGCTAGAAAGGGGAAAGTGGATGAGGGGAAGAGCTTCATGTTTGAAGGACAAGGCACTTCTCAACAGACAAAAGAGTATGCATTTGGAAATGCTTTCACAACCTTGAGGATACCCCCAATGAAGTTTGAAGGTGGGCTGATTGGGATGGATGCAATTGACAATAACTAGTCAGCATTGCCATGGCTTAAAATGGGAACATAAGCAGTGCCTCTGCTGGGTCTGACCAGAGGTCCATCATGCTCAGCAGTCCGCTCATGCGGCAGCCCATCAGGTCCAGGACCTGTATAGTAATCCTTTATCTATACCCTTCTATCCCCTTTTCCTTCAGGAAATTATCTAATTCTTTCTTGTACTCTGTCCTATCACACCCTCTTGAAGCGCATTCCAGGTATCCACCACCCTTTGGGTGAAGAAGAACTTCCTAGCATTGGTTCTGAATCTGTCTCCTTTTAATTTTTCCGAATGCCCTCTCATTCTTGTAGTTTTCAAAAGTGTGAAGAATCTGTCCCTCTCCACTTTCTCTATGCCCTTCATGATCTTATAGGTCTCTATCATGTCCCCTCTAAGTCTCCGCTTTTCCGGGGAAAAGAGCCCCAGTTTCTCTAATCTTTCAGCATATGAAAGATTTTCCATACCTTTTATCAGCTCATTAGAATGCAAAGTAACCCCAGCTTTAAAATTAATCAAGATTACTGTCCTAAAGGCATTTTCACAATTTTAAATACTAGAGAGTAAGGCAAAATTCTCATCTCAATTACTCTTTTAAATCCCTGGCTGAAATGAGCAGTTTCCTGATATATATGGATGCCTTCAAAGACATGCATAAGCCAATGGCAAACATTTTGTACTCCCATCCATAATTGGGAATACTATATATGTTTATTTTTTATCCTTCCCTAAGCATGACCTCTTAGAATCTATGCATTCCTTACAGTGGCCTAGCTAGGGAGGTTGGCGCCTGGGGGCGATGGCCCCCCGCATTGCATTGCTGTGCACCCCCGCCGCTCACCGCTTGAGCGCCTCCCCCCCTCGCATACCTCTTGAAATGTTCACTGGCATGATCAGCATCTTCCACCTGCTGTTTGCGCCAGCCTCGGCTCCCTTTCGATGTCACGTCCTGGTCCTGCGACCAGGACATGACGTCAGAAGGGAGCAGAGACTGACAGGAGCAGCAGATTGAAAGCTGCTTGCGCTGGCGAACATTTCAAGAGGGGCACAGGGGAGGCACCAGCACTGGCACCCCTGCGAAGATGGTGCCAAGGCAGTCCGACTCCCCCACTCCCCTTACTATGCCACTGATCCCACAGTATGCAGACATCCAAATAGCGATAATGTTAAAGGAGAAATTAGGTTCTTACCTGCTAATTTTCTTTCTGTTAGCTTCTCCAGACCGGTACAGTACTCTACCCTTTTCTGACTTTCTGTGGTGATTGCGGTTTTTGTTCGTGTGAAGATTTTGCTTTTCTGTGGGTTCTAATATTCTTCTAGGGCCGGTGAGATACAAGAACAGCAGCTATGGCTCAGCAGGCATAGCTGTGGGGACATTTTCACTGCAGGGCTTGGTTCTATGCATTTTCAAACAGCGTTACTATCCCCTTTTTTTATAAAACTGTGATAGCAGTTTCTAGCACGAGAAGCCACGCTGAATGGCCCACGCTGCTCCCAACGCTCATAGGAACTCAATGAGCGTCGGAAGCAGCATGGGCTATTCAGCGCGGCTCCCCGCGCCAGAAACTACTATCGCAGTTTAATAGAAGAGGGACTATCTGTTTGTTGTTTTACTCTCCTGTTTGGAGTGTTCTTACTGTTTATTAGTTAAGTTTTTTCTTAGTTCTGCTTGGCTATTCGGCAGACTGAATTGGGAGGGGAGCTTCAGCTAATATACTACAACCAAAGTTTTGGTCTCAGTCTCCACCTCCTGGTCATAGTGAGACATTACCCATCAGTAACGTAAAGAACTGTACCGGTCTAGAGAGCGACACAGAATTAGCATTTACACCTGTAAATCTTGCTATTTACATGTGTAGATGCTACACAATTTTAGAATCCTTTAAATCAGGGGTGCCCACACTTTTTTGGCTTGCGAACTACTATTAAAATGACCAAGTCAAAATGATCTACCAACAATAAAATTTTTAAAAACACATAGCACACTGTACACAGAGAAAATGTTAATTATCATTTATATTTGCAAGGCAGATGACTTTAAAATATGCAATGTCACCTGAGTAACAACTATACATAAATAGACAAATATACCCCCTCCCTTTTTACTAAACCACAATAGCGTTTTTTTAGCGCAAGGAGCTGCACTGAATGCCCCTTGTTGCTCTCAACACTCATAGGCTCCCTGAGCTAAAACCCGCTATTGCGATTTAGTAAAAGGGGACCATAATGCAAAATATAGACAGTAGATATAAATTCTCAAAATGGATACATTTTGATCACTAAATTGAAAATAAAAACATTTTTCCTACCTTTGTTGTCTGGTGATTTCATGAGTCTCTGGTTGCACTTTCTTTTTCTGACTGTGCATCCAATATGTCTTCCCTTCTTTCTGCCTCCTGCATGCTTCGTCTATTCCAGACCTCATTCCATTCCCCAACCAACATCTCTGTCCTTCCATGAGTCCAACTTTTTCTTCCTCTCTCCCTGCCCCCTCCCCTTTCTTTCTTTCTGTCTCCCTCCCCCTTACTTTCTCCCTGCCTGTCTTTCTGTTTCCATGTTCTGCCTCCCTGACTTTGTCTCCCCTTGTTCTCATAGCCTGGAGATTTGAACATTCTCTAGTTTCTACTTTTGGCATTCCTTGGCAGTTATCTCTTCATACGTTCACTGCACACAACTGTTGGGACCATGCTTCAGCACAAGACAATGTCTTTAGCCATGCAGTGCTGACCAACCTGTCCTCATTGCCGACTTCTGGGCCCCCAAGCCACCACCGACACCATTGAGTTCTTTGTTTTCTGATGCTGCAACAGGCCAGCAGCCTTCTCTCTAACGTTAAATTCTGATGTTGGAGAGGACCGGCTTGGAACTTCCTCTCCGACGTCAGGCTGGCGTGCCCGGTGCTTCTTTAGTCACTGTTGGCTTGTTGTGGTGTCGGGGAGAACGCAAAGGCAACGTGATCGACTCGCGTTGCCTTTGTGATCTACTGGTCAATCGTGATCAACCTTTTGGGCACCCCTGCTCTAAATGATGGCAGAAACCCCTCCCCTCCTACAAGTCCATTAAATCTACCTGAATATCTATTTATATACAACCCAAACCAACACCCAATTAAAACACTAGTAAAATCCAGACTTCGGACTTCAGTTTCTGTAAGTGTCATATAGTTTCTGAAGTGTCATATAGTTGAAAAAGAAAACATCATAAATTTTTGCCCCAAAAATCAATGTCCTTGATAATAACCAATTCATTCACAAAAAAAAGAAGAAGCAAGGGACAATCCAGAGTGGTAGATCATGAAAATCTCTCATTCATTAATCTCTTTAGCATAAGCAGAAATGAGCAGACAACCAATAATAGAAACATCAATTTTGTGCTTTTATCAGAGTTATGGTAATGGGATGGGACACTGTCAATGTTGATCTAATGGCTGTAAGTGAATCTATTAATGAGGTCAAATCAGAAGGCATTATAAAATGGAATTAGCAAAAGGAGGGTGCCAGTTGACTGATAGCCATCCCGTCTCAGTGTTGGTTATTGGGAATTATATACCTCGCTCATCAGAAAGATTTGTGCAGTTTTACAATGGAGTCACATTTTAAAAATTCCTCACAAAGTATGAAGAAAAAGAATAAGCATTTTACAAAATTTCATCCATTTTCATTAAAGCAATAAATTATTTTGCTTGAAAGAACATTTCCTAGATGGTCATGAAGAGACTTTTGCATTTCACAATGGACAAGCAATGAAACTGGAACATATACTCTTTTCATGAATTATTGCCTTAGTCCAAGCATGGGTTTCTGAAACAGTATGCATCAGTAAAATTAAAGAACAGGACTCTATTGCAAAAAAAAAAAGATTAAGAAGCATAAAATAAGATGTAAGCTTTATGACTATTCCCATTGAAATGGAAGCTGCTAGATGTTAAACAATAACAAACCCACAGTATATTGTTTTTACCTTGTGTGATTATTTTTGAGATGGGCTCACTCTCCAGGTCATTTTTGACAGAGTACACACTGACATTGTACTCTACTCCTGGACTCAAGTTTTCAAAGGTCCAGGAAGTCTGCTTTTCACCAACCTCTTCATCCAAAGTGATACTATGCTGACCACTAGTAGGAGCAGTTGTAATTCGGTACCCAGTAATGCCTGAAATTAATACAATATAAGTAATCTAAACACTTGAAGCATTTCAGAAATGAAATATTTATATATTTAAGATACATGGGGGAACATAAGAATAGCCTTATTGGGTCAGTAGCCCAGTAGCCCGTTCTCACAGTGGCCAATCCAGGTCACTAGTACCTGGCCAAAACCCAAGGTGTAGCAATATTCCATGCTACCAATACAGGGCAAGCAGTGGCTTCCCCCATGTCTTTCTCAATAACAGACTATGGATTTTTCCTCCAGGAACTTGTCCAAAGCTTTCTTAAAATCAGCTACACTATCCGCTCTTACCACATCCTCTGGCAACGCGCTCCAGAGCTTAACTATTCTCCAAGTGAAAAAAAATTTTCCTCCTATTGGTTTTAAACGTATTTCCCTGTAACGGAAGTGGATGTATATGTGGATGTGTCAGGGGGTGGGACAAAGGTTGAGGTCTGCCTGGGGGGGAGTGGGGTGGAATCAGAAGGAAGGAAAGGCTGCTGCTGCGGCTTAATTTTTGTTTGACAGTTAGGACAGCGGTCGTGCTACCAGACTGCCAGTAGTGAGGCTGTACTTAACACTGTCAGCAATCATAACAACTATTGCACCTCCGCTCTGCCTCTTGTCATATCCGCTACCCACTTCTACTGTATTAAAACAGCTACCACAGGTGTTTTTTTTTTCATCATAATGGATGGTCTTAGCACACTGCTGTCATTAGCTCAGGTCTGCACTAATATCCACTGTGCAGTAAAACCCATGCTAAGTAGTTAACACAGCTTAGTAACACAAGACTAACACTAGGGCGGTTTTGGGGGCTGCAGCTTCCAGGGCCACACTTTGGGAATGCTTTTCAGATTGGGGCAGGGACACAACAGGAATCCACAATTTTTTAAGTTTTTGGCCCCTTTCTCTTGGCAGCTTAGTGGCATGATGCTAGAGAGTTGCACGGTTACAGAAATACCCATATCCGCAGGAGCTGATGCTATTATTTATTTCCTCGCAAGCCCTCTGTTTCTACCCAATACCAACAGACCCCTTTTGGCTTTTTGGATGGCATTTACTATTCAAACAATGAGTGTTCCAAGCCTCATGCTGGTGCTCCAACTGCCTCTCTCATTGTATTTCAAGCCTCATTCTGGAGTCACCAAAGATTTTGACTACACTCCTGTGGGAATCCCATGATAACTTCTTCTGCCCCCACGGGAATCCCATGGCAACTTCTTCCATACTCATGGGAATCCCACGGGTTCTACAGGATTCTTGCAGTCCCCATTCTTGTGCAGCTCTCTATCTGATGGACTTTCACTAAAACTACTTACAAAGTGGCTTGCAAGCAACATTCAAGTTTCAAGTTTATAAAAAATTTGTTATCCTGCCTTTTTAAATTACAAAGCGGCTTTACAATAAACTAGTCTTTAAGCCCGTTATATTAACGGGTGCTAGAATAGATTTGTGTGTCTGTCTTTCTTTCTTTCTGTCTCGGTCTTTCTCTCTCCTTGGCTGCTGTATGTCTGTCTGTCTTTGTTTTGGTGTCTGTTTCTTTTAATCTGTCTCTGTAGCCCCCTGTCCTTCTGTGTGTGTCTTTTTTTTTCTGTTTGTCTCTCTCTCCTTGTCCAAAGTTGGTTTTTTTTTTCTTTAAATCTGTCTCTTTAGACCCCTGTTCTTCTGTGTGGTTTTTTGACTGTCACCTTCTGTCTATCTCTTTGACTGCTGCCTGTATTTCTTACTTTTGGCCTCTCTGTCTGTGTTTGTTTTGGTGTTTGTCTCTTTGGCTGCTGTATGTGTTGGTTTTTTTTTTTTTCTGTGTCTCCTATTATTAACCAGCATTCCATCCCTGTCCATTTCCCTCCCCCCACTACTTCCCTGTGCAGCAGCAGCGTTTCCCCTACCCCCTCTTTCCCTTCCCGCAGTCCGGCCGGCTCCCTTAGTCCCTTTCCGCCTCCCCTTCCCTTCCCACGGTCCCGACAAACCTGCGACTCCAATAGCGTCTGCAGCACTGTACACATGCTGTTTCGGGGCCTTCTACTGCCCTGATTTGCTCTGCCACATCTCTGATGATGTCATCAGGGACGTGCCAGAGTAAATTAGGGCAGTAGAAGGTCCCAAAGCAGCGTGTGTACAGTGCTGCAGACGTTGATGGAGTCGCAGGTTTGTCAGGACCACGGGAACGGAAGGGGGGGGCGGGAAGGGACTAAGTGAGCCGGTCGGATCATAGGAAGGGAAGGGGGGGCAGCAAGTGAGTAAGTGAGCTGGTCAGATCGCGGGAAGGGAAGGGGGGCGGCAAGGGAGTAAGTGAGCCGGTTGGATCGCGGGAAGGGGGGCGGCAAGGGATTAAGTGAGCCTGAAGCCGCGAGTGTGGGGCCATTTCTGCAGCCGCGCGAGGTGGGGAGCAGAGAGGCTTCTCTGGCGTGCATGCGCACTCTGCCGGCCACATCCCGACAGATCAGGACTCAGGGAACACGGGATAAAGAGTGCGCATGCGCGCTTAGCATATTATTATTATAGATAAAAAACAGAAAGCACATTACGGACACATTAAAATAATAACTAATTTTTATTCAATAAAGACATCTACAAAGTCTCACAAATCAGACTCACACGAGAAGAAGTCAGCAATCTGAGATACTGCAGGTTGATGACTCCCGTGGTAACTGAAAATGTGCTAAAAACCTGTCTTTTAAGACATCTTGATAACATCCCTCCTTAATTTATTCACTGCCCAGACCCTATCCATAAGTGTGCTCGCTTTCAATCAATGTTCCATCACATTTATGTGTCATTTTGTATAACAGCATATACCTAGAATATTGACATTCTTTGGTGTTTAAATGTTGGTGCCCTTCTTAAAGAATTGCCCCTTAGAAGGAAATTCTATATATGGCACCCAAGAAAATGACACAAAAGCCCTCTTATTACCGCTATACTTAAGAAAATGTAATTTTTATTTAATGTTTTGAAAGCAGTTAAAGAATTTTCTGTTCAATGTATAGTCAGATTAGTTTAAATAGCTAATCTAAATCTTATTGTAAACCACATTGAGCTCTATGAGTGATCTCTTCTTTATTACATTATTTGTTTGCAGATACAGTAGAGGCAATAGACACTCGCAGCCTGTTTTAAATTGTCCATTTACCTGGAGACGTGCTTCTCTTCCAAGAGACAGTCAACGTCCCACTGTCCGGGCTGGGTTCCAAGTGAAGGTTGGTTGGTGGAGACAGAGCTAAGAATAATGAACAAAATGCATGTAAGCTAATAATTCTGCCCCATGTTTTATGCTTTTTTTTAAACACACAAAAAATGTATAATGCAATATTATAGAAAGGAAAGTTCCATAAAGTGAAGTAAATGGTGCACAAAGTTGGTTTTCAGCTTTGGGACTTGGTATAACTTTAATCAAAAAAAAAAAGTTATACAGTTAGTATGATGACACTCATACATTTTGAGCTGCTGAAGATGTGTATAAGTTACTCTTATTTATCAGTCACCATTTAGGGCTCCTTTTACTAAGCTGTGTTAGCGTTTTTAGCGCACGTATTTTAGCATGCGCTAAACCCACGCTATGTGGCTAGAACTAACGCCAGCTCAATGCTGGTGTTAGCGTCTAGCACGTGTGGCAATTTAGCGTGCGCTATTCTGCGCGTCAATTCCCTAATGCGGCTTAGTAAAAGGAGCCTTTAATGTGACGCTTAAACATTTAATAAAGAATGTGCCTGAATTGTGACTGTCTGAAATTTACATATTCTGCAGTAATTTGGCTGAATGTGTATATTTTTGGCCCACTCTGTCCAAAACCATGTATATTTTTTGTCCACTCTGTCCAAAACCATATCCCTTTTTTAAAATGTAGAATTTTTGATATTATGCCCCTGTTTTTTCTTTTTTTTCTCCACAAAAGAAGCACTTATGCAATCAGTGTTGCCAACAACCACATATGTGCTTTTAAATATTGACTTGCATATAATCAGAAAAATTGAACTACAACAAAACTAAACTAAACTAAAACTAAGCCTTAATTTTATATACCGCGTCATCTCCACGGAAGTGGAGCTCGACACGGTTTACAGGAATTAAAACAGAGAAAGGAACTCCAATGGAAGGAAGAAGGGCTGCTAAACAGGAAGGAAAGAGGGGGCTTTGAATAATGGAGGTGGGGGGGTGGTTACATTTTGGAGAAAAGCCAGGTTTTCAGATGTTTTCTGAAGTGTTGGAGGGAGGTCGAACTCCGAAGATGGGCAGAGAAGCTGTTCCACAGCTTGGTGATCCTGAAGAGGAGGGATGTTCCAAGTTTTCCTGTATGGGAAATGCCATTTAGAGATGGGAAGGATAGTTTAAATTTCTGAGTGGATCTGGTGGAGTGGGTACTCGAGAGCCAGGATAGTGGAAAGAGGGGAGGAAGGATGCCGTGAAGAGATTTGAAGGTGAGACAGGCGCACTTGTCTCAAAACAAAACAAAGGAACAGAAGGAAAGAAGGAAGGACTCTCTGAGACAGAATCAGAAAACCTTAGATTGAACTAAAGACAATTATAGGTTTCCCATCAGTTCTGACTAGAACAGGAAACACACTGTGGAACTTGATGGTGGGGGAAAATAACTTTCTCTGTAAATTGCTTGGCTGAAAATATTCTCCTCCAGAGATAATACAACCGCCAAGGCAGTTATATTTATCCCTGGCAACATAGACTAACACCCACCCCCCACCCCCGGGACCCTGCATTATGACCTCTCTCTTCAGTTCCCAACTCCCTCACCTACCTCCTCTTTGGTCGTTGTTAAATCTTCAGGCAGCCACCACGCAGCATCAACGAGATGAGCCTGCTGCCATCGGCCTGCCCCGGAAGACTTCATTCAGAAGCAACTTCCTGTTCCTTCCTAGGTGATCTGGTGCTGAATGAAGGGTTCCAAGACAGGCTGATAGCAGCAGGCTTATCTCGTTGACGCTGCACAGCAGCTGCCCGAAGATTTAAAATAACAGTGACCGAGGAGGAGGTAGGGGAGTCGAGAGCTGAAGAGAGAAGTCGTGCCGCAGGGTCCCGCTGGGGGGGAGGGAGGGGGAAAGAAGAACATATGCTACATGCCACGGGCTGGGGGTAGGGGGTTGTGAAGACAGGGAAGGACAGTTATTGCATAGGCTGGGAGGGAGTTGGGAAGGACAGATGCTGCATGGGCTGGGGGGTTAGGAAGGGAGGGAAAGAGAGATGCTGCCAGTGGGGTAGGGAAGAGAAAAAGAGAATTGTTAGATATAGATGCATGGAGTGGGAGGGAAAGAGAGATGGTATACACGGGGAAAGGGAGAATTGTTGGATATAATAGTGGTGGAGGAAAGGAGAAATGTTACATTGGGAGGGAGTAGAGATGACTCAAAGAAGGGAGAGATGTCAGATTCTGGTGAAGGGTGATGGAAGGAGAGAGAGAGAGTTGTCAGACCATTGGAATGGAAGGAGGGGAGAGAGATATGCCAGACTGTAGGAAGGAGAGGAGAGAAATGCCAGACCTTGGGAAAGGAAAAGAGAGAGATATTGGACCATGGGAAGAGGGAGGGAAAGAGAGAGAAATGCCAGACCTTGGGAAAGGAAAAGAGAGAGATATTGGACCATGGGAAGAGGGAGGGAAAGAGAGAAATGCCAGACCTTGGGAAGTGGGAAACAGAAAGACAGATGTCGGACCATGGGAAGAGGGAGGGAAAGAGAGAGAGATGTCAGCCCACTGGGACAGACATAGAAAAATGCTTGAGTACCTGAATAAATTCATGTAAACCGTTCTGAGAAAATTGAATAAATAAGTTATGCAAGTAAGTGGGAGCCCCATTCATGTCCAACTGACACCAATAAGTGATAGAGTTACACGGATGATATGTAAATGTTGGTGCCCAGATTATAAGATTGCCCTTCATATGTAGTGTTTTGGTCCCCTTTGCTACTGGAGTAAAAGGAGATGCTGCATGGGTAGTTCCCCTTTGAAAAGCAGCTACGAAGTTCACATGTACTCAAAAGTACCTGCAGACCTTCTGTCTCGTGGGATATTGAAAATCACCTCAATGAAAACAATTGGAGAATATTTAAAAGAAACAAAAGCATCATACGTGTTACTACAGTCTTGGTGATGGAACCACCCCTCTCCTGGTTATCTGTCAGGACAGATAAGCTGTAAGTATACTCCACTCCAGGGCTCAAACCGGAGATGACAATGCTACCAGACTCAGAAATCACTTCTCGTGGAGCCTCTCCTCCTTGACTTGGCCTCACGCCCAACTAAATGACAAGAAAATAAAAATGAAAACTCACTCTATAAAATTATTTTAAGTTCACGTTTGATGAGAAGATATCAACAAAATATACAAGGCATAAGTCAATCTCTGGCTAATATAATACAAGAAATAGCTGTTTCTCTCCTACTTGACAGAAATATTCCCCAACATTGTTTCCTAGTATAAAAATATTTACTACAGAACGATAATATCTGCAGATAGCCTTATCTCATACACAGAATGGAGAGATTACATGGGCTATTGCCTAATATTTTGCCCAGCACAGCAATTAGAGAGCCTGCAAAACGTAGTCAGAGATTGGTTTGTTTGGCCTGTTCAACTATAAATGTGTTTCACTACCCCATTCCACTTCACTAATAGGGATTTCTGGTTTACACATAGAAAAATGCTTGCTAGTGCAGTGGGTACATTGTGATATTGCTGTTTTAAGTTTGATTTACAGTGCTGTTAAATGTTTATATTTCTGATACGGTATCATGTTAGTCCTATTACTAGGCTTCAATGGAAAAATTGTCTTACCTGCTAATTTTTTTTCCTTTAGTCCTACCACACTAGATCTGCACAGATGGATTGTATCCGTTGATCAGGAGATGGAGACAGAGAAACATTTTAATTCCATATGATTTGACCCTTAAGGGCACTGTGCAGTAGTAGAATGCTCAGTTCTTCAAATGACAAAGCAATGGTGCTCATTTCCAAATTTCCAATCAAATTTTGTAGGCATCCAATACCTTAAGCTACAAAATGGTTTACTCTACTGACACTCAGTTTTATAACTGGGTCAGGATTCATGTCAGAATCCAAAGAGTTAAGTGAAGGAATTTTAGTATAGATTAATGTTTAACTGTGAAATAAGAAACAGGAAAATACCAACTAGGGAGGGTTTCTGAACTAGTCTGGTAGGACGAAAGGAAAGAAAATGATCAGATAAGGCATAAATTTTCCTTCCTTAGCATCCATACTAGAGCAATCCAGAACAAGTGGGCTATAGCAAAAGAATATTAACCTCCATAAAGGGTGCACGTCTCAAGCAATTGGTATTGGAGCCCACCAGGGACCAGGCGTTACTAGACCTAGTTTTCACCAACGGAGATAGCGTCACGGAAGTCTCAGTAGGAGACACACTGGCCTCCAGCGACCATAATATGGTATGGCTCAACCTCAAGAAAGGTTTCCCTAAGACAAACACAGCAACAAGGGTTCTCAACTTTAGAGGCACAGACTTCAACCGCATGGGAGATTTTGTCCATCAGGAGCTACATAAACAAGCAATATCTGACAATGTGGAGGATATGTGGTCGTCTCTGAAGTCCATCCTACACGAAGCAACAGACCGATACATAAAGACAGTAAGTAAACGCAGGAGAAACAAAAGACCCCAATGGTTCAGTAAAGAAATTTCAGACCTAGTTAAACAGAAAAAAGATGCATTTATCACCTACAAACATTTAGGCAGAGAGGGGGCGAAAGAGGACTATCTAGACAGATCTAAAGCTGTCAAAACAGCAGTCAGAGAAGCCAAACTCCGAATGGAGGAAGAGCTAGCACGGAAAATTAAGAAAGGGGATAAATCTTTCTTCAGCTATATTAGTGACAGGAAAAGAAACAAAGATGGGATAGTACGCCTGAAGCAATCGGACGGTAACTTTGCGGAATCAGATTCTGAGAAGGCAGAACTACTAAACAAATACTTCTGTTCAGTGTTCACCCGCGAAGCGCCGGGAGCTGGTCCACAGCTGCAGACGGGAGATAACCAGAAAGACCCGTTTCAAGTTTCAAGTTTCAAGTTTATTAGGATTTTATATACCGCCTATCAAGGTTATCTAAGCGGTTTTTACAATCAGGTACAATGACGAACTATCAAGACTCAAAGTAAACAAAGCCATGGGACCGGATAACCTACACCCCAGAATGCTCAGGGAGTTAAGGGAAGTCCTGGCAGAACCATTATCTGTTCTTTTCAATCTTTCCCTAAGCACAGGAAGGGTCCCCTTGGACTGGAAAACCGCCAACGTAATCCCACTCCACAAAAAGGGCTGCAGGACAGAGACAGCAAACTACAGACCAGTGAGTCTCACGTCTATAGTGTGTAAACTCATGGAAACACTGATCAAACAGAATATTGACACAATCCTAGACGAAGAAAAACTGCGTAATCCACACCAACATGGGTTCACCCAGGGTAGATCCTGCCAATCTAATCTGATTAGCTTTTTTGACTGGGTTACTAGACAACTGGACGCCGGAGAGTCACTGGACGTGGTATATTTGGACTTCAGTAAAGCATTTGATAGCGTCCCTCATCAAAGATTACTGAACAAGCTGAAATCGATAGGATTAGGAGACACTCTAACTACATGGGTTGGGGATTGGCTGAGCGGTAGACTTCAGAAGGTGGTGGTGAACGGTACCCCATCTGAAGCATCGGACGGGATCAGTGGAGTGCCGCAGGGCTCGGTCCTGGGCCCGATTCTATTTAACTTAATCATAAGAGATATGACGCAAGGACTTAGAGGAAGGGTATCACTGTTCGCCGACGACGCCAAACTTTGCAACATAGTAGGCAAAAGCTTATTACCTGATAATATGACACACGACCTACTATTGCTGGAACAATGGTCAACTACTTGGCAGCTAGGCTTCAATGCTAAAAAATGCAAGATAATGCACCTGGGTAAGAGAAACCCGCGTAGAACTTATGTACTAAATGGTGAGACCTTGGTTAGGACCACGGCGGAACGCGACCTAGGGGTGATCATTAGTGAGGACATGAAGGTTGCCAATCAAGTGGAGAAGGCTTCCTCCAGGGCAAGACAAATGATGGGGTGTATCCGCAGAGGTTTCGTCAGCAAGAGACCTGAAGTTATGATGCCGTTGTACAGAGCCATGGTGAGGCCTCACTTGGAGTACTGTGTTCAGTTTTGGAGACCGCACTACCGAAAGGACGTGATGAGGATCGAGTCGGTTCAGCGAACGGCCACCAGGATGGTCTTGGGGCTCAAGGATCTCACGTATGAAGAAAGATTTAAAAAATTGCGGCTGTACTCACTTGAGGAAAGAAGAGAACGAGGAGATATGATTGAAACATATAAGTACATCACGGGACGCATCGAGTCAGAAGATGATATCTTCTGGCTCATGGACCCTCGACCACCAGAGGGCATCTGCTGAAAATCAGGGGAGGGAAGTTTCATGGCGACTCCAGGAAGTACTTCTTCACCGAAAGAGTAGTGGATCATTGGAACAGACTCCCACTCCAGGTGATAAAGGCCAGCAGCGTGACGGATTTTAAGAGAAAATGGGATACTCACGTGGGATCTTTAAGGGAGTAAATTCAGGGGAGGGGATACTTGGAATGGGCAGACTTGGTGGGCTATAGCCCTTTTCTGCTGCTTTTTTCTATGTTTCTATAGCAAGAAAGTTCTCCAAAGAGGGTGGGATTAAAAATCTCTGGCTGAATAAAATATAAACCCAAGTGCAGGAAGGCTGGAAGCATTAGAGAGCTCTGAATTCCGAAGAGATTGGTGTTTATTACAAAACCAATTTGTTGTTTGAAAGTATGCCATGATGATAGGCACACAGAAATATAGAAACATGATGGCAGGTAAAGGTCAAATGGCCCAACCAGTCTGCCCATCCTCAGCATCTACTATCTCTTCCTTACCCTAAGAGAACCCACATGCCCACTCTTCAATTCACAGTCCTTGTTTCCACCACCTCCATTGGGAGTCTATTCCACACATCCACCACTCTTTCTGTAAAAAGTACATCCTTAGATTACTCCTGAGCATATAACCTCTTCATCATATCCTTTTTCATTCCAGAATTTTCCTTCATTTGAAAATGGCTCATATCCTGTACACTAATGCTACAGAGATATTTAAATGACTCAGTTATACAGTATTCCCTTTCTCCCGCCTTTCTTCCAGAGTATACATATCGAGGTCTATAAGTCTGTCCTCATATGTTTTATGACAGTCCACTATTTTGTTTTGTAGCTACCTCCAGACCAACTCCATCCTATTTATATATTTTTGAAGGTGCAGTCTTCAGAACCGCACATAGTATTCTAAATGGGGCTTCACAATAGACTTATACAAGAGCACCACAACTTCTTTTTTCCTGCTGGCCATTCCTCTCCCTATGTACCCAAGCATTTTTCTGGCTTTGACCGCCTTAAGATCATCAGATACAATCACCCCAAAGACCCACTCTTCTTTCATACACAGAAGAACATCATCCCCTATACAAGGGGTAGGCAATTCTGGTCCTCGAGAGCCGGAGTCAGGTTAGCTTTCAGGATATCCACAATGAATATGTACGAGATGGATTTGCATGCACTGCCTCCTTGAGATGCAAATCTATCCCATGTATATTTATTGTGGATATCCTGAAAACCTGACCTGGCTCTGGCTCTCGAGGACCAGAATTGCCTACCCCTGCCCTATACTATACCATTCTAGTGGGAAGAAGGTTTGAACAGAAGTATCGCAAGTAGAAGCACAGAAACAGAGATGTTAAACATGAGCAAGTAGAAAGTGATGCATCAAGTTTCAAGTTTTATTAAAATTTGATAAAACGCTAATCATAAATACTAATGGGCTCATAATCAAAAGAGAAAAACATCCAAAAGCCGGCTTAAGTTGGCACTTGGATGAACATTGTCAAAATACGTCCAAGTGCCGATAATAAAAACGGGTTTTGGACGTATTTCTAAACGACCTAGGCCTTCATAGTGCCGCTGAACGAGCATCGCTAAACGGGGCGTTTCAGGAGGAGAGTCGAGGGCGGGAGTTGGGCCGGCTTAGACTTAGTCATACTGCATGTATAACCGAAAGTTATATAGCACAGGATCAACGGAATTTGGATGTTGTGACTTAGATCATTTAAAACATGGTCTAAGACACAAAAACTCACCTAAAGCTACCAGATAAGCACTGCAGACACAAACTACAGACCCCCACACACTACCCCAGTGACACACCGACCCCCCCCTCCCAACCCCATAAAAATCGTAATCACACCTTTAAAATTCAGCCTTCAGACCATCATCACCTGGCAGCCTGGCATAGGAAAGCCTAGTCGTCCTGCACAGAGGCAGCTTAAGGGACCCATGGAGAGGAGGCCCCATGCCCATAAGCCCCTGTAATCACTGCATTGATACTGAAACATGCGTACTCCCCTATACACCCCCAAAACCCTTTTGTACTGGCATATAAGTGGCTCCTGCAGCCATAAGGGCTATTAGGGTGGTAGATAAGTGGGTCTAGGGGATTCTGGATGTGGTTTGGGAGGCTCACCATGACCTATAAGGGAGCTGCAGTGAGATGATAACATGGCTCCCTTTTTGTAAAGTTCACAGCAGTGCCCTGTAAGGTACCCCACTATTTAGGTGCCATGTCTGGGTGTTCAGTCCATCACTTTTCAGACCCCTCCCATGTCCAAAAAGGGCTTGTTCTAGGCGTTTTTGACTTGGATGAAAAGTTGGACGAAAATGTAGTATAAAGATGGACGATTTAGCGACTTGGACGATCAGATCGGTAGGACATATAATTAGACGATTTTCAAAACCAAAAAAAATTTGGACGTATTTTTCGAAAATGTGTCCTAGGCTGTTTTTTTACTTTGGACAACTTGTGACTTAGACGAAAATGGACTTAGACGTTCCTTTCAATTATGCCCCTCCACGTGTTTGACAATAAATATTAAAATGGGGAACAATCAATGGACTTAAAACACAACTTTGCTTACATGAAAGCAACAGGAAAGTGGGGAGAAATACAATTTTAAAAGGATGCATGTGGGATAGAGGAACCATTAACTATAGCTATGTGATGCTGGGTTCTATGTTAGGAGTCACTGCCCAGGAAAAGGATCTAGGTGTCATTTCTGAGGATACGTTGAAATGCTCAGCTCAATATGCGGTGGCAGCTAATAAAGCAAATAGAATGTTAGGAATTATTAGGAAAGGAATGGAAAACAAAGATGAAAATGTTATAATGCCCTTGTATCACTCTATGGTATAGCCACAACTCGCCGTATCTCAAAAAAGATATAGCGGAATTAGAACAGGTACAGAGAAGGGCAATGAAAATTATAAAAGGTTTGGGACGACTTCCGTATAAGCAGAGGCTAAAGTGTCTAGGGCTCTTCAGCTTGGAGACGGCTCAGGGGTGTTTTGATAGAGGTCTATAAAATACTGAGTGGAGTGGAAAGGGTAGATATGAATTGCTTGTTCACTCTTTCCAAAACTATGAGTACTAGGTGTAGGGGGCATGTGAAGCTATTAAGTAGTAGATTTAAAACAAACCAGAGAAAATATTTCTTCACACAAGGTGTAATTAAACTCTGGAATTTGTTGCCGGAGAATGTGATGAAATCAGTTAGTTTAGCGGGGTTTAAAAAAGACTTGGATAATTTCCTAAAAGAGAAGTCATAGAAACATGATGGCTGATAAAGGCCAAATGGCCCATCCAGTCTGCCCATCCTCAATAACCATTATATCTTCCTCTCTCTAAGACAGGGGTCTCAAAGTCCCTTCTCGAGGGCCACAATCCAGACAGGTTTTCAGGTTTTCTGCAATGAATATGCATGAGATCTATGTGCATGCACTGCTTTCAATGCATATTCATTAGGGAAATCCTGAAAACCCGCCTGGATTGCGGCCCTCAAGGAGGGATTTTGAGATCCCTGCTCTAAGAGATCTCATGTGCCTATCCCATGCTTTCTTGAATTCAGACACAGTCTTTGTCTCCACCATCTCTTCTGGGAGACTGCTCCATAGGCTATTATTGATATGGCTTGGAGAAATCCACTGCTTATTTCTAGGATAAGCAGCATAAAATCTGTTTTACTACTTGGGATCTAGCTAGGTACTTGGGACCTAGGTTGGCTACCATTGGAAACAGGATACTGGGCTTGATGGACCTTCGGTCTGTCCCAGTATGGCAATTTTTATGTTCTTATGTTGTCTCTTTCAGAATGGAGGGAAAACTACTGTAATGTTAAATATATAAGCCTACAGAAATGCACAAACATTGAAAAATCAGTGCAGAGATGATCAGTGTTTATAACCCACCAATCTCAAACATAATACTAGAGAGTAGAGAATGACAAGGTGGTGGTTACCCGCGGCTAGCCGTGTTTAGCCGCGGGTAACCCACCAAAATAGTGACCAAAAAAAATGGTCACCGCAAGTTCAGGAACAAGGCAATTCACCGCCCCGTGGGGCGGTGAATGGTAGCACGGGGCGGTGAACCATCTGGAAGGTGCGGTGAACGAGCGGCAGCCCACTCTCTCCCGCCGGCCGGCCGACCATGCATCTCCCTCCCTCCCTCCCTTCTTTTCCCTTACCTTTTCTTGTTAAAACGTGCGTTTTCTATAAGGCTAGGAGCTGTATTACAGCCGGAGCCTTGAAGTCAAGTCGCGTTGCACACTGGAAAAAGTCTCCTCTGACGCAACTTCCTGTTTCCGGTTGCATCGGAGGAGACTTTTCTAGCTGGCAACCCGACGCAACTTCAAGGCTCCGGCTGTAATACAGCTCCTAGCCTTATATAAAACGCGCGTTTTAACAAGAAAAGGTAAGGGAAAAGAAGGGAGGGAGGGAAATGCAAGGCTGGCCGGTGGGAGGGAGCTGCTGGACCGCGTGAAGGGTGCTGGGGGTGGGGGGATGGAGAGGAGAAGACGCTGAAGACGGGGATGGGGCTGGGGCGGTAAAAGAGACAACGGGGCTGTGAAGGGGACGGCAGAGACGGGGATGGGACGGTGAAAGGGACAGCGGGGACGGGGCAGTACAGAGGATGGTGGTCCGGGGACGGGGACATAGTTTTTCCCCCGTGTCATTCTCTACTAGAGAGCTACTAAAAACGGGGAACTCTAGATGTGCACCACCTGATATTCAGTGCTATTAGCCAGCCAGAAATGGTTCCTAGCTGGCCATCTGCCGATATTCAACAGGAGTTGTTGGCTATCTCCCATTGAATATCCCATTCCCTGGATTGGCCAATGATTGGTTATGTCACACGACATAGCTGGTCACTGCCAATATTCAGCAGCTAGCTAGCTGAGGCTAGACAGACCTGCCTAAAAAGCAGGTCTGTCTTTAGCCACTAGGCTTTAGCAGGCCAGCCATTAAATATGGGCTTGGCCAGCCAATCCTTTGGCAGCAAACTTTGACAGGGATATTCAATGCAGTTGGCAGGATATGGCCCTGGCATTGAATGTCCAGGATTGCCGTGGACCATGGAAGGTAGCTCGCCTGCCTCCCATTATCTCAATATATTGTGCTCCCATTCTTTGTTTAGGACAAAAGAAAAATGAAAGACAGAGTATACTTGCTGTTTGTAGAGTGAAACTTCCAGTCATAAGAGATTCAGGGTGAGGGTGAGGGTCTCAAGCTTTGCGTATTGCCCTTTGGCTCCAATAAACTCCAAAGAACTGCCCATAATCAACTGGGTTCCAGTCAAGAAAACTGGTCCAGGAGTCAACTTCAGTTTTCCTGTCTGGAACCATCTCCTCTCCAAGAGGAAAGGACTTAGATACTTCAAAATATTTCCTAAACACAATTTCTTCTCATCCATCTGCCTTCTTTAAGCTTACAATAAATTTTTGCTAGAAAACCCCAGAATATACTAGCTCAGGAGCCATTGGGGCTAAATAGTCAAGCATCTGCCTGGTATACCATCACCATCTGCTAGAGTTGGAGAAATACTGAATATTCTATCACTACACAGTGCCCTTAAGAGGCGATTCACATGGCACTACTTTATCTGTTTACATCTATGCTAATTGACAGACACAACCCATTTGTTCTGGACTAGTCTGGTTGGATGCTAAAGAATTGCTATGTCCACATTTACCATACTGATTGTATTTATACTTACATTTGGTCATTTTACAATTTTTTATGCTGTTAGCAAAATAGAAAGTTTTATGTCAAGCTGTACACCACCTTGGGTGAATTTCCTCACATTAACAGTTTTTAAATCCCAATAACCAGCTAAATAATAACAAAAAACCCAACAACAACCTAGTTCTAATAATCACTAGTTTCAAACTAAAGCCTTGCTGACTTCTATGACTGCTCCTAACTTTCAAATCATTTTTCTGAATGATCCATGCAATAATTTGTATTCTAGATATAACATTTAGGGAGGACGTTATCATGCTGTGTTAGGGCAATAACCAGCATTATTTGTTCCTTAACATGATTTAAAAGGCAAATAACAGGTTGTCTTGCACTAACACAGTATTATTTAAGTCACCGCAAATTATATAGTAATGAGGAAAACATATAAATTATGTAAAGCAGCTCATTACTATATAAATAGTCTGCTCTGGTTTATGATATATACCTGGTACACACCACAAGCCACAGTATATCCAGCAAAATAACCACATCTGGCCTTCTAAGGCCTCTCCTTAAAAGTGAAACCCTGAAGGGCCTGAAATGAAGTGAACCCTGAAGTGAAACCTGAAGGGCCACCCTTATGAGTAAAGCTTCCACAGAAGTATCCCCACTCCCACCAGAGCTCCCCATCCCCAAGGCTTCGGACCCTCTTTAAGGCAGATGCCCTTATATGGAAACCTTATGCCAAGTGGAAGTAGCACGAGACTACTGCTAGGAGTTTGCGTCATTTTAGATGATGGTACCAGTGAGGATAGGAATAACTGGGGTTCAGTCCAGATCAAACCACTAGAAACCACTAATTCTACAATGTTACGGCCGGGGGAGGGGAGGGAGGGGGGTGAGGCTTTTGGGATAGTAAGAGGGAGGAGTGGATTGATGCTTGGGAGGGCTTCCAGTGTGAGTGGTGAGATTTCTGGTAGGGGCCTTACTGATAATGGCCCCTTCAGGTTGAGGGGAACCAGTTGAAGGTTTCACTTTGAGGGGAGGACTTGATTGGAACATCCTTAGAGGAGCTTACAGCTTAGACAGGTACTCTAACCACTTCTTCCAGTTAAAGATGCTGGCCCCTTTAAGAGATGGCCTTGGTCATAGCTTTTGTTTTCCAATATAAGGAATTAATCCATCATGAAGCGTTCATAGGAAATGAAGCAATTTAATAAGCAAAAGCTAGAAATATATTTCAACATATAATCCACTGCAAAAAATTGCTCAAGTAAACTAGTACACTGACTTAGGGCCTGTTTACAGTAAGAGTTTTCACTTATAGCACATTAGGTGCAAAAACCAGCATGTAGAAATTACAGAGGTTTGGCAATAACAATTAGGGGTGTGTCTAGCATTGCCTCTGCAATTATCACACAGTCAGGTTCCCTACCATGGCCACTTAAATCAACTGCCTGGGGCTAACCAGTCATTCTCAGTGGTGATGGGACAGTGGTACAACTGGTACAACTCTGCCTCCAGCTATTTTGGGGGCGTTCCAGGACCAAAATTGGCACTTGGTTGGTTAAGTGCCAATATTCGGCCTTTAACTGGTTAAGATAACTGCATAAATAGGACTACATAAAATGCAGTCCTGTCTTTATCCAGTTCTTCATCATTGATTAATGCCAAATATCACACTTAACTGGCTATGTTTTAGTCAGTTCCCTATACCCGGAAATTCAATGCCAGAGTCCAGAAATTCACTGCTGATTGCCACCAGCTGATATCAGACCCTCTGTCTACTGCATCTAAAAATAATATTTAGCCCCCATAGGAGCCAACTTTTCAAAAGGATTGGGGGGGGGGGGGAAGTGGACAAAGTGAAAGCATTTGCTCAATTTTGGAGGCGCTCAAGCACCCATTGCATGCAGAGCTGCCACTATGCTAGTCACCATCTCCTTAAAGATCTTAATCATAACCAGAAAAAATAAGCAAGAAATATTTACCTTAAACCCAATTCTTGGCACAGGTGTCCAGGTAACAACAATTGTAGTATCTGTCACTTCTGCATTGTAGGGTGGAATAGAACTCACTGGTTCCACTGTAAAGGGAAACAAGTATGCTCAATTTCAAGAAATGTCAACACTTAATGAAAACTTTATTTGCAAGGAAACCTCTGAAACACATCACATAAATCTATAAGGTTACAGCTGAAGGATTGTGCTGTCTTTATCTGAACTCTTGGAGCCGGAGGTATCCATCTAATACAGTCAAACTCTTGGCTAAAGAGTTTTGGATTAGTCTTGCGAACAGCTTCACAGTACCATTTCACTATCAATGTGCGCTGCCAGTGCGCCAGAGGGCTGCAAACCAGGCGATTTTCAAGATCTCTCTAACTAATCAGGCTTGGGCAGACAAGCAGGAAAGGAGAATCAGAAGGAAAGAAAAGCACAGGAGAGAACAAGAAGGGGCAGGAGAGAGCAAAGGGCCTCAGTGAGAGGCAGCTCTGCCCACCCCCTAACGTCATCCACAGGAGCTCCTCCTTAAAAGGGGAGGGGCCAACGGAGCTGAGTTAATCAGGCTTGGGCAGGCAAGCAGGAAAGGAGAAGCAGAAGGAGAGAACAGGAGAGGGGAAGACGAGGCAGGAGAGAGCAAAGGGCCTTGGCGAGAGGCAGCTCCGCCCACCCCCAACGTTATCCACTGGAGCTCCTCCTTAAAAGGGGAGGGGGCCAACGGAGCTGAGTTAATCAGGCTTGGGCAGGCAAGCAGGAAAGGAGAAGCAGAAGGAGAGAGAAGAAGGAGAGAGAAGCAGAAGGAGAGAAAAGTGCAGGAGAGAACAGGAGAGGAGAAGAAGAGGCAGGAGAGAGCAAAGGGCCTCGGCAAAAGGCAGCCCCGCCCACCCCCGACATCATCCATCGGAGCTCCTCCTTAAAAGGGGAGGGGCCAACAGCGCTTAGCCATTCGGCACGCATACAAGGCGAGAGTTAAAGGCGCTCGCCTTAGCGAGAGCGCCTTAAGAAGGGACGAGTCACTGCAAAGAAGAGCAGAGGGCAACCACAGCAGACACAGAGGACAACCACAGCAGACACAGAGGACACATAAGCAACAAGCAAGCAGGTTTAAAATCTGGAGAGGGACCTCACAGTAACACCAAGGAAACAGGGAGAAGCCACTTCAGACAGCAGACCAGCGAGAGGAGAGCAGTGGAAGCAGCAGACAGACGCAGGATGTTGAGCTACCCAATTTTCTGCACTGCTTGCCATATGTATGACTATCTTCCCTCTGGGAGGCGGTCTTATGTATGCACTCGGTGCGAGGAACTGGAGGACCTGAAGAAACAAGTCAGACTCCTGGAAGGCAGAATACTGGAACTAAAAGCACTTTGAGCAGTGGAGGAGGAAGACAGAGAGGCAGAAAACTTCAAGACAGAGGAAACCATCGAGGAGGCATACAGGAAGGCCGTGGAGAATCACCAGCAACAGTGGAACTTCCAAGATACACCTACAGTGAGTAAGGACCACCTGGAGAACAACCACAAGGAATAAATGGGTGACACAGCAGCGAGACCTGGAAGCAGCGGCGGGAACCCACAGGAAGACGAGTCCGGTGCAAGCCAAACCAGGATGAAGGAAGATGGAAGTGCGCAGAGGGCTGGAGAGATGGATATACAACAGGGACACAGACTTGCGTCTGAAGAGACAAGAGAAGATAGAGAGGACAGCGATCGTCGTGGGGGACTCCATCATCAGACAAGTCAACAACCACATAACGGAAGGAAGACAGGATCAAGTGGTGACTTGACTACCTGGAGCTGACAGAAGATATAGTGAGCCGCATCGACAGGATCATCGACAGCGTGGAAGAGGAAGATACGGTGGTGGTGATCCACATGGGGACAAACAACGTGAGCAACAGGAACTACAGCAGAGAAGGACTGAACGACCAGTTCCAGATGCTAGAAGGGAAGCTGAAGACCAAATGCTGAGGGTAGCGTTCTCAAAGATCCTGCCGGTACCCAGGGCTGACGAAAACAGGCAGACGGAGCTGCAAGCAGTGAACGCTGAGGCGCTGGTGTGAGGAAGAAGGATTCCACTTCGTGTGAAACTGGACGACGTTCTGGGGGAAAAGCAAGCTATACAGGAAGGATGGACTCCACCTCAACGGAGACGGAACAAGGCTACTTGCAAGCACCATCAAGAGAGAAATTGAGAAGTTTTTAAACTAGGAAGATGGAGAAAGCTGACAGTCAACCAAGAGTCGATGGTTCGGAAAACGGTATACCCAGAGGATACCGTGCAGGAAGATAGCGGGGAAGACTCACCGGATCATAGGCAAGACAGAAATCCTGACAGATTGAAAGGGACACAAGAGGGAAGGAAATGCAAGAAAGTAACAGGCCGCAAAATCAAGTGTATGTATACGAACGCAAGTAGCCTAAGGAATAAGATGGGGGAATTGGAAGATATGGCACAAAAAGATAACCTTGATATCATCGGTATCACGGAAACATGGTGGAATGAGGAAAACGTCTGGGACACTGTGCTACCGGGATACAAGTTATACCACAGAGACAGAGTAGGTCAAAAAGGTGGGGGCATTGCCCAATAAGTCAAAGAGGGAATTGAGTCTACTGGAGAGAACACGCTGGAAATGAAAAATAAGGTAGAGTCTCTATGGGCCAAAATTCCAGGAATAAATGGAATGGAAATGAAGATCGGCATCTACTACCAATCCCCAGGGCAGTCCAAAGAAACTGATGGAGAAATGACGGACGAGATTAAACGCAACTGCAAGGGACGCAACACATTATCATGGGCAACTTCAATTATCTGGGGATAAACTGGAACCTAGGCACCTCCAGCTGCAGTAGGAAGACCAAGTTCCTGGATGCTGTAGGCGACTGCTTCCTGGAACAACTCGTCAAGGAAAATACGAGAGGAAAAAGGAAAAAGAAATAGCTGACAAGTTAAATGACTTCTTTACGTCGGTCTTCACGAGGGAGGACACATCCAACATTCCAGAACCAGAGGAAATAGAAAATGGAGATCAAGATAGCAAGCTGGTCCAATTAGAGGTGAGCCAGGAGGATGTCCTCAGGCAGATAGACAAGCTAAAGAGCGACAAGTCGCCAGGTCCGGACGGCATTCACCCAAGGGTGCTCAAGGAATTAAGGAATGAAATAGCAGAGACACTTCAGCAAATATGCAACCTATCCCTAAAAACTGGAGAGATCCCGGAGGACTGGAAAATAGCTAATGTCACGCCCATCTTCAAGAAGGGTTCGAGGGGCGACCCGGGAAACTATAGGCCGGTAAGCCTCACATCGGTCCCGGGAAAGATGATGGAGGCACTGATTAAGGACAGCATCTGTGACCATATCGAAAAAAATGGACAGCTAAGGTCGAGCCAGCATGGGTTCTGCAAGGGTAGGTCGTGCTTCACAAACTTGTTGTACTTCTTTGAGGGGGTAAATAACCAGGTGGACAAAGGTGAACCCATAGACATAATTTACCTAGACTTCCAGAAAGCCTTCGATAAGGTACCACATGAGCGGTTGCTCAGGAAGCTATGGAATCATGGGGTGCGCGGGGAGGTCCACCGATGGATCAAAAATTGGCTGGCAGACAGGAAGCAGAGGGTTGGTGTAAAGGGCCATTACTCGGACTGGCAAGGGGTCACGAGCGGGGTTCCTCAAGGATTGGTGCTGGGACCGCTCCTGTTTAACATATTCATTGACGACCTGGAGGCGGGAACAAAATGCGAGGTCATCAAATTCGCAGATGACACCAAACTATTCAGCAAGGTTGAAACCACGGTTGACTGCGAGAATCTCCAAAGGGATCTTACGACATTGGAAGAATGGGCGAAAAAGTGGCAAATGAGCTTCAATGTAGGGAAATGCAAGGTCATGCATATAGGGAGAAGGAACCCGATGTTCACTTACAAAATGGGGGGATCAATGCTAGGGGTCAGTAATCTGGAAAGAGACTTGGGAGTGATGGTAGACACGACATTGAAGGCGTCGGCACAATGCGCCACAGCCTCGAGGAAAGCAAACCAAATGTTAGGTATCATTAAGAAGGGTATCTCGACCAGAACGAAGGAAGTCATCCTGCCACTGTACCGGGCTATGGTGCGCCCGCATCTGGAATACTGTGTACAGTACTGGTCACCGTACCTCAAAAAGGACATGGCAATGCTTGAGGGAGTCCAGAGAAGAGCAACTAAACTGATTAAAGGTATGGAAAACCTTACATACACTGACAGACTGAAGAAGCTGGGGCTGTTCTCCCTGGAAAAGCGGAGACTCAGAGGAGATATGATAGAGACCTTCAAGATCCTGAGGGGCATCGAAAAGGTTGACAAAGACAGATTTTTCAATTTGAAAGAAACCACAAGAACAAGGGGTCACTCGATGAAATTGAAGGGGGACAGGTTTAAAACAAACGCAAGGAAGTTCTTTTTCACACAGAGGGTGGTGGACACATGGAACACCCTTCCGGAGGCCGTGATAAGAAACAGCACAGTACAGGGTTTCAAGGATGACCTGGATAGGTTCCTGGAAGACAAAGGGATTGAGGGGTACAGATAAGAGCAGTGGAAGGTTTAGAGATAAGTGTAGAGGTAGGCATAAAATTAGACAGGGACCGCTGATCAGGCAATATGCCTGATGGGCCGCCGCGTGAGCGGACCGCTGGGCTGGATGGACCTCTGGTCTGCCCCGGCGGAGGCGACTACTTATGTACTTATGTACTTATAAATGCAATTCAGGACTTAATTCTAAATGGACTACGAGGACCGGCGCAAGATGTAGAAGTAGAAGGGACGCTGGGAAGCAGTGATCACAATATGATCCGCTTCAACCTGGACACATGGGAAAAACATCGATCCAGAACGACGGCCACGGCACTGAACTTCCGAAAAGCACAGTTACTTACCGTAACAGGTGTTATCCAGGGACAGCAGGCATATATTCTCACATGTGGGTGACGTCATCTACGGAGCCCCGATGCGGAAGCATTTTCAAGCAAACTTGAATGAAGATTTAAATTTGCTCTGCTGCTCCACGCATGCGTGCCTTCCTGCTCCACTAGGGGGTGCATCCCCTCGTGGTCTCCAGTTCACTTAACTAGCAAAGAAGCCAACCTCGGGGAGGTGGGCGGGTTGTGAGAATATATGCCTGCTGTCCCTGGATAACACCTGTTACGGTAAGTAACTGTGCTTTATCCCAGGACAAGCAGGCATGATATTCTCACATGTGGGTGACCTCCAAGCTAACTGAAAAGGGATGGAGAGAAGTTGGCAATTTAAGCAAATAGATTTCGCAAAACCGATTGGCCGAACCGGCCATCGCTCCTGGACAGTGAGTCCAGACAGTAGTGGGAGGTGAAGGTATGAACTGAAGACCACGTGGCAGCCTTGCAGATTTCCTCAATAGGTGTGGACCTGAGGAACGCTACGGAGGCTGCCATCGCTCGGACCTTGTGTCCCGTTACTCGACCATGCAGCGTGAGACCAGCCTGAGCGTAGCAGAAGGAGATGCAGTCGGCCAACCAGTTGGACAAGGTGCGCTTGGAGACTGGGTGACCTAACCGGTTTGAGTCGAAGGACAAAAACAATTGTGGGACTTTCCGGTGTGACTGAGTGCGTTGGAGGTAAAAGGCCAACGCTCTCTTACAGTCAAGAGTATGGATCGCCACCTCTCCGGGGTGAGAGTGGGGCTTGGGAAAAAACACAGGCAAGACAATGGACTGATTGAGGTGACAATCAGACAATACTTTAGGCAAGAATTTTGGATGGGTGCGGAGTACCACCTTGTCGTGATGGAATACCGTGAAGGGTGGGTCCGCCACTAGAGCTTGTAGCTCACTAACCCGCCGAGTGGAAGTGAGCGCGAGCAGGAAAATCACCTTCCAAGTGAGGAATTTTGGATGGCATTTGTCTAGGGGCTCAAATGGAGGTTTCATTAGTTGAGCCAGAACCACGTTAAGGTCCCAAACCACCGGGGGAGGTTTGAGAGGAGGGTGGACATTCAGAAGACCCTTCATGAAGCGAGAGACTAAGGGATGGAGCGAGAGGGCTTTCCCTTCCAGGGGCTGATGAAAGGCCGCAATCGCACTGAGGTGTACTCGAATGGAGTTGGTCTTTAGGCCGGAATGAGATAATTGAAGCAAATAGTCATGGACCAGAGGGACGGGGATCGACACCGGGTCCTGGCTGTGGGAGGAGCACCAGGTTGAGAATCTGGTCCACTTTTGGGAGTAGCAGGTTCTCGTTGAGGCCTTTCTAGAGGCCTCCAATATCTCCTTGACTGGTTGAGACACGGGGAGAGCAGTCAGGGGGAGAGGAACCAAGCATTCAGATGAAGAGATTGAAGATTGGGATGTAACAGCGAACCCTGACCCTGTGATAGTAGAGAGGGAAACAGAGGCAGAGGCAGTGGATCTCTGACACTGAGTTGAGGTAGAAGGCTGGCGTGGCCAGCGAGGAGCAATCAGGATCAGGGTGGCTTGTACTGTTTTCAGGTGGACAAGCGTCCGCAGTATCAGAGGAAACGGCGGGAACACGTACAGGAACCTTCCCTCCCAGTCGAGGAGGAAGGCGTCTGCCTCGAGCCGGTCCGGGGAGTACATCCGGGAGCAGAAGAGAGGCAGCTTGTGGTTGTGGGGGGATGCGAATAGATCTATTTGAGGCGTCCCCCACTTTTCGAACACCTGTTGTAGGATCTGAGAGTGCAGTGACCACTCGTGTGGCTAGAGGAGGCGGCTGAGTCTGTCCGCCAGACAGTTTTGTTCTCCTTGTATGTACACCACTCGAAGGAAGGTGTTGTTGGAGATTGCCCATTTCCAGAGGCGCAGGGCTTCCCGACAAAGGGACCAAGACCCTGTTCCCCCTTGTTTGTTTACATAGTACATTGCTACCTGGTTGTCGTTTCGGATGAGAACCACTCGGTCGTGGAGCAGATGTTGAAAAGCTACAGCTGCGAGATAGATGGCCCGAAGCTCTAGCACGTTGATGTGGCAGCGACGGTCTTCTGCTGACCACATCCCTTGAGTGCATAGGCCGTCCAGATGGGCTCCCCAAGCGTACTCCGACGAGTCCGTGGTGAGTATTTTGCTGTGGGGTGGGGGGAGGAAGAGCAAACCTTTGGAAAGATTTGAAGAGTCGGCCCACCAGCGGAGCGATCGTTGCAAAGAAGGTGTCACTGTCACGGGGCGGTCGATCGGGTCCTGGTCTTGACGCCATTGAGAGGCCAGGGTCCATTGAGGAATTCTCAGATGGAGGCGGGCGAAGGGTGTGACGTGGACGGTGGAGGCCATGTGGCCCAGAAGAGTCATCATCTGCCGAGCTGATACCGAGGTCAGCAGGGAAAACCTTCGACTCAGACTTACTAACGCCTCTAGACGCGGAGGGGGGAGGAAGGAACGGAGGCGAACCGTGTCCAGCGTGGCCCCGATGAACTGTAGGGACTGGGAGGGGCGTAGTTGGGATTTTGGGAAGTTTATCTCGAACCCCAGACTTTGTAGATAGGTAATAGTCTGTTGGGTCGCTGAGATAACCGCTTCCTTGGACGGGGCTTTGATCAGCCAGTCGTCCAGTTAGGGGAATACCTGGAGGCCCTGGGAGCGTAAGGTTGCTGCGACCACCACGAGGCACTTGGTGAAGACCCGAGGTGACGATGCTAGGCCGAAGGGGAGGACACGGTATTGTAGGTGCCAGTCCCCTACCTGAAAACGCAAGAACTTGCGGTGAGCGGGGTGCACTGGGACATGTGTGTACGCCTCCTTCAGATCGAGGGAGCAGAGCCAGTCGCCCTCGTCGATCATGGGGTAGAGGGTCAGTAGGGAAAGCATCCGAAATTTTTCCCGTACCAGAAATTTGTTGAGGCGTCTCAAGTCTAGTATTGGGCGTAGGTCTCCCGTTTTTTTCGGTACCAGGAAGTAACGGGAGTAGAAGCCCTTCCCCCGTTGATCGGGGGGAACCTCCTCTATTGCTCTCAGGCGAAGCAGGTCTCGAGCTTCGGAGAGGAGTAGGGGTAGCTGCGTCCGGTTGGGAGGGCTATTCCTTGGGGGGTTGTCCGGAGGAATGGCCCGAAAGTTGAGAGAGTATCCTGATGAGATCACGCCAAGGACCCATGCGTCCGACGTGACTTGTTCCCAGCGAGGGTAAAAGGCTTTGAGGCAACCCCCGATGGGAAGGAGGCCTGGGACTATGGCGGAGGGGGCCCGCCCCCTTCCGCGTATCAAGTCAAAAGGACGGAGATGGTTTGGTAGTCGCAGGCGGTTGGGACTTGGGCATGGCCCGGTGGTGGGCTTGCGGACGCCTGGGTGGAGGCCGCGAGAAGGCAGGAGTGGATTTTTGTGGGTAGTGGCGCGGAGGGGCCCTATACGGCCTGGACGCGGGCGGTTTGGGTTTTTGTCGGACGAGGGAGGCAAACGAGCGTTCGTGTTCGGAGAGGCGTTTTGTAGCCGCCTTGATAGTGTCTTCGAACAGTTCTTTTCCCACGCAGGGGAGGTTAGCCAACCAGTCCTGTAAGTTGGGGTCCATGTCGATCAGGCGTAGCCAAGCTAGTCGGCGCATGGCGATAACAAAGGCTGCCTCTCTGGAGGAGAGTTCGAAACCATCGTAGGCCGCGTGGAATAGATGGAGGTGTAGGTTGGAGAGGAATTCCAACAGCAGGCTAAACGCTCCTTGGCGGGAGGCCAGTAGGTCAGTCTCAAAGGCTCTCAGTAGTCCAATGAGGTGTTTGAGGTAGGATGTGAAGGTGAAAGTGTAGCTTTGTTCATCGCGTTTTGATATAGTCTCCTGCCGAACTTGTCTAGGGTTCGGCCTTCTCGGCCTGGGGGGACCGCCGCTGAGACCCGGGAGGGGTGAGCCTTTTTTAAGGAGGATTCTACTAACAGCGACTGGTGGGAGAGCTGTGGTTGTTCAAATCCCGGAAAGGGTACTGTACGGTACTTGGCCTACATTTTGGAGGGCACGGCTGTGACCATATAGGGGGTCTCCAGGTTCCTGAAGAGAGCCTGTTGGAGTATCGGGTTAGGCGGTAAGCGAAGGGACTCTCTGGGCAGTGATGGCATATCCAGTTCCGCTAGGTACTCTTTAGAGTATCTGGAGTCGGACTGGAGGTCTAAATTCAAAGCGTGGCCCATGTCCTGGACAAAGCGTGAGAAGGATGGTCGGGATGTTCCCGAGGCCCCGTGCAGGGTCGGTGAACGAGACCTCCGTCGGGTGGAGAAGGAAGGGGAGGCTTCTCTCGAGTAGCGAGGTTCCTGCTCCGATCCAAGCTCCGAGACCGGGGAAGCACTGTGGAAGTGTTCCGGGGTCGTGGATCTCAGACGTCTCGAGGAGCCCCTCGGAGACGATGCCGGGGTTCGGGGTACCGATTGATGTCGAATCGGTGACCTCGACCCGGACTCCCTCGGTGAAAGCCCGAAACCTCGGATCGGAGCCCCGGTCCGAGGGGGAGTTCGGAGGATGCGTGGGTTGGAGAGTGATAACTCTGCCACCCTCAACGGTCCCGTACGAGGTGTAGGTGAACGGCCTCGTAGAGTGGGGGAACCCCGGGCCTTCTTAGAGGTACGGCGGTTCGAGGTTTCTGTCGGTTTAGCCCGACGTTTTGCCCTGTGGCGGTCTGTGGAGGGAGAGCGCCTCGGGTGCCTCGGCGAGGAGTCCGAGGAGGATGAGATGCGGCGAAGTTTGCGCACTTTTCCCCGAGGTGGCTCGACGCGAAGCTCAGGATGGTCTGGCACATGCGGGGTCGAGGTCGAGGCAGAGGCCGGTTGTAGATGGGCCATTGCAGCGGACAGCTCCGACGAGATCATTGCTCGGAGTAGGTCCTGGAAGACGGGCACGGACAGCATCGAAGGCATGTCCCCTGCCTCGGTGCACTCCACCGGGGGCGACCTCGTATCAGAGTATTCTCGTGTGGTGGAGGCACGGTCGGAAGGCTTGGAGGGCTTCGTCGGGGCTGTAAGCATGGGACTTCCGCCATGCGTCGCCGGTGTCCCCGAGGTTGGTTTCTTCGCTGGTACAGAACCTGAAGAGGGAAGAGGGGACTTACCCGGAGCCGAGGCTTTCTGTTGTCCCGAGGACTTCGGAGTGGAGTCTCGAGGCGATGCCGAGGTATTCGGGGCCGAGGCCGGGGCCGTCCTCGAGGCCGAGGTAGAGGGTTGGTCTGGGGCGAAAAGATCCGCCATGCGGGCTTTCCTTCGACAGAGGGCCCGGTTCTGGAAAGTAGCGCACTGGGGACAGGAGTCGGTTGGATGAGCGGCCCCCAGGCAGAGGATGCACCGGCGATACGGGTCTGTGATGGAAAGAAGCCGCTCGCACCGGGTGCACTTTTTAAAGCCGGTCAAAGGCCGGGACATAGAATCGAAGGTGGCCGCGGCTCGAGTAGCCACGTGGCCACGGGGACCCGGAAGCCTCCGGGTCGGTCAAACGAAGCAGGAATCAAGTTGAAGAAGAAAAACTTTCGCGCACAGCGACTTAAATGATGAAAAAACAAGAAAAATCGCGGTGCTAGAAGGCAGTTGGGGCAGAGCCTGAAAAAACACGACTTCTAGGCTCAGCGGAAAATTTTGAACTGGAGACCACGAGGGGATGCACCCCCTAGTGGAGCAGGAAGGCATGCATGCGTGGAGCAGCAGAGCAAACTTAAATCTTCAATCAAGTTTGCTTGAAAATGCTTCCACATCGGGGCTCCGTAGATGACGTCACCCACATGTGAGAATATCATGCCTGCTTGTCCTGGGATAAAGGAAATTATGAAGCGATGAGACTCATGGTGGGGAAGAAGATTAAGAAGAGGATAAGCACTGAAAAGCAAGCATGGTCCCTTTTTAAGGACACAGTCACCGACGTGCAAAATCTATTAATACCGTGTATCAACAAGAGATCCAACAGGAAAAAGAACAAGGAACCGGCATGGCTCACTGTAGAGACAACATAGTAACATAGTAGATGACGGCAGATAAAGACCCGAAGGGTCCATCCAGTCTGCCCAACCTGATTCAATTTAAATTTTTTAAATTTTTTCTTCTTAGCTATTTCTGGGCAAGAATCCAAAGCTTTACCCTATACTGTGCTTAGGTTCCAACTGCCGAAATCTCTGTTAAGACTTACTCCAGCCCATCTACACCCTCCCAGCCATTGAAGCCCTCCCCAGCCCATCCTCCACCAAGCGGCCATATACAGACACAAACCGTGCAAGTCTGCCCAGTACTGGCCTTAGTTCAATATTTAATATTATTTTCTGATTCTAAATCGTCTGTGTTCATCCCATGTTTCTTTGAACTCAGTCACAGTTTTACTATCCACCACCTCTCTCAGGAGCGCATTCCAGGCATCCACTACCCTCTCCGTAAAGTAGAATTTCCTAACATTGCCCCTGAATCTACCACCCCTCAACCTCAAATTATGACCTCTGGTTTTACCATTTTCCTTTCTCTAGAAAAGACTTTGTTCTACGTTAATACCCTTCAAGTATTTGAACGTCTGAATCATATCTCCCCTGTCTCTCCTTTCTTCTAGGGTATACATATTCAGGGCTTCCAGTTTCTCCTCATACGTCTTCTGGCGCAAGCCTCCTATCATTTTCGTCGTCCACCTCTGGACCGCCTCAAGTCTTCTTACGTCCTTCGCCAGATATGGTCTCCAAAATTGATCACAATACTCCAAGTGGGGCCTTACCAATGACCTGTACAGGGGCATCAACACCTTCTTCCTTCTACTGACTACGCCTCTCTTTATACAGCCCAGCATTCTTCTGGCAGCAGCCACTGCCTTGTCACACTGTTTTTTCGCCTTTAGATCTTCGGACACTATCACCCCCAAGGTCCCTCTCCCCGTCCGTGCATATCAGCTTCTCTCTTCCCAACATATACGGTTCCTTCCTATTATTAATCCCTAAATGCTTTACTCTGCATTTCTTTGCATTGAATTTTAGTTGCCAGGTATTAGACCATTCCTCTAACTTTTGCAGATCCTTTTTCATATTTTCCACTCCCTCTTCGGTGTCTACTCTGTTACAAATCTTGGTATCATCTGCAAAAAGGCACACTTTTCCTTCTAACCCTTCAGCAATGTCATTCACAAACATATTGAACAGGATTGGCCCCAGCACCGATCCCTGAGGGACTCCACTACTCACCTTTCCTTCCTTCGAGCGACTTCCATTAACCACCACCCTCTGGCATCTGTCCGACAGCCAGTTTCTGACCCAGTTCACCACTTTGGATCCTAACTTCAGTCCTTCAAGTTTGTTCAACAGCCTCCTATGAGGAACTGTATCAAAGGCTTTGCTGAAATCCAAGTAAATTACATCTAGCATATGTCCTCGATCCAGCTCTCTGGTCACCCAATCAAAAAATTCAATCAGGTTCGTTTGGCACGATTTACCTTTTGCAAAGCCATGTTGCCTCGGATCCTGTAACCCATTAGATTCAAGGAAGTACACTATCCTTTCTTTCAGCATCACTTCCATTATTTTTCCAACAACTGAAGTGAGGCTCACCGGCCTGTAGTTTCCTGCTTCATCCCTGTGACCACATTTATGAATAGGGACCACATCCGCTCTCCTCCAATCCCCAGGAATCACGCCCGTCTCCAGAGATTTGTTGAACAAGTCTTTAATAGGACTCGCCAGAACCTCTCTGAGCTCCCTTAGTATCCTGGGATGGATCCCATCTGGTCCCATCGCTTTGTCCACCTTCAGTTTTTCAAGTTGCTCATAAACACCCTCCTCCGTGAACGGCGCAGAATCTACTCCATTTTCTCGTATAACTTTGCTAGACAATCTCGGTCCTTCTCCAAGATTTTCTTCTGTGAACACAGAACAGAAGTATTTGTTTAGCACATTTGCTTTCTCCTCATCACTCTCCACATATTGGTTCCCAGCATCTTTTAGCCTAGCAATTCCATTTTTCATCTTCCTCCTTTCACTAATATATCAGAAAAAATTTTTGTCTCCCTTTTTTTACATTTTTAGCCATTTGTTCTTCCGCCTGTGCTTTCGCCAGACGTATCTCTCTCTTGGCTTCTTTCAGTTTCACCCTGTAGTCTTTTCTGCTCTCTTCTTCTTGGTTTTTTTATATTTCACGAACGCCAACTCTTTCGCCTTTATTTTCTCAGCCACTAGGTTGGAGAACCATATCGGCTTCCTTTTTCTCTTGTTTTTATTGATTTTCTTCACATAAAGGTCCGTAGCCATTTTCCTTTCAGCTTAGACCACTGTCTTTCCACTTCTCTTATGTCCTCCCATCCTAACAGCTCTTTCTTCAGGTACTCTCCCATTTCCTTAAAGTCCGTACGTTTGAAATCTAGGACTTTAAGTATCTTGCGGCAGCTCTTCACTTTAGCCGTTATATCAAACCAAACCGTTTGATGATCGCTACTTCCTAGGTGAACACCCACTCGAACATTAGAGAAACTCTCTCCATTTGTGAGGACCAGATCCAGTATCGCTTTTTCCCTTGTGGGTTCCATCACCATTTGTCTGAGCAGAGCCTCTTGAAAGGCATCCACAATCTCCCTACTTCTTTCTGATTCTGCAGACGGAACATTCCAGGAGGCAAAAAACTTCAAGCCATTTTTGAGATATATTAAGGGAAAACGACCCACGAAGGAAGCGGTGGGGTCATTGCATGACCATGGAATAAAGGGAGTGCTAAAGGAGGACAAAGCCATCGCCAACAAACTAAACACATTTTTTGCATCTTTATTTACCGAAGAGGATATACGCAACATTACGGATGCTGACAGGCTATACTCGGGAAATGAAGATGGGAAACTGAAAGGGTAGAGGTAGAGGTATGCAGACAGATTGATAGGCTTAAAATTGATAAATCCCCAGGACCAGAGGGCATCCATCCGAGGGTAATCAAGGAACTGAAAGGGGCTATAGCTGAGCTGCCCCAACTAATAACCAATTTGTCGATCAAATCGTTAAGGATTCCGGAAGACTGGAAAGTGGCGAATAGTATGCCAATCTTCATGAAAGGTTCGAGGGGAGAACCAGGAAACTACAGACTGGTGAGTCTGACCTCGGTACGGGGAAAGATGGTAGAGGCGCTGATAAAGGACCGCATCATTGATCACCTTGACGGACACAATCTGATGAGGACCAGCCAGCACAGCTTCATCAAAGGAAGATCTTGCTTGACGAATTTACTGCACTTCTTCGAAGGAGTAAACAGGCAGATAGACAAGGGTGACCCGGTTGACATTGTAAATCTGGATTTTCAGAAGGCGTTCAACAAGGTCCCGAATGAACGACTACTTGGAAAAATTGCAAGCCATGGAATCGAGGGTGAAATACTAATGTGGATTAAAAACTGGCTGGTGGATAGGAAACAGAGAGTGGGGGTAAATGGACAATACTTGGACTGGAAAAGCGTAACGAGTGGAGTGCCACATGGTTCTGTGCTTGGACCCGTGCTCTTCAACATATTTATAAACGACCTGGAAATTGGTACGACGAGCAAGGTGATTAAATTTGCAGACGATACAAAGTTATTCAGAGTAGTGAGGACGCAGAATGATTGCGAAGACCTGCAATGTGACATAAACATGCTCAAGAAATGGGCCACGACATGGCAAATGAGGTTTAACGTGGTTATGTGTAAGGTGATGCATGTCAGTAAAAAAAAAAATATTATACACGAATACAGGATGTCTGGTGCAGTACAGGAAAGAGACTTGGGAGTACTGGTCGACAAGTCAATGAAGCCATTTGCGCAATGCGTGGCTGCGGCGGAAAGGTGAAAAGAATGCTAGGAATGATTAAGAAGGGGATCACGAACAGATCGGAGAAGATTATCATGCCACTGTACCGGGCCATGGTACGCCCCCAACTGGAATACTGCGTCCAGCACTGGTCGCCGTACATGGAGAAGGACACGGTACTACTCGAGAGGGTCCAGAGAAGAGTGACTAAAATGGTTAAGGGATTGGAGGAGTTGACATACAGTGATAAATTAGAGAAACTGGGCCCCTTCTCCCTTGAAAAGAGGAGACTGAGAGGGGACATGATCGAAGCATTCAAGATAATGAAGGGAATAGACTTAATAGATAAAGACAGGTTGTTCACCCTCTCCAAGGTAGAGAGAACGAGAGGGCACTCTCTAAAGTTAAAAGGGGATAGATTCCGTACAAATGTAAGGAAGTTCTTCTTCACCCAGAGTGGTAGAAAACTGGAACACTCTTCCGGAGGCTGTTATAGGGGAAAACACCCTCCAGGGATTCAAGACAAAGTTAGACAAGTTCCTGCTGAACCAGAACGTACACAGGTAAGGCTAGACTCAGGGCACTGGTTTTTGACCTAAGGACTGCCATGTGACCACTGGTCTGACCCAGTAGCAGCAATTCTTATATTCTTAATATGGCGGCAAAACAAAGCAGATCAGATTGAGTTAGCAGTGCTGGATCGATGTGTGAGGTTAAGAACATCAATCCAATTGCTGAATTTCTCCAGCGTTTGTGCTGGGGTAAGATCCTGATTTGGAGTTCTCAGTCCTGGTTGAGGCCAGCAAACAATATATGATGAAATGTCAGAAACTGTGATAAAGTGGAGCCGGTTTCAATCTTAAGCTCATGATCACACGTTAGGGTGAAACATAGAACTGTGTCGAGCTAAAATGTTTTCAAAGATCAAGTTTGATTGAAAGAAAGTGGAGGCAAATCCAGTAAACAGCGTGCAGAAGATAAACAATTGAGAATTGATACAGTTAAGAAGATTAGGCACTGAATACAGTGTTTTATTGAAGGGATGAACTTTTCTTGAATTTTAACTTTTTCTATGTGTCGAATAGATTGGGAGGGCTTCACTATTTGGGAAAACAATTGTCTTATGTTTAGTATGAAATAATGTTATAATATGTTTTAAAGGTTTTGATGGTGCTATATTATTATAATAAATGATGACGTTTGGAGGGCTCAGCTTAAATTATAAGGGGATTATGGTGAGAAAAGTATCTGGCAACCTTTATGTGAAGTTCACAGGAGTATCCTCTAAGGTGCCAACCTGCTCTATTGGGATGTCTATGTGGCTAGTCCATTACAATGCTGGCCCCTTCCACATCTAAATAGTGCCTATTAGGACATTTCTAACTTGGATGTTTCTGTGGCCTCACATTTTTTACCATAAATGTAGTGGTTAGTGTCTTATGTGCCTGGATCCTCCTCTCTATGGCTCATTAGCCCACTGACCAGGCTACTTAAGACACCTGTGTGATGCTCTACTAACCTTTCCCATCCCAGATGCTGTTGTTCTAGAAACAGGTAGGCACTCTTTCATTCATATTTTTGGGGAGTGGGAGGGGGTCATCTGGTCAGTTTGGGTACCTTTTTGGCACTTAGATGCTTCTACAACAGGTCTAGTTTGGAACGTCTAAGTTCCGTTTAGGATGTCCTGCAAAAGGTTTGATTATTGCCGCAAAACATCCAAATCTAACCAGGTCCAAAACATGACTCTAACATGCCCCTTTCTGAGTTGGACATTTTGGAGGGCGAACATCCCACAAAATGTCTAAGTTCTTTGTTTCGTTTTATTGGCATTTGTGTAGAGAAAAACATCCAAGGGCTGATTTTTGGACGTTTTTGTGTTTTGAAAATGCCCCTAATAGCCATGCTATTATAAAATTACCTCTTTTATACAGTTGCAAAGACAAAATTGGTCATGAAAGCTTAAGACATTTCTCTTTAAAGATGCTTATCAAAATTCCAACTGACGTCCCAAATAAAAACGAGGCAGCAAAAATGCTTCCAGGAAGTGATACCCCATTTTTTCCTCTCATTTTATCCTCCCTTCCTCTCCTCATTTTATTTTTATTTCTACAATGTAATTTAAAAACCTTCCCTTCCCTTTTCTCCCCTTTTTTCTCATACCCTTCGTAATCAAGTCTTTGTATTGACCTTATCCCCCCTATTTTTATTTTGTTTTTTTATATACAACTTTTTTATAATTTTTATCTCTTATTATTGTAAACCCACCAGATACTTGTGATGGTCGGTATATCAAAATATTGATAAACTTGAAAACTTGTATATAACATTAAAGAGGTCAATGGAACCTCACTGTACTTACAGGTAGCGAAAACTCCAGTAACTTTATTGCTTTGCTGATGTCCTTTCACACCTATCAGAGAGACACTATATTCTTTGCCAGGAAGCAGATTATTGAAGGTGTACTGGGTCAGTGAGGGTGCTATATGGAATTGCTTGGGTCGCTCTCCTCTTGTGAGACCAATGCTCAATAGGAATCCATCAATTTTAGAATGTACAGGCTCCCACACCACTATCACTGAAGATTCTGTCACATTGACAAACCTGAGACTTGTGGGTGCATCAAGTTCTGAAGTAGAAAGAGAGAAATGATTTAAAACAACTTTCATAATTGTAGCTGAATGATGAAAATAAAATCCCTTGCAATTTTGTAAGAACCAACAGGTTCAATGTTAAAAAGAACCTAACAAAATTAAAACAGTTCTTATATTTAAGGCCCATTTTAAGGGCTTAGAGGCTGAACTGGAATGTTTACAGTTCCCTTGGGGCAGGGATGGATTAAAGGGTAGGCCCAGTATGCATGTGCCTTGGGCCTAGGAGGTCAGAGGGGACCAATGTGCTGCTCCAGGGGGCCTCCTTCTCTTTCCCCTTCCTTCCTGTTTCCAGCATCTCTCCCTTTTCCTTTGTCCCAAACTGGTACTTCTTTGTCCCTCTCCCTCCCTTCTCACATCTAACCTTTTTTTCCTCACCGTTGTAGCGGCGCCTTCACCCACTTCAACTGCTGCCTCATGTTTCAGGCCTTCCTTGTGAGCATTCTGTCCTCTCAGATGTTGCATCTGATGTTGCTTCAGAGAAGGCAGGATGCTCACAGGGAAGGCCCAAAAACATAAGGCAGCAGCTGAAGTTCTACCGTGGTGAGAAAAAAGGTTAGATGGGTTGCAGGAAGGGAGGGAGAGGAACAAAGAACCGAGACAAAGGGGAGGGACACTGGAAATAAGAAGGAGGGGAAAGAGGATCCAGTGATAAAAAGATAAAAGGAGAAGTTAGATGGAGGGAAAAAGATTGGCAATGGAACCTAGAAAAGGAGGGAAAGAAAAGGGGAAAGATGCTGGACCCATAAAAGGGGGGGGGAGGAGGGAGGAAGTAGACCCAGGGATGGAGAGATGCAAGAGCTTCTGGACCCAGGAGTTGGAGGCAGAGGGATAGATGCTGGACCAGTGATGGGGTGGGAGGGTAGAGTAGAAGGAAGGGAAAGAGAGACAGACTGGATGAGAAGAAGAGAGAGGTAAAGACACTGGACCCAGGAGAAAGAGTGGGAAGAACATTGGATCTAAGAGGGGGCGGTAGTAGACTGGGTTGTAGGAAGAAGGGAACAGAGAGAAGAGGAACAGAGAGACAGAGAAGACATGTTGGGCATGGAAAGAGCTTAGGAACATAAAAGAGCAGTGCTGGACAGAGAAATAATAGGATGGTCTACACAAAATAAATATACATATAAGATAACAAAATCAATAACAACTGTATGAAAACAAATACAATTAAAATAATTACAGAGAGAAACAAAAACACATATATTTAAAAAGACATATGCAGGATGGGGATGGGAGGGGATGGGGGAGGGGGGGTTCTGGTGGGGTTCTCTTGAGGCCTCAGAGGACATCAGAGTACAGTCCTCATTGGCCGGTTGATATCTTTGTAAAATCTTTGCTTGTCATTTTGCCATTGTGTGTTTCTGGTTCATTTTGTTAATAATAAAAAAAAGATTTTTAAACTAAAAAGACATATGCAGAGTGACACTATATCCCATTTGTGCATATACCCCCTCCCCCCTCCTTTTACTAAACCACGATAGTGGTTATTAGTGCAGAGAGCCGTACTGAATGCTCCGCGCTGCTTCCAACGCTCAGAGTTCCTATGAGAGTTGGGAGCAGCACAGAGCATTCAGTGCGGCTCCCTGCGCTAATAACTGCTATCACGATTTAGTAAAAGGGGGGGATAATTAGAACAAACGATACAAAACATAAGAGTGACTCAATTTAATATTCAAATATTATAAAATTTCTTCATTTGAAAT
Organism: Geotrypetes seraphini; assembly: GCF_902459505.1. Taxonomy (NCBI): domain Eukaryota; kingdom Metazoa; phylum Chordata; class Amphibia; order Gymnophiona; family Dermophiidae; genus Geotrypetes; species Geotrypetes seraphini. The sequence goes on along the minus strand of NC_047088.1, from coordinate 163,139,615 downwards.
GTGAATTATTTTGAATCAAATAAAATAGATGAATATTATTGATTGCAATGGAAATAATGATAAATGGCAAGTAGATATGTAAAGTACTTAGAAAAATGTAAATGAAACAGATAAAATTGATCATTCTTTAATCTACAAATATATCCTTTAAACACCAAAATATAAACATGATGCTACACCATTTCAAATATTGTGTCACTTCATATTGACTATCCCTGATGCTGACTTCAATGTGACTTTTGGTGAAAATTGACATATAAGTTACCCATAAATTATATTACTGACTCCTATTTAAATGAGGAGTGCAATCTGTGAACTTGCGATATAGACGGGAGGTAAATTTTAGCTTATTTCTGGGAAACTTGATAAAGATCTTGGTTTCCAAGAACTGTCAAGCAATTTAGTGCAATCACTGCAACTTATGCAACCACTATGCACTTAAGTTCATTGTCATAACCTATTAAGATTATAGTTTTGCATCTTTCAATCCAGATATTATCCAAAAACAAAAATGCTTTAAAGCAGTGGTTCTCAAATCTGTCTTGTGGGACCACTAGCCAGTTACCCCTAATGAATATGCTTGACAAAGTTTTGCATATAGTGGAGTGTCAGGCATGTAAATCTGTGTCATGCATATTCATTAGGGATATCCTGAAAACCTGCTTTGGTGGTGGTACCTCGGGATAGGTTTGAGAATCACTGTTTTAAAGGTATTGTATATTATTTTTCATTCTTGTAATAGTCTGAAAGCAAATTTTATTTATTTACTGAAAGCTTTTATACCACTACTAATGACTGGAGAGTCACTTCAGAGCGGTTTACATGAACATCTGTAAAAAGTTTGTGTTAAAAGCTAAAATTTTGAAATAAGGAACTATAGAAATGGCAAAAATAAAAAAAAATTCCATTCACGTTTATTATCGCCTTTAACTATAAATAATAGCTGATAAGGACACAGTTTTTTCTTAAAAATGTAGAAATGTCACCCAAAATTAAAGAGCTTCAAACAAACTGGGAATAAAAATGTCCCTAAGAGAAAATCCTGTAGAGCTGAAGGGCTACAACCATCCCAAACCTTTTGGCATAATCACAGCCAATGCAAAGAATGTCTGAAGATAAACAGGAGGGTTATTGTGTTTGTTGTTTTATTGTCGGTGTCATGTTCAGATATTTCCATTATTATGCCTTCAACAGATCAGGGATGACATGACAAGGAATCCGTGAGGGCTGGAGGAGCTTATCCATCTTGGCTGGGCTATATCACTACTAGTAATGTGCACTATGCATTAAAGCATTCTAATGCCTTTAATGTATGCTATTTTGCTGCAGATCCAAGTTTATGCAATTGACACTAGCTATTAATAATGTGCAGTGGCGTACCTAGGGGGGGGCGGAAGGGGCGGGCCGCCCCGGGTGCCAGCCCTAAGGGGGTGTTCCCGGCCTTGCCGTTCAGTCCCCCGCCACCCCCGAAGGACCGCTCGCCCCACTGACCTTCCTGCACCACCTGTGAAGCAGCCCGCAGCAGGATCGCGAAGTCAGCGTCAGCATCCCTGCGCTGCTTCCTGCGCCGCGATCCCGCCCCTCCTCTGACGTCAGAGGAGGGGCGGGACCGTGGCGCAGGAAGCAGCGCAGGGATCGCTGACGCTGACTTCGCGATCCTGCTGCGGCTGCTTCATAGGTGGTGCGGGGAGGCCAGGGGGGCGAGCGGTCCTTCGGGGTGGGTCGGGGCATCAGGCCTTCAGGGTGGGGCGGGCGGGCAGGCAAGCAGGCTTTCAAGGGGGAGGGGGTGACAGGCAGGCAGGCAGGCCTTCAAGGGGGGACAGGCCTTCGGGGGGGGGGTGCAGACCTTCAAGGGGGGCAGGCAGGCCTTCAGGGGGGTGCAGGCCTTCGGGGGGGTGTAGGCCTTTGGGGGGGTGCAGACCTTCAAGGGGGTGCAGGCCTTCAAGGGGGGGAACAGGCCTTCAAGGGGGGAAAGGCAGGCAGGCCTTCAAGGGGGGGACAGGCCTACAAGGGGGGGGGGACAGGCCTACAAGGGGGGGGGACAGGCCTTCAAGGGGGGGGGCAGGCCTTCAAGGGGGGTGCAGGCCTTCAAGGGGGAGACAGGCCTTCAAGGGGGGGAAAGGCAGGCAGGCAGGCCTTAAAGGGGGGACAGGCCTACAAGGGGGGGACAGGCCTACAAGGGGGTGGGACAGGCCTTCAAGGGGGGGACAGGCCTTCGGGGGGGTGCAGACCAAGGGAGTGCAGGCCTTCGGGGGGGGTGCAGTCCTTCAAGGGGGTGCAGGCCTTCAAGGGGGGGAAGGCAGGCAGGCAGGCCTTCAAGGGGGGGACAGGCCTACAAGGGGGGGAGAAGCTACAAGGGGGTGGTACAAGCCTTCAAGTGGGGGACAGGCCTTCGGGGGGGGGGGGCAGACCTTCAAGGGAGTGCAGGCCTTCGAGGGGGGGGGGTGCAGGCCTTCAAGGGGGTGCAGGCCTTCAAGGGGGGACAGGCCTTCAAGGGGGGAAAGGCAGGCAGGCAGGCCTTCAAGGGGGGACAGGCCTACAAGGGGGGGGGAGAAGCTACAAGGGGGTGGGACAGGCCTTCAAGTGGGGGACAGGTCTTCGGGGGGGTGCAGGCCTTCGGGGGGTGCAGACCTTCAAGGGGGGGACAGGCAGGCAGGCCTTCAAGGGGGGGACAGGCCTACAAGGGGAAGGGACAGGCCTTCAAGGGGGGTGCAGGCCTTCAAGGTGGGACAGGCAGACCTTTAAGGGGGGACAGGCCTTTGGGGGGGGACCATGATTTAGAAGTAAACGGAGGGAAGGGGGTGTTCAAAGAGACATGCATATGCCAAACTTTGGGGGGGGGGGAAGAAATAATGGGTCTGAAAATAGAGGAGAGGGAGAGAGATGATGGACCATGGGATTTAGGGAGGGAAGGAACAGAAAGGGAGAGAAATTGGACACAAGGGATGGTGTGGAGGAGGGATAGAGATACTGGATAGGAGGGTAATTAGGAAAAGAAAGGGAGAGATGGTGGACTCTGGGATGGTGGGGAAGGAGGGAGAGATGCCGGATGAAAGGGTATTTAAGAAAAGGTGGATCTGTGGAGGGAGATGAAAAAAAGGAAAGATACCAGACTTCCTGGGAAGGGAAGGGAAATGGAAAGGGAGGACAGAGTTGGCAGATGGATGGTTAGCATGCAGAAAGAAGGAGACCCTGGCAAGCAAGTTATCAGAAGAAAACCAGAGCTTTGGACCAACAAGATTTGAAATATAACCAGACAACAAAAGGTAGAAAAATTAATTTTATTTTCTGTTTTGTGATTATAACATGTCAGATTTGAAATGTGTATCCTGCCAGAGCTGGTGTTGGACTGCAAACGTGAGCTAGGATTTAACAGAAAGAGGAAAAGTCCTTTTTGTTTCTTTATTTTATTTACACCACAGCGCCAGTGTGGTTAGGAGAAGCCAAAGGGGGTGAAAAAGCTATAAAACCCACCAGGAGTTTTGAAAAAAATCACCCAACTGGGCAGGAAAATCGAATTGAAAAACCAATTCAATAGGGCTGAATCGAATCAAAATTTTTTTTTCCTGTATCTGGCAGCATTAGTTTGCGCTATTGTCTTAGACTTTAGGACCTGGGATTGGGGAGAGATGGCATCCTCAGTACTTTATAATGCAAGTGAAACGAGGATTTGGTCAGACTTTTGAAGGGTCTGCAGAAAAAAAATATTGTATAGGCCGGGGACATGAGACAGCAGGAAATGGGAACTTTTCTTCCTTCTATTTTTGTGAATGGAAAGGCTGAGGATGTCAGAGAGGTCAGTTAAAATATGTGCTTTATAAGAAAATATAATAATGTGTTTTATAAAGTTTATAGCATAGCTGGCCTACCCAGTGAGGTGTTCCTAGTGGTGATGGTGGCAGCGTGTCAATGTGTTGAGAGGAAGAGGTGGTCTGGGAAATTCTGCTGAGCAAACTCCGGGCCCATTTCCACCCCCCAGTTAGTCCACTCCACTCAACTGATTCACACACTGAGTGGGTCTTTGGGTGTTGTTTTGGGATCTCTTCCAGTGGTTTATCTCCTTCTGGTCCAAGGAAGGAAACTTTGTTATCCTTAGCATTGACCTACAGAATATGTTTGTAACAGCACTGCTTGTGTGGCATTAGGCTATGTAGTGATTGAAAGAAAAAAACAGACCTTTGCACATTTTTGCACTATATGGTGGGTGTATGAGGAGATTCACATTTCCTGCACAGCTAAGTCCATGTGAAGTTACCTTGTGCTGTATTTGACATCTAGCAAGGTCTCTGTTTGAAAGGAAAGATCTAAACTTAAAAATGAAGTGGCCAGAAGTTATGGTAAAAGCAGATAGTGTAGCTGGTTTTAAGAAAGATTTGGACAAATTCCTGGAGGAAAAGTCCATAATCTGTTATTAAGACATGGGGGAAGTGTCTGCTTGCCCTGGATCGGTAGCATGGAATGTTGCTACTCTTTGGGTTTTGACCAGGTATTAGTGTCCTGGATTGGCTACCATGAGAATGGGCTACTGGGCATGATAGACCATTGGTCTGACCCAGTTAGGCTATTCTTATGTTATGTTCTCATCTGTAGGGGCCTTTGTTTTCACTTCTTATTTTAATGTATTTTTTTTCTGGGAACTTATCAGTGTTTTTTTATAATGGGAACAAAAATGGAAGAGAATTAATGTGTGTGGAATGGGGGGGTAACTAATTTCTTCAGCTAAATAATTCAATCCACTTCAAACAGACATAGGAGAACTTGTGCACCATTCACACACCCTCCAACCAAAAACGTCAAAAGAAAAAAACTGTTCGACAACCTCCTAGCCATTCGAGCTGCAACACTCGACCCCCAACTCTACAACCAATTGATATCAACCACAGACTGCAAAACCTTCAAAAAGAAATAAAAACCCTTCTATTCAAAAAACACATAAAACCGAACTAACACAATCAGAACTGTCCCAAGCATCACCTGCAACTACTCCATATGTACTTCTAATGTCATGACAATTTAGACATAATTTATGTTATGTTATGTTTGGAATAATGGTTACATATATGAGGTTCAATAAAAGAAAATTTTCACTGCCTGTTTCTATTCTGACCATTTATTCCATTTCATGGTTATTGCAAAAAAAAAAAAAAAAAAAAAATTTTTTTACATGGGGGGGGGGGGGGGGGGGGTCAAAAAATGATGGGCCCCGGGTGCCACATACCCTAGGTATGCCACTGATAATGTGTATTAATGGTAGTAACATGCAATAACGCAGGAGAGCAGGTTGGTAACTCTAGCTGCAAAAGTTTGACCAAGGGGTTAGAGGGGTTTCATTCTACACCCCCCCAAGAACTGAGAACTTAGAACTGAGGACACTAATATTGTTAAGAGAATCCATCCTATCTAGCTGTTTTTTGAAGCTATGTAAATTTTGGCAGTATTTGCAAGATCACAGGATAAGAGGGGCATAATAAAAAAAAAAAATCTAAGTCCCCTTTTGGCCTAAGGCCTTAAACGTTGAAAGTAGAAGCAGGGAAAATATCCATTATCAAAAAAAACGTCCAAAAGGAGGGTTTTAAAAAAAAAGAATGGCCTGCCTCTACGTTCAGAAATTTAAACGTCCAAACCACCACTACGTCTACACTAACACCATATAATCAACCTAAAAAAAGCCTAAGCCCCAAATGTCCAAAACAAGGGCTTTTAGGCAAAGGAGGAGCCAGTCCTTCGCCTAAAAGCTGGATTCTGTAACCAGTGTCTGTCAAAAACAACACCGGTTACAGAATCCACCCCGCCACCCCCCCCCCACAACGATTGGGCCAGGAGAGAGCCCAAGCCCTCCTGGCCCCGCTAACAATGATCGGGGCAAGAGGGAGCCCAAGCCCTCTTGCCCCAGCGGCACCCTGATTACGTTCGGGGCAGGAGGGAGCCCAAGCCCTCCCGCCCCACGATCCCCAATCCCCCCCGAGTCCGATGGGGCCAGGAGGGAGCGAAGCCCTCCTGGCCCTGCGCTTTCCAACCCCCCTCCCACCCCACGATCTGGCCAGGAGGGAGCCCAAGCCCTTCTGGCCATGCAACCCCCACCCCCTACAAGATCGGGCAGGAGAGAGCCCAACACCTCCTGCCCAGGTGGATCCCCTACCCCCCCCCCCCCACTAAAATACGGGCAGGAGGGATCCCAGGCCCTCCTGCCCTTGAATTGACCCCCCCAACACCCTGATCGTCATCTCCCCCGCCAACCCGCACCCCCCAGGCCGACCCCACGACCACCCTCACCCCCAATCCCACCCCCATACCTTGAAAATGTTGGTCGGACGGACAGGTACCAAGCCCGCCCGTCTGGCAGGCCAGCCGGCTCCAGAATGGGGACGGATTGGCCCAGGCGGCTCAAACCCCGCCCACAGGTGGGGCCTGAGGCGCCTGGGCCAACCAGGGCAAGAGGGCTTGTGCTCCCTCTTGCCTCAAACGTAGTCGGGGTGCCGCGGGCCAGGAGGGCTTGGGCTCCCTCCTGCCCTGATCGTTGGGGGGGGGGAAGCGTGGATCGCGGCAGGGGAGATGAGCCATCTCTCCTGCCGCGATCATTGCTGTAGGGGGTAGGCAGGTTGCTGGGGCCGCTGAGCTGATTGCAGTAGCCACGATCAGCTCAGTGGCCCCATTTCGGCACTTATACCTGTTTTGACTTAGTCTAAGTCAAAACGTATTAGTGCTGACTAGGCAACCTGTCAAATATTTTGGTTATACGTGTTGTACGCCTAGGTGTAGGTCGGCCCACCTCCCGCCCACCCTTTCTCCTCCTCTAAAAATGCCTCTTTTCTCTCTGTGCGTTTAGAGGCAGGGGAAAGGCCTACGCTGGTTTTAGATACATCTAAAACCAGCTTTGAGTATGCGTACTTGTACGATCAGGCTTTTTAATCGTCCAAGTAGCCATTTAGGTCACTTTTTAGACATTTTTTTTTTGATTATGAGCCCCTAAGGATTTGAAAAGTTATTGTACTAAGGTGCGGGTGAACAGTGACCAGATCCTTCCAATATGTACTAAGAATGGATAATAACATCTTCCAGGTGAAAATGGAGAACTTGGAAAATAATTTTTGATATTAGAATTTGTTCTTAATATATTTTCCATTAAACAGTATGATTTCTGCTTATGAAATGTTTAAAAACCAATCTGGCTGAGATTCTACAGTCTACTTCATCCTTTCTCTCTTTGATCTCAACAGCTTATCCAGGACTGGCATTAGGGGTGGGCAAACAGGGCAGTTACTCTTGGCCCCCATATCACAGGGGGTCCCAAACCAGCCTGAAGTTGAAAGAGGGACAGTAAGCTTTGAGGTCCCCTCCCTAGCATCTGCCCTGGGCCTTGTCATGTCTAACACTGACCCTGATTGGTATATCCTCTATAATAAAACCTTAAGCGCGCATGAGCACTTACAATTCCGTAATCCCTGCCGCCCTGATGTGTACTTCCGTGTCGCATATGCACACTGCCTGCCTTCTGTCCCGATCTCTGATGCCGGCTGACTTTCTGCGCTGCCACTGCCAGGACACCCCTAGACCAGCAAATGCAGCAGCCGCGGTTTCATCTTGCAGCCGCAGGGCATTTGCTAGGCTGGCCCACTTCGATAATGAGAGGTGGGCCGGCCTAGCAAAAGCCCCGAGGATGCCCTGGCTAGCGGATGCTGGATAGGGGGAGCAGGAAAAGGAGAAGGGGTACTACTGGACAGGGGAGCAGGGAAGAGGTGCTGCTAGACAGGGAGGGAAGATAAAAAGAAGGGAGAAGGCCTGCTGCTGGACAGGGGGGGAGGTAAAACGAAGGGAGAAGGGCTGCTGCTGGACAGGGGGAGCAGTGAAAGTGTGCTGCTGGACACGAGGGAGGTAAAAGGAAGGGAGAATAGCTACTGCTGGACAGGGGGAGAAGGAAAGGGGTAGTGGTGGACAGCCAAGGAAAGAGAGACAGAAAGAAAGACAGACAGACAGTGGCCAAGGAGAGCGAGAGAAAGAAAGAAAGACAGACACACACATCTATTCTAGCACCCGTTAATGTAACGGGCTTAAAGACTAGTAATTTATATTCTGCATATCCTACAATCCTATGTGGATTACAAATTATTCAGGTACTCAAGCATTTTTCCCTGGGCTCCCACTCTAACTAATGTACCTGGGGGTAAAGGGGATTAATTGACTTGCCCAGGGTCACAAGGAGCAGTGCAGGATTCAAACCCACAACCTCAGGGTGCCAAGGCTGTAGCTCTAACCACTGCACCACACACTCTCAGTAATTAGGCCTTCTATAAAAATTATCAGTTACTTCATAAAATATAGAGCAAAGGAACTGATCACAATTAAGTAAAATACACAGCAAAATGCTTGCTGCCCCATAATAAACGTACTGGTTGTTTGTTCTCCCACCAATGGCCTGCTCTCCTGCCCATGATACACTGCAAAGATCTTGAAAGAGTAGGTCGTCCCAGGTTGTAGCTCAGTTATCTCAGCAAAAGAGTTCCTGCTGATAGGCAGGTGGAGTCCTTGAGTATCAGGGAGATCAGCGGGAACCACTAACACACGATAACCAGTCACATCACCCTCCGACGGAGTCCATGTCGCCCTGATCTTGACATCCGTTACATCTAAAAACTGCAGATCCGTTGGGGAAGGTACAGGCACTGACAAAATAAAACAAAGATGATTACATGACCTTGCAGTTTCATATCATGGAGTTTTTGTGGCACTTACATTAATCTATGTGTTGTCAATTATTCTGTGAGGTGAAATACAGAGATAACAATACCAATACCCAATGAAACCATTCCCATTTCAATAGCTCTGCTTCTCAGAAGTCCACCCAAAAAACTATAGCTCATTCTTATTCAAGTACAGCATTAATAATTATAAGAAATCACCTTGTGTATACTAATGGCTTCAAGAGAATCTTTCTCATTCCTATAGTACATATCCAAAATTTAAACAGGTCAAAATTCAAAGTGCTTTAACTGGCCAAAAATAACTCTTGGCCAGTTAAATTGCCTGTTCAGGGCTAGCCAGTCATTTTCAGCAACATTTAACTATCTAATGTACCTGGGGCACTGGGGGATTAAGTGACTTGCCCAGGGTCACAAGGTGCTGGGGCTGTAGCTCTATCCACTGCACCACACACTCCCATGCCAGCAAACTTTTAAAGAGCTATGCATGGGTAGGGGCAGAGAGGAGGAGAGGCACAACGTCCACTGCAAAGATGCCCTCCATCCTACCCCTTACTATGCTATTGGGGCCACTTATTGAGTTCTAAATGGGGGGGAGGGGTTAAGGGTAAAGAGTCATGGATTTGATATACTGCCTTTCTGTGGGTACATTCAAATCACGTTACATATATTATATGCAGGTACTTTCTCTGTACCTAGTGCTTTCATAATCTTTTTTTTTTTTTAACTTGGAGCAATGGAAGGATAGGGCCCCCTTTTATGAAGCTGCATTAGAGCTTTTTCTCGCCGGCCACTGTGGTAAAAGCTCCGACGGTCATAGGAATTCTATGAGCATCGAATCTTTTACTGTAACAGCCAGCAGTAAAAAAAACCCTAACGTGGCTTGATAAAAGGGGGCCTACATGACTTGCCCAGAGTCACAAAGAACTGCAGTAGAAGCTGAACGCAGGTCCCCTGGTTCTCAGCCCACTATATTAACCATTAAGCCATGCCTCCATTCTCAGGAGCTCACTGCTTTCACACAAACTCCAAGCAAAGTGGAGTGAAACGAGTAGATGTGAATCGTTTGTTTAGTCTTTTCAAAATTACTTAGATGCTACTAAATAGTAAATCTTTAACAAACCAGAGAAAATATTTCTTCACTAAGGCCCTGATTCTCCAAAAGTGCGTCCCGATTTTAGGCAGCTGTAGACGTCCTACAGCTGTCTAATCAGCCAATCGGGATGCACGTTTTTTTAAAAAAAATGCTCTCCAGGCAGGCCTGAAGGCGCCTCCGGGAGCCTAGGGAGACCTACAAGATGCCTAAGCTCGCCTACAGGCCTCAGGCTAACTTAGGCGGCCCTACGCGTCTCCCTAGTAGAGGAAGAGACGCTTAAAATGTAGGCCAGCAAAATGCTGGTCTACATTGTAAGTAGACGTGGCCGCTATACTGATCGCGGCAAGGGATCTCCCTGCTGCAATAAAGTATAGCGGCCGCGGCCGCCTTTCCCATCACCGACAGGAGGATGCCTAACTCCTCCTGTCGGAACCCCGAACCCCGGAACCCCCTCCCCCCCCAAACTCGTAATCGCCGACAGGAGGATGCCCAACTCCTCCTGTCGGAACCCCGGAACCCCCTCCCCCCCAAACTCGTAATCGCTGACAGGAGGATGCCCAACTCCTCCTGCCGGAAAGCCCAACGACTTCCCGCCCCAACTAATCTCCCTCCCCCAACTAACCTTTCAATGTTGGTCAGCTGGACGGGTCTTGCTGCCGTCCAGCCGACGGGTCTGCCTCGTGGAAATGAGACGGTACGCCCCTTCCCAGCCCATCCCCGCTAAATCTAAGGCCTGATTGGCCCAGGCTGTAGAAGCCTGGACCAATCAGGCCTTAGGCATAGCGGGTCCGCCCATCCCCACTAATCCTAAGGCCTAATTGGCCTAGGTGCCTAGCCTGGGCCAATCAGGCCTTAGATTTAGCGGGGATGGGCCGGGAAGGGGCATGCCGTCTCATTTCCACGAGGCAGACCCGTCGGCTGGACGGCAGCAAGACCCGTCCAGCTGACCAACATTGAAAGGTTAGTTGGGGGAGGGAGATTAGTTGGGGTGGGGGGTCGTTGGGCTTTCCGGCAGGAGGAGTTGGGCATCCTCCTGTCGGCGATTACGAGTTTGGGGGGGAGGGGGTTCCGGGGTTCCAACAGGAGGAGTTGGGCATCCTCTTGTCGGCGATTACGAGTTTGGGGGGGAGGGGGTTCTGGGGTTCCGACAGGAGGAGTTGGGCATCCTCCTGTCGGCGATTACGAGTTTGGGGGGGAGGGGGTTCCGGGGTTCCGACAGGAGGAGTTGGGCATCCTCCTGTCGGCGATTACGAGTTTGGGGGGGAGGGGGCTCGGGGTTCCGACAGGAGGAGTTAGGCATTCTCCTGTCGGTGATGGGACAGGCGGCCGCAACAACCGCGGCCGCTATACATATTGCAGCAGGGAGATCCCTTGCTGCCATAAGTATAGCGGCCGCGTGTAATTTAACCCGATTCTCTAGACGCCGGTTACAGAATTGGCGTTTAGTATAGGACACCTCTCCCGGGTGGCCTGCCTGGGGAGCATTTTTTTTAAAAAAACGTGCATCCCGATTGGCTGATTAGACAGCTGTAGGACGTCTACAGCTGCCTAAAATCGGGACGCACTTTTGGAGAATCAGGGCCTAAATGTGTAATTAAACTCTGGAATTTGTTGCCAGAGAATGTGGTAAAAGCAGTTAGCTTAGCAGGGTTTAAAAAGGGTTTGGCTCATTTCCTAAAAGCAAATTCCATAAGCCATTATAAAGATATACTTGTGAAAATCCACTGCTTATTTCTAGGATAATCAGCATAAAATCTGTTTTATGCTTTTGGGATTTTTCCAGGTACTTCTGATCTAGATTGGCCACTGTTGAAAACAAGATTCTGGGCTTGAATGACCTTCGGTCTGTCCTAGTATCGCAAGTAAGTATAACATTTTAAAATGGGACCTGTAAAAGCAAATGCTGTGAATGCCCCCAACAGTTGCTGCATTAAATTTACAGCTACTGTGCAGTAAAGTCTTGCATTGCAGTAACTACAAATTTTATAGCAGTTTAATAGAAGGACCATTAAATTAGGCAAATATGAGGTTAATATCCAGTTAAAGAAAAAATATCTGATTAGCTTTAGACATATATTCAAAAACATAATTGGTCTCAATAAAGTTAGAAATTAGAAAAAAAGAACAAAAACCCCAGCCTGGCAGCTTCTTTACTCTTGCATTTGTAGAATGCAGGAAAGATGAATTATATGAGATAGTGGAAAAGTGAGTTAAGAGGTGGGTTACCTTTTTTTACCACACCAGTTGTTTCTTGCTGGATGAAGATCGGGGTGCTTTCTTGGTTTTCTTCCACAGCATATATAGTAATATTATACTGAACACCAGGCTGCAACTCACTAATGGTCACAGAAGTAGCTGTGTCTGGGAGGTTGAGTTCAGTGCTGCTTCCTTCCACAGATGGTGTGTAGACTATCCTATAGCCTATTAATCAAGAACGGCAATTAAATATTGCACAGCTGGTTATAACTCTAGCTTCATAACAGTATCAAAGGTCTGCATTGGAGTATTCTTTCTGGGGGTTCCAAGTTATTCATTGCTCACAGAAAAAAATAGGCATGCATACATTTTTATCATTACCAGTAAGAACAAGCAAGTGGAAAACCTTTAACCTTACAGGGAAACAGAAACTGCAATACTTTTTTTTCTGTTGAGTTATTCTGTGAAATAAATCTGTTTAATCTCCAGAGGGAAACTGTTAATTTTTGTTACACCAAAGTCTCTATCAGCAATGGTTACATATAAACATCTATATACAAGAAACCTACAGACAGATGCAGCTACCTCCACAATTCCAGCTTTCACCCTTCACATATAAAAAAATCCATTATACACAGCCAAGCTACGCGATATCACCACATCTGCTCTGACCCAAGAGACAAACACCTCGAATTCCTGACTGAATCCTTCAAACAAAAAGGATACAACCCTAAAATAGTCTCCAAGAATATTACCTCATCCCTTAAAACACTCAGAGAAACTTATTACACTACATGGTTAAGAAAATCACAGGCAGGACCCCCTTGTAGTGACATACAATCCTGAGCAGGAAAAACTAAGAAAAATTATACAAGATTTACAACCACTACTTCAGGAAAATAAATTACTAAAAGAAATGTTCCCAGCTCCATCTGTACTGTCCTTCCGTCAGCCACCTAATCTGAAACAAAAATCGATAAAAAGCAAGCTCCCCACACAAACCCATGAAGAAGGGTAGAGAATGACACAGTGAAAAAATTGGTCCCCGTCACCGCCCCGTCCCCGTCTCACCATCCTCTGCACCGCCCCGTCACCGCCATTCCCTTCACCGCCCCGCCACTGCCACCCCATTCACCGCCCCATCACCGCCACTGCAACCCCATTCACCGCCCCGTCACCGCCACCGCTGCATACATAAAAGCCTCAAACGGGTACGATTTTAAATACTTTTCTTTATTTACGTATAAAGGAAACATTCTTTAAAACTTTAAAACTTAGTTAAATATTAGTTAATAACTATACAAAAACAAACACGACATGTACTTTTAATGCTTACAATGTTAGCCTACATGGTAAGTAGACGCGGCCGCTGTACCTAATCGCGGCAAAGATCTCCCTGCCGTGATTAGCATAGTGACCGCGGCTACGGCTGCAAGTCTCCCCTCCCCCCAGCGATCACGGCAGGAGGGCACCCAACCCCTCCTGTAGACCCCCCCCAACGGCCCTCCCGACAATCGCAGCAGAAGGGTACCCAACCCCTCCTGCCGGTCCTCCCAATGGCCTCCCCTAAGATCGCCGGCAGGAGGGTACCCAACCCCTCCTGCTGGACCCCCCCCCAACGAACCCTCCCACCCCGGAACCCCCTTAGTCTTACTTTCCAAGTTGGACCGGACGGCTCCTCACACGTATGGCCAGCAGGCTTGCCTCCGTCCAAATGAGGCGGGCCCGCCCCTACCCTGCCCAACCCACAGGATCCTAGGGCCTGATTGGTCTAGGCACCTAAAGCCACTCCCGCTATAGGAGGGGCCTTAGGTGCTTGGGCCAATCAGGCCCTAGGATCCTGTGGGTTAGGCAGGGGAGGGGAGGGGCGGGCACGCCTCATTTGGACGGAGGCAGGCCTGCTGGCCAGACGAGCGAGGAGCTGTCCGGTCCAACTTGGAAAGTAAGACTAAGGGTGGTGTTTCGGGATGGCGGGGTTTGTTGGGGGAGGGTCCGGCAGGAGGGGTTGGGCACCCTCCTATTGGCGATATAGGGGGCCGTTGGGGAGGCCGGCAGGAGGGGTTGGGCACCCTCCTACCAGTGATCATAGGGGGGCTGTTGGGGAGCTGGCAGGAGGGGTTGGATATCCTCCTGCTGCGATCGTCGGGGGGGCTGTTGGGGTAGGCAGGAGGGGATGGGTACCCTCCTGCCGCGATCGTTGGGGAGGGCTGGTTCTGTCGGCATGAAGGGCTGAGCACCTTCCTGCCGGCGATCGTCGGGGGGGGGGGCGGGTTCTATTGGCAGGAAGGGTTGATCTGACAAATGATCTGACAAATGAGGAGCCAGTATATTGGGGGGCGGAGTCAATGCGGCAACGTGCAAGTTGGATCGAGAGTTGGAGGAGACAGACAACATGGCGGAGACATCAAACACCCGGTCACGAACACGGTGAAACACAGGTAAATAGCGGTTCCTAGAAGGGGGTACATTGGCCTGCGGGGACAAATCTTTTGTCCCCGTGTCTGCGGCGATTTGGCTTTGGAGTCTCCATAACCCGCAGCCAAACCGCAGCCACGCCGCAGCTCCCTGCGGGGATCGCTCCCCGTGTCATTCTCTAAAGAAGGGAATGGCACACATCCTTGTGGTGTGATAAACTGCAAACTGTGCAAGCACATCTCAAAGGATCCCACAGTCACTCATATGGGAAAAACATCCAGCATAAAGGGATCCTTCACATGTTTATCTTTTAACTAGTGTTTTAGCCCATTACATGTGTTACAGTAACGGGTGCTAGAATAGCCCCACCTATACCTTGACCCCACCCATACTCTGTTTCTTCCATGCCCGGGCCCTGCCTCCCACTAATCTCAGTTGCACCACCTCATCTTTCACCATTTCCGTAGTCCTCTGTACCCTTTTGGCCCTCATAGATCCTCCACTGCATTTATCACCCTTTTAGTCCCAGCTCCATTCCTATCTATCCTTCCTTCCCTTGCCTCTAAGACCATTCTTCCTTTCCCTATATTCCATCCCCAACCAGCTTCTCTTCCTTTTTTACCCTTTCTCTTGTACCCCACCCCAAAGCAGTACCCCTTCCTTCTTCCTGGGAATCCCCCCTCCGCTCAGCTTCTGTTATTCTCCATGGAGTCCTGCTGACCTGCTCATTCCTGCTCATGATTTTATTTCCATCTTCTTTTTCCTAGGAATGTCCAGCATTCATTCATCATTTGTATATTCCTTCCTTCCCCCTACCCCAGGTTATCTCCAGCATGTCGGTCCTTCATTCAGCACACATGTAATTTACAGCATGTCACTCCTTCTTCTCCTGCTCCCTTGATCTTCAGAAGGCCCCGGAAACAGGATGTTCCGCTGTAGGTGGCGTCCGACTCGCCACCAAAGCACCCCCAGAACCTTTCCTCACAACAACAGCACAATACCCGCATGGATCCCTCGCCCTGCTGCTCCCATAGCAATGGCAACCCCGACACAGCTCTCTCCCGGCAGCAAGCGCACCCCAAACCAAAGCAAGATCGCATCACCGCTTCTCCTTCCAGACGGTAACGGCCACCTTCCGACCAAGACTGTCTCTTGGCAGTGGCGGCGATCAAGACAGGCTGCCAGCGTCGGCGCTTTCCCTCTGCGAGTCCCGCCTCTTTTTTCAACTTCCTGTTTCGCTCCCTCTTCCGCTCACCTTCTCCCTCGCGGTTCAGTGTCACTGAGGCTTCCTTCGCTCTCCCGGGCCTGTTCTCCTTCCCCTAAGTCTCGGCCCCTCACTCCGCGCCATCTAGCGCATGCGCACTCGTGCTGCCACATACCAACAGATCAGGGATCAGGGAACATGCGGCGCGAGTGTGCATGCACGCTTAGCGTTTTATTATTATAGATGTGGTATACATCATTCAGTGCAAAGAAGCATATTACATTGGTGAAACAAGCCAAATGCTAAAGACCAGAATCAGCTTACATAAATATCATACTAACAATTGCAAGACCAACCGGGATGTCACTTCTGTTGGACAACACTTTGGAAAAACTGACCACTGCACCAATGATTTTATGGTAAAAGGGAACTTTAAGACAATCCAAGATCATAAAACCTTTGAAATTAAAATGAAATATTTTGATGCCTACCACACAGGACTTAGCAGGGATCTGGGCTTCTTTTCCCACTTCTTTTAAGACTGCTTTGCCACCTCTCTATCTCCTGCTCACCCACCAGTCCCTCCTTTTTCCTGTGAAACTTTCCCTGAAATGCTTTCATGTTTTCCTTATATATATATATACTGATATTTGTCAACATCTGTTTATTTCTAATCTGAAGAAGAAGGGTTACCTTTGAAAGCTCATCATAAAATGCATTGTTAGTGCAATAAAAAAGGTATTACCTTATTTCCTTTGGGTTTTTTTTTTTTGTTTTATTTCTATATATTATCTTGTTACAGTAAGAGAAATATGGAATGCCAAAATACAAAAATTATAATTAAGCATAACCTCCACTGCCAGGCATTTCTATTATTCCATATTATTTAGACCTTTCAGAATCCTGAAATGATTAAAATCAAAATAAAACAAAATAAACCTATCTTCCCCCAAAAGTTATATATATATGTATATATATATATATATATAGGCTATCTGTTGAAAGAAGTATTTTCAAACGTACCTGTAAAAGGATTGTTATCTGTTCCAAACTGAGATTTGATTTTTGATCTTGTGTTACATTAGTTTGTAAAATGGGAAAAAAGTTATGCTGAGAAAATAATCAAACCTGTAATTGGAGCTTGTGGTCTGGCCCAACTGATGGTGATGGTACTGTCATCCACACTGTCTACAGCATGCTCAGAGGGCGCGTCTGGTGCTGTTAACATTAGAGAGTAAAAAGAAATGCACAAAGAGTTGAGTCCATTTTATAAAGACATCATGGACCCCATCAGTAGGGGTCCAATGTTTATACACAAACCCCCCAATTCTATATGTGGCACTCAAAATTGGATGTGCAAATTTTGGGGTGTGCCCAATTTACACATGCAATTTAATTGAGCAATGAGCCAATAAACACCAATAATTGGATGGCAACAATTAGAATTTAAGCATGTGTCTTCCTGGTCAGAATTCTATAAAGATGTGTACACCAATTTTTCCACATGAATCTGAAAGGGGGCATGGGGGGTCTAGGATGATTCAACATAGCCCTTTCAGCGCGGCCATTTCGACGCTGAATTGGCTAAGATGAATCTTCCTATACCTGGCAGTCAGCTCAGGGGCATCACAGCAGAACCTGACCTCATTTGGGGGGGGGGGGGGGGGTGATGCCTTCCCACCGTCCAAACTAGTGGGCTATGTAAATGTGACAAAAACATGGGCAACTTACAGCATTCTGTTATGCATGTAAGTGGGAACATTGCCCATGTCCTACCCATGCATACATCCTCTTGCATTTACGTAAAGGGGCATAATCAAAAGGTATGTCTAAGTCTGATTCGGATGCATGGCACTAGACACCCAAAGTCGGCAGCGGGAAAATGTCCATTCTCGAAAAATTATTTTTTTTGAGAATCGTCTATCTGGACATCCAGGGTATTGTTCGTTCAGACCGACAGGTCTTCTATCTTTACACCACATTCTCAACCAAAATTTCGTCCAAGCCCCAAACATCCAGAACAAGACCTTTTTGATGTGTGTGTGTGGGGAGGGAAGCATTGTGATGGACTGGCTACCCAGACATGGCAACAGAGCAGTAGGGTATCTTACAGGGCACTGCTGTGAACTTCACAAAAAGGGTGCCACATAAACATCTCACCAGAACTCCCTTATAGGTTATGGTGAGCCCACCAAAAAGCAATGTTACTTACCGTAACAGTTGTTATCCAGGGACAGCAGGCAGCTATTCTCACTAATGGGTGACGTGATCCAATGGAGCCCCGATACCTCACAAACAGTCTTGCTTGAAGAAACTCGAAATTTCGAGTCACCCGCACCGCGCATGCGCGAGTGCTTTCCCGCCCAGCACAGGGCGCATCTCCTCAGTTCAGATAGCTAGAAGAGAAGCCAACCCAGGGGAGGTGGGTGGGACATGAGAATATCTGCCTGCTGTCCCTGGATAACAACTGTTACGGTAAGTAACATTGCTTTATCCCAGGACAAGCAGGCAGGTATTCTCACTAATGGGTGACCTCCAAGCTAACCATAATGGGATGGTGGGAGAGTTGGCAAATTAGGAGAATAATTTTGCAATACTGTTTGGCCAAACTGTCCATCCCGTCTGGAGAAGGTATCTAGACAATAATGAGAAGTGAAGGTATGAACCGAGGACCAAGTGGCAGCTTTACAAATCTCCTCAATCGGTGTCGATCTGAGGAAAGCTACAGAAGCTGCCATTGCTCTGACCTTATGGGCTGTGACTTTACTGTGAAGGGGCAATCCAGCCTGGGCATAGCAGAAAGAGATGCAAGCCGCCATCCAGTTGGAGATGGTACGCTTAGAGATAGGACGTCCCAACTTGTTCGGATCAAATGAGATGAAAAGTTGAGGAGCAGTTCTGTGTGGTTTGGTGCGTTCCAGGTAGAAAGCCAAAGCACGCTTACAGTCCAGAGTATGAAGAGCAGATTCTCCAGGATGAGAATGAGGCTTTGAAAAAAACACTTAAAGAACAATAGATTGGTTGAGATGAAAGTCCGAGACAACCTTAGGAAGGAATTTCGGATGAGTGCGAAGAACCACCTTGTCATGATGGAACACAGTAAAAGGTGGATCAGCAACCAAGGCTTGGAGCTCACTGACTCGTCGAGCAGAAGTGAGGCCAATGAGAAAGACCACTTTCTAAGTGAGATACTTCAGATGAGCCTTGTTAAGAGGTTCAAATGGAGGTTTCATAAGCTGAGAAAGAACATTGAGGTCCCAAACCACTGGAAGTGGTTTGAGAGGAGGATTGACATGGAAAAGTCCTTTCATGAATCTGGAAACCACAGGATGAGCAGAGAGAGGTTTCCCTTGAAGAGGCTGATGGAAACAGAAATTGCACTGAGATGGACTCGTATGGAAGAAGACTTGATGCTAGAATGAGACAGGTGCAAAAGATAATCCAAAACCGGTGATAGGCCGGTACATAGGCCGGAAAAGGAAGATCAAAGCCGCGGGGCTGCGGCCACGTGGCCTGCCCGGTTGAACCAACGGAATAAATTTTTTTTTTAAAAACAAGAAAAGACGACAAGAATCAGCGATTAAGAGCAAAATAACCCAAAACCGTGGACTTTAGAAGGCACAGAGAGTCGAAGACGGACTTCTCGGCTCCGCGGAAAAGTAAGAACTGAGGAGACGCGCCCTGTGCTAGGCGGGAAGGCACTCGCGCATGCGCGGTGCGGCCGACTCGAAACTTCGAGTTTCTTCAAGCAAGACTGCTTGTGAGGCGTCCGCATCGGGGCTCCGTTGGATTACGTCACCCATTAGTGAGAATAGTTGCCTACTTGTCCTGGGATAACCCATTATACCTACCTGTCTACAACCCCAGTAGTCCTTATAGTTGCAGGTGCCACCAATATGGCAGTACAGTAGGGTTTTGGGGGGGGTTTTAGTGGGCGCACATGTTTCACCCACATGCAGTGTTAAGAGTGGCTTATGGGCCTGTGTCCTCCTCTCTATGGTTCTCTAGCCCACCCCCCAGGCTATTTAAAAGATCTGTGTGCAGCTCTACTAGGTTTTCCTATACTAGATGCTAATGTTCTGGAGACAGGTATAGAGGAGTGCGTGTGGGTCTTTACTTTGCCTCTGCAGTGGTTATCTGGTCACTTTGGATACTTTTTGGGCAGTTATACCTGCCTGTTCTTCAACCACCGGTCCATGGACGAGTGCCAGTCCACTGAAATTTCCTGACGGTCCACAGGGACAGCACGTGCATCAGGCCCAAAACAGTGTTCTTCAACCGCCGGTCCATGGTGCGATCGATGCGGCGTTATCTTTGAGCCAGCTCCCTCTTCCTAACTGATTCAGTGCACAAAGCCACGGGCAGTGGCTCCTACGGGCATCCAGCGCCTGAACCGGAAGCCTTCTCTCTGACGTTGCAACGTCAGAGGGAAGGCTTCCAGATGAGGCAAAGGACATGCAAGGTGCAATTAGTACTATTATGGGGGCGGTGTCTTGGGTGGACATTGGGTAGAGATAGGTGGGGTCTGGCCCACGACTTAGCCCAGTGTTCTTCAACCGCCGGTCCACAGAATAATTTTTTTATTTCTGCCGGTCCATAGGTGTAAAAAGGTTGAAAAACACTGATCTAACTCACAACATATTAGTTCTGTCCAGGAATTCTACTAAAACATTCAATTATCCCTGTAGGACGACTAAGTCTAGGTCAGCTCACATCCAGCCCCAATCACTCTTCCAAATATACCCCTTTCAACTCTGGTCGCACAGCGGCATTCATAGGTCTAAAAAGTCCCTGGATATGTCCAAAAAATAGGTTTGATTATATCGGCACTTGGGCGACCTGTCTTTTAGGTCGTTCAAGTGCCGACTTGGGCGGGCTTTTAGACGTGTTTAAGTTTTGATTATGAGCTGTCTAGTGTACAAGTTGTACGCAATGTTATAAAATAGAACTTACATGTAGGTACTCCGCTGGCACTCTTGTGGGTAAGTATTAGTATTCTATACACTTATGCACACAAGGGGTGCATAAATGTGGGCACTTGGATTTAGAATTGCCCTTCATGGATTTAGAATGACATCAAAAACATTCCTTAGGAATGCTTTGGAGGGTCAGTTGTGACAATGTATTGATCGGTTTCAATTCCAAAAACAGCTAAAAACCCAAGGGGCTCATAATCAAAAGAGAAAAACATCCAAAAACCTGCCTAAGTCAGCACTTGGACGAACATTTCTCAAAAATGTCCAAGCCTCGAAAATAAAAACGGGTTTTAGATGTATTTCCATACGACCTAGGCTTTCATAGTGCTGCTCAATGTCCAAAGCTAAACGGGGCGTTTCGGGAGGCGTGTTGAGGGCGGGAGTTGAGCGGGACATGGGCTGGCTTAGACTTAGTCATACAGCATGTATAACCGAAAGTTATACAGCCCAGGATCTACGGAACTTGGACGACTACTTCGCAGGGCTTTAAACTAGGTAAGTTGGGGGAGGGGACCTACTCATATACTGGTGTGGAAAGGAACTATCCTGATGGGATGAGTCGACACTCTGCTTCCGAGGTAAGGACCCACTTTGCAAACAGTTCTCTAGGAGCCACACAGACTCAGACAGGAAAAGCCTTACAGGGACTTAGCAAACACAAAGTGTGGAGGGCCATGTATGTTAATGCACACAGTTTAGGCAACAAAATTCTAGAACTGGAAACTGAAATAAGAGATGCCAACCTAGACGTGGTGGCGATATCCGAAACTTGGTTCACGGACGCACATGGGTGGGATATGGCTATACCGGGGTACAATTTACTTCGCCAGGACAGAGAAGGCAGGTTAGGTGGAGGGGTAGCACTATACATTAAAGAGGACATCAAAACCACCAGGATCACAGACGTCAAGTACACCGGGGAGTCCCTCTGGGTAAACCTGGCAAGAGGTGGCAAAAAATGCCTGTATCTTGGTGTGGTATACAGACCTCCAAGACAACTGGAAGACAAGGACGCGGAATTAATTGAAGACATAGAGAATATCACTCTACGGGGCGACACTGTACTAGGGGACTTCAACATGCCTGATACAGATTGGAACACATTTTCAGCAACAACCAGCAGCAGCAGGAGGCTTTTGACCTCCATAAAAGGAGTACATCTCAGACAGATGGTAACGGAGCCCACTAGGGCCCAGGCGATCCTAGACCTGGTACTCACCAACGGGGAAAGCGTCTCAGAGGTCTCGGTAGGAGATACGCTAGCTTCCAGCGACCATAACATGGTGTGGTTCAACCTTGGGAAAGGATTCCCTAAATCAAGCACAAAAACAAAGGTACTCAAATTCCAGGGCACCGACTTTACCCGCATGGGAGATTTCGTTCATCAGACGCTGCAGGACCAAGCAGAGACCGGTAATGTGGAAACTATGTGGTCGCACCTGAAATCATCCATACACGAAGCAACTAATCGCTACATTAAATCAGTAGATAAACGGCAAAGAAACAACAAACCCCAATGGTTCACTGAAGAGATTTCGCACCTCATTAAGGAGAAGAGAAAAGCATTTCTTTCCTACAAACGCACACAGAGAAGAGAAACTAAAGTAGAGTATAAGACCAGATCTGCAGCGGTCAAAACAGCAGTTAGGGAGGCCAAACTTTGAGTGGAAGAAACTCTGGCAAAAAACATTAAAAAAGGGGACAAATCCTTCTTTAGGTACATCAGTGATAGGAAAAGGAACACAGACGGTATAGTACGCCTTAGAAGATCGGATGGAAACTACGCGGTGGCGGATTCCGAAAAAGCCGAACTACTAAATAAATACTTCTGCTCAGTCTTCACCTGCGAGGCACCGGGATACGGACCACAGTTGAAGGCAAAACAAAACGTGGAAGACCCGTTTCAAAATTTTGAGTTCACACCTGGGGATGTCTACAGTGAACTGACAAGGCTCAAGGTAAACAAGGCCATGGGACCGGACAATTTACACCCAAGAGTGCTCAGAGAATTGAGAGATGTTCTGGCGGAACCGTTGGCAGTGCTCTTCAATCTCTCACTAAGTACGGGGAAAGTTCCGTTGGACTGGAAAATAATAATAATAATAATAATAATAACTTTATTTTTGTATACCGCCATACCCAAGGAGTTCTAGGCGGTTTACATTAGATTAACAAAAAATTACAAGTGGTTTAAAAACAATTGAACAATATTAGAGGCAAGCAATAAATAATACGTGGTTCGAAAACAATTGCATAAAAAGGGCTGCAAGGCTGAGGCTGCGAACTATAGACCGGTAAGTCTCACCTCAATAGTGTGTAAACTCATGGAAACACTAATTAAACATAAATTAGATACGATCTTGAATGAGGGTAATCTCCGGGATCCCAATCAACATGGATTCACCAAGGGTAGGTCATGCCAGTCCAATCTTATCAGCTTCTTTGACTGGGTAACAAGAAGGCTGGACTCAGGAGAGTCCTTGGACGTCGTATACCTGGACTTCAGCAAGGCTTTTGACAGCGTCCCACATCGCAGGCTGGTGAACAAGATGAATTCGATGGGGCTGGGAAAGACTCTAACTGCATGGGTTAAGGATTGGCTTAGTGGCAGACTTCAGAGGGTAGTGGTTAACGGTACCCTCTCTAGAATGTCGGAGGTAACAAGCGGAGTGCCGCAGGGTTCAGTCCTTGGCCCACTCCTCTTCAACATATTCATTGGGGATCTGACTCAAGGGCTTCATGGTAAGGTAACCTTATTTGCTGACGATGCCAAACTATGCAATATAGTAAACGACTACAATCTACAGGACACTATGGAGCATGACCTGCGTACTTTAGAACTTTGGTCCTCGATCTGGCAGCTGGGCTTCAACACCAAGAAGGTCATGCATCTCGGTAACGGAAATCCGTGCAGAACTTACACCCTGAATGGAGAAACTTTAACCAGGACTACGGCAGAACGAGACTTGGGAGTAATCATCAGTGATGACATGAAGGCTGCCACTCAAGTGGAAAAGGCTTCATCTAAAGCACGGCAGATGATAGGTTGTATCAAGAGAAGCTTTGTCAACAGGAAGCCTGAAGTCATGATGCCATTGTACAGAGCCATGGTGAGACCTGTGTGCAATTCTGGAAGCCACATTACCGTAAAGATGTGCTCAGAATTGAATCGGTTCAGCGGATGGCCACCAGGATGGTCTCGGGGCTAAAGGGTCTCCCGTACGAAGAAAGACTGAGCAAATTGCAGCTCTACACTCTCGAAGAGCGTAGGGAGAGGGGAGACATGATTGAGACATTTAAGTACAGCACAAGACGGGTCGAGGTGGAAGATGATATCTTTCTTCTCAAGGGACCCTCGACCACAAGAGGACATCCGCTCAAACTCAGGGGAGGGAAGTTTCGTGGAGACACCAGGAAGTATTTCTTCACGGAGAGAGTGATTGAGCATTGGAACAAGCTTCCAGTGCAGGTGGTCGAGGCACGCAGCATCCCAGACTTCAAGAACAAATGGGATACCTATGTGGGATCCCTACGAGGGTCATGCCAAGGGATAGGATCACTAGGGTATGGACTTGAATGAACGGGTCAGTAGAGTGACAGTATAAATACAATTATACTTTAGGGGGTCAGTAGACTTAAGAGGGTGGGTAAATAGTGTGGGCAGACTTGATGGGCTGTAGCCCTTATCTGCCGTCATCTTTCTATGTTTCTATGTTGTGACTTAGACCATGTAAAACATGGTCTAAGTCACAAAAACCCACCTAAACTCACCAGATAAGCACTGAAAACACATAACACAGACCCCCACACAATACCCCAGTGATCACCAACACCCCCCCCCCCATAAATATTTTAATCACAACTTTAAATTTCAGCCTCCAGACCATCATCACCTGTCCGCCTGGCATAGGAAAGCCTAGTCGTCCAGCCCAGAGGCAGCTTAAGTCGTCTTGGGGGGTGGGTTAGGGACCCATGACCATAAGCCCCTGTAATCACTGCATTGATATTTAAACATGTGCACTGCCCTATACATCCCCCAAACCCTTTTTTACTGGCACATAAGTGGCTCCTGCAGCCATAAGGGCTATTGGGGTGGTAGATAACTGGGTCTAGGGGATTCTGGAGGTGGTTTGGGGGGGCTCACCATCACCTATAAGGAAGCTGTAGTGAGGAGAAGCCATGGTAACCCTTTTTGTGAAGTTCACAGCAGTGCCCTATAAAGTACCCCACTATTTAGGTGGAATGTCTGGGTGTGCAATCCATCACTTTGCAGACCCCTCCCACGTCCAACAGGGCTTGTTCTAGGCATTTTGGACTTGGACGGAAAGTTGGACGAAAATGGGGTATAAAGATGGATGATTTAGTGGCGTGGACAATCAGATCGGCAGGACGTATAATTAAACGATTTTCGAAAGTAAATAAAAGTTGGACATATCTTTCGAAAATATGTCTTAGGCTCTTTTTAACTTTGGACGACTTGTGAGATGGACGTAAACGGACTTAGACGTCCCTTTCGATTATGCCCCTCCAATTGTTTGTCATCGCATTCTTAAGACTTAACAGTTCTTTGAAAAAGAAAAGATAGTTCTCCCCTGTTGAATTTTAAGATTTTAGTTTGTCATAATTATTATGTTTGTTTTAACTCAAGTGAACCATTTAATTGTTAAGCGGTATAGAAATTTTTAAAAAAAATAAATAAATAAGTCAAAATTATCAGATGCTGTAGTTTTTGCCAATACTGTTTTTATGCCTCTGATTAGACAGTGAGGTCACTACAAGGCTAGAGTTTGCATCTTAGAGAAGACTTATCACCACAGGGACATTTATTATATTTTCATAAGACTGACAACTTATCCAGACATCTACTAAAACGCTACTGGTAACTTAAAACAGCACTTCTAAGTGCAATACTTACCCGTTGTCTGAGATGTCGACAAGATCAAATCAGTTTCTCCTTCTTCAGTTATCTGGTAGACTTGGATATTGTACCTGCGACCAGGAAGTAAATCAGGGATATTGACAGAAGTAGCTGTGCTGGGAAGATCTGAACATCAAAAAGAAAAGTAATTAAAGAAAAAAAAAAAAAAAGAGTTAGGACCTCACTTTAGGAATCTTTTTAGAACTTTAGTAGCTATGTTCTATGAAATGAAGACACACAAGAAAAAGTTCTGACCAGATAAAGCACCAGAAAGGTCTAGATATAAAATTCTATGCTGAAAGTTAAAAAATAACATGCCACCAAGTAACAATCATGTACTAAACAGACAAATAAATGATTGATTGATTTAACAAATAGCTTATTTATTGGGGGCCCCTAACTTGTTTTCCATCTCTGAAAAACAAACTTCATCTTTATTATCACCCCAAATCTTTCTCACCAGACTGCCAAGTCCAGCTGCAGCTACAGCAGCAAACACCAGATATTCTAGCAGTGCTTGCACATCTCCCCACCCACCCTAACAAGCTGATACCACCAATCATGCAAGTGTTTCATCCTTATCTGATATCTGTGCTGTTTGGATGTATTGCTGTACTACATCAGTAGTCCGCTTAGGATTTCACTTGCAAAAACTTTCAAGGCTTTGCATCAAGTAAACTGTCCTTATCTTGTTTACAAGGCTCCTTTTCGCTTTACTAAGGTGCGCTAGCGTTTTTAGCGCACACAGGATTTTAGCGCGCACTAAACCCGTGCTACGCTTCTAGAACTAACGCCAGCTCAATGCTGATGTTAAGGTCTAGCGTGCGCAACAATTCAGCGCGCGCTATTCCGCACGTTAAAGCCCTAACGCACCTTTGTAAAAGCAGCCCTAAATGTCAGCAGATAAATACCTGAATGGTTCATCCAGTCTGCCCAATAGTTACACACATTATAAATTCACGACTAAATTACTTTTTTTTTTTTGTATTCTCTCAAATCCTCATTCAGGCCTTTGGAAACTCTGATTTGTGAAAAAACCACAGTTACTTACCGTAACAGGTGTTATCCAGGGACAGCAGGCATATATTCTCACATGTGGGTGACGTCATCTACGGAGCCCCGATGCGGACAGCATTTCAAGCAAACTTGATTGAAGATTCAAGCTTGCTGGCTGCACCACGCATGTGTGCCTCCTGCTCCACTAGAGGGCGCATCCCCTCCTCGTGGTCTCCAGTTCACATATCTAGCAAAGAAGCCAACCCCGGGGAGGTGGGCGGGTTGTGAGAATATATGCCTGCTGTCCCTGGATAACACCTGTTACGGTAAATAACTGTGCTTTATCCCAGGACAAGCAGGCATGATATTCTCACATGTGGGTGACCTCCAAGCTAACTGACAAGGGATGGAGGGAGGTTGGCAATTTAAGAAAATAGGTTACGTAAGACCGATTGGCCAAACCGGCCATCGCTCCTGGACAGTGTATCCAGACAGTAGTGTGAGGTGAAAGTATGAACCGAAGACCACGTGGCAGCCTTGCAGATATCCTCGATAGGCGTGGACCTGAGGAAAGCTATCGAAGCTGCCATCGCTCGGACCTTATGTCCCGTAACTCGACCGTGCAGCGTGAGACCAGCCTGAGCGTAGCAGAAGGAAATACAAGCAGCTAACCAATTGGATAGGGTGCGCTTGGAAACTGGGCGCCCCAACCTGTTGGGGTCGAAGGACAGAAACAACTGGGGGGCCGTCCGATGAGACTGGGTGCGTTGGAGGTAGAAGGCCAACGCCCGCTTGCAGTCGAGAGTGTGAAGCGCCACCTCTCCGGGATGAGAGTGGGGCTTGGGGAAGAACACAGGTAGAACAATGGACTGGTTGAGATGAAAATCAGACACCACCTTAGGCAAAAACTTAGGGTGAGTGCGGAGGACCACCTTGTCATGGTGGAATACCGTGAAAGGTGGGTCAGCTACCAAGGCCTGCAGCTCGCTAACCCTTCGAGCAGAAGTGAGGGCGAGTAGGAAGATCACTTTCCAGGTGAGAAATTTAAGATGACACTTATCCATAGGCTCAAATGGAGGTTTCATCAGTTGAGCTAGAACCACATTGAGATCCCAAACCACCGGAGGCGGTTTGAGGGGAGGATGAACATTCAGGAGCCCCTTCATGAAACGGGAGACTAAGGGATGGAGTGAAAGAGCCTTCCCTTCCAGGGGCTGATGAAAGGGAGCGATGGCGCTGAGATGGACTCGAATGGAATTGGTCTTCAGGCCAGAGTGAGATAAATGGAGTAAATACTCCAGAACCAAGGACACGGGGACCGACACCGGGTCCTGGCTATGAGAGGAGAACCAGGACGAGAATCTAGTCCACTTCTGAGAATAGCAGAGTCTAGTCGAGACCTTCCGAGAAGCCTCCAACACTTCCCTGACCGACTGAGATACCGGGAAGGAAGTCAAGGGGAAAGAAACCAAGCAGTCAGATGAAGAGACTGAAGATTGGGATGTAACAGTGAACCCCGACTCTGAGATAGCAGAGAGGGAAAGACAGGCAGAAGTAGAGGTTCCCTGACACTGAGTTGAAGTAGCAGGGAGAACCAAGGCTGGCGGGGCCCTCGAGGAGCGATCAGGATCAGGGTGGCCCTCAGAGATTTTAGATGGACCAGCGTCCTCAGAATCAGAGGGAACGGCGGGAACGCATAGAGGAACTTTCCCTCCCAATCTAGGAGGAAGGCATCGGCCTCGAGACGGTCCGGGGAGTATATCCTTGAACAGAAGAGAGGCAGTTTTTGATTGTCGGGGGAGGCGAACAGGTCTACCTGGGGAGTCCCCCACGTGTCGAATACTTGTCGCAGCACCTGAGAGTGCAGGGACCACTCGTGTGGCTGGAGGAGGCGGCTGAGCCTGTCCGCCAGGCAGTTTTGTTCCCCTTGGATGTAAACCGCTCGAAGGGAGATGTTTTGGGAGACTGCCCACTCCCAGAGCCGTAAAGCCTCCTGGCAGAGGGGCCAAGACCCCGTCCCTCCTTGCTTGTATACGTAGTACATCGCCACCTGGTTGTCCGTGCGGATGAGAACCACCCGGTCGTGAAGTAGGTGCTGAAAGGCCACCGCGGCGAGGAAATGGCCCGAAGCTCCAGCACGTTGATGTGGCAGTAACGGTCCTTTGTGGTCCATAGGCCTTGTGTGTGTAGACCGTCTACATGAGCCCCCCAAGCGTACTCCGACGAGTCCGTGGTTAGGACCTTGTGGTGTGGCGGGGCGAGGAAGAGCAAACCCTTGGAAAGATTCGAAGAGTCGGCCCACCAACGGAGCGATATTTGCAAGGAAGGAGTCACTGTCACGTGGCGGTAGATCGGGTCCCGATCCTGTCGCCATTGTGATGCCAAGGTCCATTGTGGTAACCGCAGATGGAGGCTGGCAAGCGGGGTAACGTGGACTGTGGAGGCCATATGGCCGAGGAGCGTCATCATCTGTCGTGCCGAGACGGTAGTCGATCTCGAGACTTGTCGGCTCAGATTTACCAACGCCTCCCGACGCTGAGGAGGGAGGAAGGAACGCTGACGGACCGTGTCCAGCACGGCCTCGATGAATTGTAAGGACTGAGAGGGGCATAGCTGGGATTTTGGGAAGTTTATCTCGAACCCCAGACGCTGAAGCGCAGTAATAGTCTGTTGGGTCGCTGAGATAACCCCCTCCCTGGTCGAGGCTTTGATCAACCAATCGTCCAGATAGGGGAATACCTGTAGACCCTGGGAGCGCAAGGTAGCCGCGACTACTACGAGGCACTTCGTGAAGACTCAGGGGGACGAGGACAGGCCGAAGGGGAGGACCCGATATTGCAGGTGGAGGTCCCCCACCTGGAAGCACAGGAACCTGCGGCAAGCAGGGTGCACTGGGACATGGGTGTAGGCCTCCTTCAGATCGAGGGAGCAGAGCCAATCGCCTTCGCTGATCAAGGGGTAAAGGATCGGAAGGGAAAGCATCCGGAACTTTTCCCGTACCAGAAACTTGTTCAGGCGCCTTAAGTCCAGGATTGGGCGCAGGTCTCCCGTCTTCTTCAGTACCAGGAAGTAGCGGGAGTAAAATCCTTGGCCCCTTTGATTTTGGGGGACCAACTCCACCGCCTGCAGGTGGAGGAGGTCCTGTGCCTCGGAGAGGAAGGGCAACTGCACTCGATTTGGAGGACACGCACTTGGTGGGCTGTCGGGGGGTATCTCCCGAAAGTTGAGCGAGTATCCTGATGAGATCACGCCAAGGACCCATGAGTCTGACGTGATGGCTTTCCAGCGAGGGTAGTAGGCTTGAAGGCAGCCCCCGATGGGGAGGGGGGAGGGTGGAGGTGCAGAGGGGGCCCGCCCCCATCCGCCCATTCCATCAAAAGGACGGAGATGGCTTCGCCGACGCCGTGGGCTATGACTTTGGTGGAGCCCTAGAGTGAGCCTGGGGGCGTCACGGCGGTGGTCTTGAGAAGGTCGGTGTGGACTTCTGGGGGTAGCGTCGAGGTAATCCCCGGAAGGGGCGAGGGGTCTGTGGCTTAGGCTTCTGTCGGACAAGGGACGCGAATGAGCGTTCGTGTTCAGACAGCCGTTTCGTAGCGGCTTCGATGGTGTCGTCAAAGAGTTCCTTCCCGACGCAGGGGAGGTTGGCTAGTCGATCTTGTAGGTTGGGATCCATATAGACGAGTCGTAGCCATGCCAGCCGGCGCATGGCCACTGCGAAGGCTGCGACCCTGGAAGATAGCTCAAAGCCGTCGTAGGCGGCGTGGAACAAGTGTAGCCTGAGGTTGGAAAAATCCTCGAGGAGGAGGCTGAACTCTGTCTGGCGAGGGGTGGGTAAGCTCTCCGAGAAGGAGGCGAGCCTCCCAATGAGGTGCTTCAGGTAGGAGGAAAAAGTGAAGGTGTAGTTCAGGACTCTGTTGGTCATCATAGAGTTCTGGTACAACCGGCGTCCGAATTTGTCCAGTGTCCGGCCTTCGCGTCCAGGGGGGACCGCCGCGGACACCCTCGAGGGGTGAGCTTTTTTAGAGATGATTCCACCAGTAGGGATTGGTGGGACAGCTGTGGTTGCTCAAACCCCGGGTGAGGTACCGTCCGGTACTTAGACTCCATTTTGGATGGGACCGCCGTCACCATGTAAGGAGTCTCGAGGTTCCTGATAAGGGTCTGCCCGAGTACCGGGTTCAGTGGCAGCCGCAGGGACTCTCGGGGCGGAGAAGGCATATCGAGCTCCACCAGGTACTCCTTGGAGTACCTTGAGTCAGATTGTAGGTCCAAGTCAAGGGCACGTCCCATGTCCTGAACGAACCTCGTGAAGGATGGTCGATGGGGTCCCGTGGCCCCTTGCAGGGACGGTGACCGGGACCGCCGTTTGGCTGAGAAGGAAGGAGAAGCCTCCCTCAAATAGCGGGGCTCTTGCTCGGATCCTCGGTCCGATACCAGAGACGCGATGTGAAAGCGCTCCGGGGTCGAGGACCTGCGTCGCCTCGAGGAGCCCCTTGGGGACGACACCGGGGTTCTGGGGACCGACCGGTGCCTGGTCGGGGATCCCTCCCCGGACTTCCTCGGCGAAAGCCTAGGGCCTCGGGCCGGAGCTCCGGACCGAGGGGGAGTCAATAGGAGCTGTGGGTTGGTAAGAGACAGCTCGGTGACCCTTAGCGGCTCCCCCGATCGAGTCGAGGGGGTGCGCCCTCGTACCGGAGGGGAGCTCCGGGCTTTCTTAGAGAAGGGTCTCGATTTTCATTTTGAATGCCTCGAATGCTTCGAATGCCTCGGGGAGGAATCCGAGGAAGAGGAGAGGTGACGAGAACGGCGCGGTTTTCCTCGAGGGGTCTCGGCGCGTTGCTCAGGCTGGTCCAGCGCATGCAAGGTCGAGGCCGAGGCCGGTTGAAGGTGAGCTATGGCAGCGGAAAGCTCCGTTGTGATCATCGCTCAGAGCAGGTCCTGGAATACGGGCACGGACAGCATCGAGGGCATGTCCAAGGCCGCTGTGCTCTCCACCGGGGGCAATCTCGCTTCAGAGCATTCCCGAGGGGTGGAGGCACGTCCCGAGGTCGGGTTTTTTGCCGGGGCCGTGGGTAAAGAGTTTCCACCCTGTGTGGCCGTTGTCCCCGAGGTTGGCTTCTTTGATGATGTGGAACCTGAGGAAGGAAGAGGGGACTTACCCGGGGCCGAGGACTTATGAGAGCTCGAGGTCTTCGAAGTCGAGTCCCGAGGTGGGGCCGATGTACTCGAGGCCGAGATTGAGGCCGGGGCCGATCTCGAGGCCGAGGTCGAGGGTTGATCGGTAGCAAATAGCTCTGCCATGTGGGCCCGTCGGCGGCGGAGCACCCGCTGTTGAAAAGTTGCACACCGGGGTCAAGTTTCCGTTGGATGGTCGGCCCCCAGGCAAAGGATGCACCAGCGAGCGGGTCTGTGAGAGATAGAAGACGCTCGCACCCGGTGCACTTGAGCCCCCGGATCGCGAGAAAAAGGCGCGAAAAGTGCGATGAGCAGGAAAGAAAAAATTTTTGTTATGCACAGCGACTTTTACGGAGAAAGAAAAAGAAAAAAGGAAATAAATCGTGGTGCAAAGAAGGCACTAGGGCAGTGCTAAGAAAAAACGTGTCTTCTTAGCACAGCGGAAAAAATCGAACTGGAGACCACAAGGAGGGGATGCGCCCTCTAGTGGAGCAGGAGGCACACATGCGTGGTGCAGCCAGCAAGCTTGAATCTTCAATCAAGTTTGCTTGAAATGCTGTCCGCATCGGGGCTCCGTAGATGATGTCACCCACATGCGAGAATATCATGCCTGCTTGTCCTGGGATAATATCAGATTTGAACTTTTAAAGTTCCTGATCACAATTGATTATTAAGTACCATTTTTGAAAAGCGCTGCAGAGTCCTGTATTCAGATGTCTCCTTACCAAGATACTGCTTTGTAGTTCCATCTTCACTGAGCTCATACTCAATACGGAATCCTGACACTGTGTCTGATGCAGAAACCCAGGAGACCAGAAAGCTACTGGAGGTGATTTCTGTCACAGACTCAGAAGTTGCCACCATAGGAGGAAGGCGTGTAGTTTCTCCAGTAAGTGTATTATCTGTTGAAGAAAAGCATGCAATACAAGTTGTGAAACTGTTGTAAAATCTAAAGATGGAGTTACTCTACAGGTACTTCTCTTTACGCATCTCATATGCAGTCTATGGGCCGACTTGAAAGGCATACTTATCAGTTCCACATTAATATGGAAAATAATGAATATCCTTATTTCCTAGCAGGTCAATATTTAAACACTGAGGTGAACATTTATTTTAAACACCAGCCATGGTGTTTTAATAATCTTTCCTTATTGTCCATGCCAGACCAGTCCAAAAAAGTGGGTTATGTATGTCCCCTTGCCATCCAATGAAGCCAGAGAAAAGCAGCTCAGAGTGGAATTCACTCCACTTATATAAGGTTGCTGCAGCCTTCAGCTCCTAAGCATTTCTCTAAACCAATGAGCCAATAACTTAAACTCAATAATCTGTCCATATAACCTATATTCAGTACAGGCAGTCCCCGGGTTAAGAACGAGTTACGTTTTAAAAGCTGTTCTTAAGTTGGATTTGTATGTAACTAAGAACTTGTAGATTTTAAGATTCTTGCTGCTTACCTCTGCTCCAAGCTGATAAAAGGGCCAACTGTCCCTACCAGTGTCCCCTCTAAGGTACAGCATGTACAAGCACACACTGTTCTTAATGTGGCCATGCATCATTCCTGAATCTGTTGCAGAAGAAGTGTAGGAGTCTATGCCACTGCAAATACTGCTCAGTGAAATCAAATGGAGCCGCAATCACGTTCTTTAGTATGAGTCGTACTTAAGTCAGACTTCTGTAACTCGGGGACTCTCTGTACTCATGTATTCCAATTGAGAATCTTATTGTAAACCACATTGAATCCCAGTCAAAACTTGTGGTATATAAGAGAAATGTATGGTAATGTATGTGGTCTGGTGCAGCAACAGTGAATAGATCAAGTAAGCTGCTCCTGGGAAGGCTATAGGCCCAGATTCCTGGTGGAGCACAGAATAAATCTGGGGAAGGCCGCCGGCAATCCTTTTGGGGTTGATTTTCCTCCCCTCTAGTGAATAGACTAGAAGGCTAGGATTGAGGGAGACCAACACTGTAGTGAATTTGTCTGCCTGATGCTCAGTATAAATCCTGGTGTGGTTTACAAAAGAATGCATAAGCTCTGGAAAAATGTCAGAACAAGCTAATCAATTCCCACTTGTAGACTAAATGATAAGGAATCCAAGTTGCTATACTGGTTGTAAGGAAACCTAGATATGCAGGTTGATACATATTTTACTGAAAAACAAAAGGGAAATTCTGTAAAGAGCCATTTAGTTCTAGGAGCAGAGATATATGCAAATGACTGTATATTAGTCATTTAGGCCTACACCCACCCAAAGTTAACCCGATTCTGTAAACGACGTCCATGTTGCAGACACCGGTTATAGGAGGGGGCCTTAGGTGCTTGGACCAATCAGGCTCTAGGATCCTGTGGGTTGGGCAGTGAAGGGGCGGGCCAGCCACATTTGGACGGAGGCGGCCAAATTGGAGGTAAGCCCACAGAGGGGTTCCAGGGTGAGGGGTTTCGTTGGGGGGAGTTCGGCAGGAGGGGTTGGGTACCCTCCTGCTGGTGATCTTAGGGGGGGGGAGCCGTTGGGGGGAGATCCTTGCTGCGATTAGATATAGCGGTTGCGTCTACTTACCATGTAGGCCAGCATTTTGCTAGCCTACATTGTAAGGGTCTCCAGCTCTGCTAGGGAGACCCCTAGGGCCGCCTAGGTTCGCTTAAGGTTACCGCCTAGCCTTAGGCGAGCATAGGCGGGCTTGCGTTCCTCTCTAGGCTCTCTGGAGGCGCCTTTAATATAGGCGGCCTGCCTGGGGAGCATTTTTTTTTTTTAGAAAAAGTGCCTCCCGATTTGCTGATTAGACAGCTGTAGGACGCCTATAGCTGCCTACAATTGGGAGCACTTTGCAGAATCAGGGCCTTAAGGCCTAGAGGGGGAGCATGTGGTGCAGTGATTAAAGCATAAGTAAAATGCAGTGAATATACAACCTTATTACCAACCAAGGGACCCGACACGATCCGTGTTTCGGACAACACACCTTCTTCAGGGGTCCATGGTGGATAAGGTATTGAAACAAACCGCAATAAAAAGATACCAAACAAATGCCTGTGTAACTCTGATGCTCAAAATAAAAGTAAAAATGAATGTGCGTCACAATAACACATTCATTTTTACTTTTATTTTGAGCATCGGAGTTACACAGGCATTTGTTTGATATCTTTTTATTGCGGTTTGTTTCAATACCTTATCCACCCCTGAGGAACACGGACCGTGTCGGGTCCCTTGGTTGGTAATAAGGTTGTATATTCACTGCATTTTACTTATGGTATAATAAACATTGCCTGCATCCTGTACATGGTCTGCAGTTTTCGTTTTGTTTTTTGCTTGCTGCTTGTTCTACTGCAGATTTCATTGGATTCTGTTTTTGTGCAGTGGTTAAAGCTACAGCCTCAGTACCCTGTGATTGTGGGTTCAAACCCACATTGCTCCCTGTGACTCTGGGCCAAGTCACTTAGGCCCAAATTCTGTAACCGGACCTAATGTTGATTAACAAGCACAATTAAGCTTTTTAATCAGCAATAATTGAAACTGAGGCACCTATCAAGAAAGAGCGATTCTGCAACAAGGCACCTCTATAAATTTAGGCGGCCTTCAAAAATATAGGCGCTATGCATGTTAGGCATGGGCGTGGCTATGTGTTAGACACCTTTTTGCAGAATCGTTACTCTTAAGTGTGCTTAGGCGCCTGACTTTCAGTTGTGCCTAGAACTAGCCTATTTATTGGGCGCCTCCAAAATAGGTGCTGCTCAGCGTGATTCATTAAACAGCACCCAATTTTACTTGAATCGCGTTGAATAGTGCCTACATCGGCGCAAAACATTTGGCCGCTTCTTATAGAATTTGCCCTTTAATCCCCCTCCCCATTGCCCCAGGTACATTAGATAGATTGTGAGCCCACTGCGACAGACAGGGAAAAATGCTTTGAGTACCTGAATAAATTCCTTGTTACCTGTTCTGAGCTCATTATGGAGGACAGGATATAAAATTAAGTAAATAAATAAAAAATTGATGACTAGCATGGTGCTAAACACAGTTCTACAAAAGTTAGGCACACTGCATAGAATCATGCTTAGTGCTTCCTAAGCAGCATTAAGGGTTGCTAGGAGTCCTAACTTTTAGGTGCACTATATTTATGCCAGGGTTTTCTTGGCCTAAATGATAAGTTAAAAATAGACACCTAGCTCCGTGGCTAGGTACACCGATATAGGCGGCTAACTTTAGGTGGACTTTATAGAATTTTGAGGGTCACTATTTAAATGATCTCAAGTTCAATTTATTTTTCAAGTTCAATTTATTTAATATACTGCAAATATAAAAGCAGAAAAGAACACATCATGTTTTGATGGTGTATAATTTGCTGGTGGATGTGTACATGGGCAGAGCAGGCAAATATACACATTAATTACAGTTTTCAATACTTTACATACATTTTGGGCATTTATAGCAGCAACAGAGCTGTTGTAAATATAAGTACTGTTTTTGTCACTTGCACTAGTGTTCTATAAAAAATGAAAGCACCATTTTTTTATTGAAAAGGTCTGAAATAGGCAGCTGTTTATCTTCTTATCCTAGGTATCTTCTACTAATAAGAATTTACTGCTTTGAAGTACTTCTTTCCTGTGATCATTCTTCCTGTTGAATTTATTTTTTACTGAGTTTGTATTTTAGTATGTTTATTTTAATTTTAATTTGTATTTTTTGTAGGTCTGGCATTTGATGTGTGTCTACTTTGTAATCTGCCTAGTTGATAGATGGAATAGAAATTTCTTAAATACAGTAAATAAATATTTACCCCAAAATGCTTACAGAGGGTCCCTTTAACTAAGGTGCACTAACCGAGGGCCCCATTTACCAAGATGCTAGAATTGGTTTAGCCAGCACAGTAAAAATGCTCTGATGCTCATATTCCACTTCCCCCCTTCTGTGCCTTTTTTTGTTCTCTTCTTCTTAAATTTTAATTTGTTCTAGTGATTATATGTCTAATATGATTTTCTTTTGCTATCCCCCTATGTTTGTAACAATTTTCATGGAAACTGCCTAGACGTAATGATAGGCGGGATATCAGATGCTTAATAAACTTGAAACTAGAATTCCTATGAGTGTTAGAGCACTTGTTTCGCCAGCCCATGCTAAAAGCCTCTAGCGCATAAAAGGGGGGCGGGGTTGAATTATCACATGCTAACTATTATCACATGCTAAATGGTATCTTAGTAAAAGCAAGTCACATGAATAGCAAGTCACATGTATGGCCAAACATTTGGGGTTCCTTCTGATTAAGGCTGCTTACTAATGCTCAAAGGAAGTGAGGATCAGATGACTGTTATATGTGACTGGTAAATGTCTCTAACTCAGTTTGCAGTGGTTTGATACCACTGCAAACATGGCAACTCTCGTGGTCCTCCATTGTTTAAATTGACAGTTACAATCCATGCCAAACCAGTCCAGACAAGTTGACCTTCCCATGATAACAGTACAGAACTTCAATCCAGAACTCTTCTCAAGTTAGAGACTAGGACAGCTGTAGTGTTCTGCCTACAAGCCAAAGGGATAATATTCAAACGAATTAAAGCAATACTCACTGGACACTAGAGTGGTGGTAGTGGTTGTAAATTCGAAGTTTGTGACCTCTCTTTGACCGTAATGCAGTAAACTGAAGAGCTGACCTTCATAAATCAAACCGGCTTTTAGGCCCGAGATTGTATAGGAATTCAGATGTCCAGGTATAGTTACCTGCTTCCAGGCAACTTGTTTATTTTTCTGAAAGATAAAGACGGAATGAAGTAATAGCAGCAAAGGTTTGTGTTTCATTCATGTAACGGCGCCATTAACCACAGAAGTAGTACCCAGGACTACAACAAAGAATGATTCATATATAGGAAAATATGGTATAGTGGTTAGAGCTGCAGCCTCAGCACCCTGAGCTTGTGGGTTCAAATCCCAAGCTGCGCCTTGTGACTCTGGGCAAATCACTTAATCCTCCACTGCCCCAGGTACATTAGATAGATTGTGAGCCCACCGGGAAACACAGGGAAAATGCTTGAAGAACCTGATTGTAAACCACTTAATACACATTGTCCAAGCATTATATAAAATCCCAATCCCAAATAGATCAAATTGAGCAGTATTTTACTAGGAAGACAAAGAACAAGGCTAGATTTGAAAATGGTTGCATATAGGAAAAAAGGGCATAGAGAGCATTTTAGAACAGTTGAAAGACATTCGTACTGGTAAATTGCTTTTCTGTGCACTTATTCTAAAAGCGGAATATCAAACTCTAGTAATAAATAAATAAAAATAAAATATTCAAATCAATATCAAATTTGTAATGTTATGTACACATGTAGATGCAACATGATGCAAAAGCCAGTTTTCTTCTATGTAAGGTCCAGAGGCCAATAGCAGCTCCTGAAGACCTCTGGGGCAGCCTCCATTGTCATTCTGATTCCCCCCCCCCTCCAATACTCTCTGCTTCTCTATCCAAGCTTAGGTCAGAAAGGGGAAAGTGGATGGAAGGAACAGCTACATCCTTGAAGGACGTCTAACACTAGCAGAACACACGAACTTAGTGGTACAAAAATGCTTTTTTACATTGTGGAAATTAAGAACCATAAAAAATATTTTGATCCTTTATCGTTCAGACTATTGGTGCAGGCATTAGTTTTATCTATTTTAGACTATTGTGACATCATCTATTTAGGAGCACCCAAAAAATTCTAAGGAAATTAAGGATAATTCAGAATACAGTTGTTCGATTGATTTTTGGTTTAAAAAAGAACCATATTAGTCCATGTTATTGTTTACTTCATTGGCTGCCTTTGGAGGCAAGAGTATTATTCAGATTTTCCTGTATCTGCTTTAAGCTGATATTGGGATTGTTTCCAGCTTACCTTTTTCCTCATTTTGTGTTGCATAGACCATCAAGAGAAACTAGAAACTTCTACTTATAATATTCAAGTTCTCTTGCGTATGTTTCAAGCTGGTTTGGGGACTAGCTCCTACCTACCTGCTACCTCACTTCGTACTATATAGCCCTATAAGACTAACCAGAAACTGCAATCTATTTGCATACTCAAGCATTACTGGCTGTAAATACAAAACCTTTTTGGATAGGACTTTTATGTACCAAGCAAACAAACAGCAAGCTTGGCTAGACAACTACATTAATGGAGCTAGACTGACCTACGACGCTTTTAGGAAAGATATAAAAACTGCCTTATTTGATAGATTTATCACCTAAACAGTAACTACATCAAACACTAAAACCAACTGTATTACTTCTAATATGTTGTAATTTTAATAAACTGTACATTGTAATTTGCTGTATTTTAAGACTCTGCATATTGTAATTCGCTGATTATCTGCATATTGTAACTCGCTGATTGTCCAGCTCTCTTCAGTGTGAACCGCCTAGAAGTCACACGATTATGGCAATATAGAAGAATAAAGTTATTATTATTTGCTTTTCCAAAAATTAATAGGACCCTAGCATTTCAAGCTGGTAGGCAACAATCTTGGTTAGGTAAATGTATTCTGCAAGTTATGTTATCTTATTGCTGTTTTCGGAAATTAATTAAGACCAATTTGTTCGATAAATTTATTACTTAATGAGAGTTTTATTATTGAAATTCTATTTTACAAATATTTGTTTTTTTTTACTGTATTATTGTATTTCGCTGATTATCCAGTGCGCGCTAAATGCTAAGGCATCCATTATATTCTATGGGCGCCTTAGCATTTAGCTTGCGATAATTTTTAGCGCGCACGCTAAATTGATTAGAGCGCCTTAATAAAAGGACTCCAAAGGTAGGAAAAGTGATTTCATTTTCAATTTAGTGATTGGAATGTGTCCGTTTTCAGAATTTACATCTGCTGTCTATATTTTGCACTGTTCAGGAAGAAATTTATTTCTCTTTCTCTGTTGTTGTACCGCATGCAGAGTCTTGCATCTTAGGGTTTCGTTTGTGTATATTAGGACTTTTAGTTTGTGGTCCTGTATCTGCATAGGGTTTATCTGTGCTCTGCATATGTGACCAAGGCCAGGTGTCCTGGTAGGAATGAATGTTGTGAAGCATTATTGGTGACATGGCCCCAAATAGGACAGTATTTGTCGTCAGTTTGTCCATGTTTTGGAAGGTCCACCCCCACACGAACCTCATGTCACCTTCCCCGAGCTTGGGCCGCATCAGGAGGGCTTCTGCGCATGTCAATGTGACGACATCACACGCATGTGTGCGTGAGAGTGATGTCATCGCATTGACGTCCACGCATGCGCAGAAGCTCTCTAGACACGGACCAGAGCTTGGGGAAGGAGACACGAGGTTTGTGTGGGGATGGGGCAGAATGGGGTAGTGCTGGGGGGGGTAAAACGGGATTGGGGTCATGAAATCTGGTAACCCTTACCTATAAGCCATTCTGCAAATAGCTACTTAACTTACATGGTAGATATTTGCAAAGTGGGGGCATGCACAATGGCGGAGCAAGGGTGGGACATAGATGGGGCTCCTACTTATGTGCTAAACTTCTGAAAACTGCATGTAAGTGGTAGCTGCAACCATGTCTTACCCATGCTCTGTCCCAGTGGCCACCCACTTCCATTTATGCACTATGGTTTACAGAATAGCACTCAATTTTTTTGCTACTTATGCACATAAGTACCAGTTTTCTGTACATTTCACTGTGCAAATGGCATGTAAAATGTGAGTTCTCCTAGGTCAAGCAGGATGAGTCAGCCACATATGGGTGTTGTCCCAACAGCTCCCAATTTGCGGATAAGCTCTCCAATAGCTCAGAGAGATTTTTTTTTTTTCTCTGAGCACGTGCAGTGCCTGGGCCCCACTGGACATGCCCGAGCCCTACCCATTTCCCCCTGCTTCCCCCTAATCCCCAGTCTTTAGTTTCCGCCCGTTCCCATCGGTTGGATTTTCTACAGCTCTCCATTACAACTTTTCTACTCATCACCTTGAAGATGCCTGAATCATCTAAAGAAACGACTGGGATGCAAGAGAAGGATGAATACACTGGATCTTCATGAATTGTGCGCCCAGATTGGATCCGGTGCTCGAGGTTTCCGTGTTGCTTGCATTGTGCGCACATGTCACCACGTGCACGCAAGCTAAGGAAGAGGGCACTAAGAGACTTCATGAATAGAAGTGAGGCCTGAGATTCTTCCTCCAGCAGCCATCCTCATCGGAATGCAGCAGCGGGGGATCCACAAGCTACAGCGGCAAGGAGCCTCCAGGATGCCCTGGCTCAGCTAATCCCCCCGTCTGCACTCGGCCCGGTAGAGAAATATCTCCCGGAGTCCCTGCATGTTGACGTGTACAGCCAGCCTCTGCAGGGCAGCCGATAGGAGTCTCACCAGACTGAGAGATCTCTCCAGGAGTCACTGCATGCTGCCACGTAAAGCCAGCCTCTGCAGGCAGCAGATCGGGGTTTTCGCCCTCCAGACTGAGAGATCTCCACCGGAGTCTTTGCATGCTGCCGCGTAAAGCCAGCCTCTGCAAGCAGCAGATCGGGGTTTTCACCCTCCAGACTACATGCTGCCGCGTACAGCCAGCCTCTGCAGGGAGCCGATCGGGGTTCCCCCTCCAGCCCCAAAGGTAAGTCTTATCTGCTTGTTTTTGGGAAAACCTCCGATAATCTTTTGCAGCCCCGAGGGCTCTGCCCCACCCTCCTCCCAATCTGAATTTAAGGAGAAAGAAACTCCCATGCTTCTTTCCCTCGGGAGGACCTGCAGATCTCTCCCACCAGCAGGAGACAGCTTGTACAGGGCAGGGGATTGCCCCTCCTCCCTGCAATCTCCCCACATGCTGAAAAAATAAATAAATAAAATAAAATAAACTCGATGCTTCTTTCCCTCTTTGGTCCCACAGAGTCTGCAGTTCAGACCTCTTCCCCCCTCCCCCCCTCATGTCGGGAACGAGGAGTCTGCCTTTCACATTAGCTACCAGCCATGATGGAAACTGCTGGCAACCAATTGCAACACAAGTTTTTCATTCTTACCCGGCAACAGGGGCAGTCCCTGGGAACTGTTCACAAAGCATGGTGCTGATGTCATCAGTGATGCAGCATGTCAGACCACCCCTCCCCAAAGATGGGGGTTTGAAACTCCTCAGCCTAAAGAGCTGTTTGCACTTCAGATACTTAGGCAGACAGTGCTTTTCCAGCCAGCATGAGGGACTCTGCTACTATTTATGATTTCTATAGCACTGAAAGGCATATGCAGCGCTGTACAGTTTAATATACAATAGGCAGTACAGCAGGAGAAGCCCACACAGAAGGCATCATCACTCCTCTTTCTCTGCTTCCAGGAACAGTGGAAAACGCAGCCAGGAGCACTGGCACAGATGAAGGGGTGCATCTGCAGGCTCTCCCCTCTCTCAAGAAGGACAGAGAATGTCGGTGGGGTACATGGAGCCACCCAACCAGTCAAGTGGAGTAGCACATGAACCTGCGAACCACCAGGGGTGGGACCAGCAGAAACAGTTAATCCTCTTGCTGACCCACTCCTCTCTCAGCGGGCAACACTCCCCCCAATACCCCCCTTTAGAGGGAGCCACGCACAACATGGCGCGTTCCAGCGGCATGCCATACACCCAAGCAACAGAGGAACAAGCAACACACCAGCCTCCAGCCACGCCCCGAGTCACCACCCACAAAAATAAATAAATAATTAATAATAATAATAATAATAACAGTTTATATACCGCAATACCGTTAAGTTCTATGCGGTTTACAAAAGATTAGTGGAGTACAAGTTGAGTTGACGTACAAGTTGAATTAACTTAAGGGATGTGGGGAACAATGGGGAGAAAGGGCAAGGGAGGGGAAAGAGGGAAGTGGGTCAACTGTCTAGGTATTTCAGGAATAGGTGGGTTTTGAGGCGTTTCCTGAATACCTCATAAGTGGTGGGCAATAGGAGTTGTTCTAGGTCTTTATCCCATAGAGCAGCCTGATGTGAGAGAAGATGCTCATGGTGTTTTTTTAGTTTGCATCCTCTTACCGGTGGAGAAACGAAGTGCGAGTGGGAACTTCTCTTGAGTTTGTTGGCTGAGAAGGAGAATAGGTCAATGATGTATTTAGGGGTTAGACCGTAGAAAACTTTAAAAACAGAGGCAGGCGAACTTAAACTTTACACGAGCTTCCATCGGCAACCAGTGTAGCTGTTTGAAGTATGGCGTCACGTGATCGAACTTCTTTAGACCGAAGATTAGTCTGACCGCAGTGTTTTGCATTAGTTGTAATCGTCGCATATTATTTTGGGGGATTGCTAAGTAGACGATGTTACAGTAGTCGAGTTGACTTAATACAAGGGATTGTACCAAGATTCTGAAGGCAGAGTTATCAAAGTATGCTTTAATGGATTTAAGTTTCCAGAGGGTGAAAAAACTCTTTTTGATTAGGAAGTCCACCTGATCTTTCATATAAATTAAACTATTTAAAAAAAAAAAAAAAAAAGAAAACCCACAAACGAGGACTCACCCCAAGTCCCTCCAGAAACTCACAGCCTTTCTCAAGATCCACGTGGGTGGACAACAAGTACCCAAGACAGAGTACTACAAGGCCTGAACTACCAGTACTTCACGCAGGCAGTGGCGATTCCAGTCCACAAGAACCTCCTAGACTGCAGAGACGAGATTTGGCTGACTCCCTCTTCAGGGCAACCAACATCAAGGAGACTGGGACTGAAGTACCAGATCTTTCCGGCCCGGGGATTTGACAACCTGCAGCAGCCATACATGGACATTGCGGTAGCCTTGGCGCTTAAGAGAAACAGGGCAGCACGACTCCCCCTCCAACACCCCGTCAGGGAAGGACCTGAAAAACCCTGGATTCCATGGGGAAAAAGACCTTCGAGGGCGCAATGCTGAGCGTACGAATTGCTGCGCTCCAGTTCCAGATGCCAGTTATCAGGAGGCCAGTGAGAGAAAATAAATAAATAAAATAAAACAGGGACTTTAGCTCACCACCGAGCCAGTCCACATTGGCAGCAGTCTGTACCCCAGCACTCGCAACAGTAACATAACTGCTACGCAAACAAGCACCGCCCGAGGGGCAGGGGCATCCAAGGGCAGCCCTCTCCCTAAGACAAAAACAAAACCTTGACCACCCTCCGGCCCAGCAGGATCAGATTGTCTGCAAAGGCTTGGCCCAGGATCAGCATCGACCAGTGGGCCCTCAGCATCATCAAGCAGGGATTCCGAATTCGTCTCTACTCCCGCCCCCCCCCCCCAGAGTGGGCAGGGCACCCTCCATCTGATGACCCAATTTTCCTGTAGCAAGGAGAGGACCTGCTTCGGCAGAATCAATAGAGGCGGTGACGAACAGAGGAGATCACCAAGGGGTTTCTACTCCAGGAACCCTCGCGTCACCATGGACAAGGACAACGCTCGTTCCTGGATCTCTGCAAGCTCAACAGGTGCATACACAAGGTCCAGATGCAATCTCTGGGTACAGTCTTGGCCCTGTTTAAGCCCGAGTATTGGCTAGTATCCCTGTACTTACATGATGCATACACTCACGTGCCCATGCACCCAGCCCACAGGAGGCATCGTCGCTTCTAAAGCCAAGACAGACGCCTCCAGTACAAGGTCCTACCCCTTGGATTCTCAACAGCTCCAAGAGCATTCACAAAGTGCGTGGCAGTGGCACATCCTCACCTTCAAAGGGTGTACATCCTATCTTATCTCGACAGCTGGCAGCCCCGACAACCACCATAACCCTCCTCCAAGAACTGGGGTTCCTCATCAACTACATGAAATCCCACCCAGGGGATATCGTTCAGCTGGGCAGTCATCGACACCACACAGACCAAGGCCGTCC
Organism: Geotrypetes seraphini; assembly: GCF_902459505.1. Lineage (NCBI taxonomy): Eukaryota > Metazoa > Chordata > Amphibia > Gymnophiona > Dermophiidae > Geotrypetes > Geotrypetes seraphini. The sequence goes on along the minus strand of NC_047088.1, from coordinate 163,095,143 downwards.
TACAGGACTACCAGATCGACTCCATGACATCCCTGGTCCAGTGCATCCCTGCCAGTAGCTCATCGTCAGCACGCTCCCTCCTGTGTCTCGGCTGTGGTCTTTGTTGTCCAGCACACCATACTACACATGAGATCCCTGAAAGGGCACCTCAGACGTCACTGGGACCAGTGTACCCAACCTCTGACCACCCAGATACCCATTTGCCAGCCCATACACAAGACGCTTCACTGGTGAACGGCCCGAGATAACTTAGCGAAAGGGAAACCAGACCACCACATCACCAGCTGGTGGCCACCATGGATGCCTTCAAACATGGAGGGGGGACACACCTTCTCCATCTTCGCACAGGGGACATATGGTCGGCCCAGGCGTCCTCACTCCATATCTACCTACTGGAGCTCAGGGCCATAGGGAATGCCCTCGAAACCTTCAAACAATGGGTGACAGGCAGGGCAGTCATCGCCCAAACAGAAAACCAGGTGGCCATGCACTATATCAACAAGCAGGGAGGGACAGGGTCAGCCTCGCTATGCAAGGAAGCTTGCCGCATGTGGGAGTTCACCAACTCCATTCAATGCCCCATCCAGGCAAATTACCTCCCGGGGAGCAGAACGACCTGGCAGAAAGCCTCAGCCACCAGCTGGATCCCTATGAGTGGTGTCTCAACCCAGCGGCGACGAAGAAGATCTTCAGCACCTGGGGCACACCGAGCATCGACCTGTTTGCAACCGAACTGAACTCAAAATACTCGACCTTCTGCGCAAAGAGATCAACCCATCGCCGTCTCAGCCCCGAGTTGGAACCATGGACTCTTATACGCCTACCCGCCATACCCTAAGTCCTGCAGAAGATCCTTCAGGACAGAGCAACGGTGATCATGATTGCCCTGTCCGGGCCCCTGCAACCATGGTTCCCGTTCCGGCAAGGGATAGCGGTTCACCCACCTCTTCCCCTTCCCGATCAGTGCAGTTCTCATAACACAACGTGGAAACCTTATCCTCCACCACGACCTGCATTCCTTAGCCCTGACCGCATGGATGATGAGAGGATGAACCTACTACAAGACGTGGAGTACACTCTTATGGCAGCCAGAAGACCTTCAACCAGAAAATGCTATGGGTTGAAATGGAGAAGGTTCCGCTACCAGTGCACAGACATGCAGCGAGACCCCTACAACTGCCCCATACCGAACATCCTGCAGTACATACTGAGCTTATCTCAGTGGGACCTAAAACCCACTTCCATCAAGGTCCACCTAAGTGCAATTGCGGCATACCACACTGGCCTAGACAACAAACCAGTGTCGAGGCATCCAGTAATTACAAAATTTCATGAAGGGACTGTCCAGTCTGCACCCACCGGTCAGACCACCACCGCCCGGATGGGACCTCAACTTGGTGCCACATCAGCTCACCTCGACCCCTTCAAACCTTTGGGGGAGGCAGATCCCGTATTCCTGGTCGGGAAAACCCTGACCATCGTGTTGGCCGACACACTCCTCCATGAGAACAGGGTGGTACCCAGAACCCACCCCCGATTCTTGCCGAAGATGGCTTCAGCGTGCCTCCCGGCAATCTACATCCCCCCACAGGGAGGCACACAGCCACCTCAGCAACACCTCCTGGACTGTGTGTGGGCCCTGACTATGCAACAGACTAGACAAGCCTCAATTGTTCGTCTCCTACGACCAAAACAGACCAGGATTTCCGGCCACCAAATGCAGGCTCTCGCGCTGGATATCCAAGAGCATCCCCTTCACTTATTGAAAAGCGCAGTGTCAACCGCAGGTGGGAGCCCATGCCCACCAGCGCAGAGCCATAGCCACCACAACGGCTCATCTGTACCACACACCAACAGGGGACATCTGCGATGCAGCCATTTGGTCCTCCATGCACACCTTCACCAAGCACTACTTCCACGCTCCAAATGCATTCGGCCGAGCAGTCTTGGAAGTGGCTCTTCCCTCCCGGGAGGGACAACAACCACTAGCACAGCCTTGACAAACACTGATCAAGTAGGGTGTTATAAATATCGACAAACACTGATCAAGTAGGGTGTTATAGATATTGATTAAGTAGGTCTTCCAGCACTCCTGTCTAGACTGAATGTGGAATAGGCAAGTATGAATTCTCACATGCAAGTACGAATTGTCACTGTTGACCAGTTGGTTTCTCACTGTTCATTGATTGTCGTTGACCAGTTTCACTGTTCTGTGAATATTATTGCTAAGTTAACACAGCACTTTATCTAAAACCTTGTTTCCACAACTTCACCTGCTTCGCCTGATTACCCTGCCCGGCTCGGCCTCCACAGCCAGGCGAGGGGTGCACAGAGCGCTAAGGCGCAGGTCCAGTCGGTACATCCCTCGGCTAGGGAGTCACCCATATGTGGCTGACTCATCCTGCTTGTCCTAGGAGAAAGTGTAGTTACTTACCTGTAACGTAGGTTCTCCGTGGACAGCAGGATAGTCAGCCACACAACCCACCCACCTCCCCATACGGCCGACCCGGCCACAGCTAGGAACATCCTGGGGATTAGGGGAAAGCAGGGGGAAATGGGTAGGGCTCGGGCATTCCCAGTGGGGCCCGGGCACTGCACGTGCCCAGAGAAAAAAAAAAATATCTCTGAGCTATTGGAGAGCTTATCCGCAAATTGGGAGCTGTTGGGACCACACCCATATGTGGCTGACTATCCTGCTGTCCACGGAGAACCTACGTTACAGGTAAGTAACTACACTTTCCCTCTTATAGAATTGTCCTTTTACCCCCTCATTCTATAATCTTAAGGTCTGATTCTATATATATACTACCCCAAAAAATTAACAATGGCTAGAATGGTATTTGGCGTGATTCTATAAAAGGCATGCTCCATATATAGAATTGCGCTTAGTGGCCATACGTGTCACTAACATTTAGGTGTACCCATTTAGGCCAAGGAAAACCAGGCCTACAAACCTGCACCTAAGTTATAGAAACATAGAAACATAGAAATAGACGGCAGATAAGGGCCCACGGCCCATCTAGTCTGCCCACCTTAATGTCCCTCCCCTACCTTTGCTCTGTGAATAGATCCCATGTGCCTATCCCATTTGGCCTTAAAATCAGGCACGCTGCTGGCCTCAATCACCTGTAGTGGAAGACTATTCCAGCGATCAACCACTCTTTCAGTGAAAAAGAATTTCCTGGTGTCACCTCGTAGTTTCCCGCCCCTGATTTTCAACGGATGCCCTCTTGTTGTCGTGGGACCCTTGAAAAAGAAGATATCTTTCTCCGCCTCGATGCGGCCCGTAAGATACTTGAACGTCTCGATCATGTCCCCCCTCTCTCTGCGCTTCTCGAGCGAGTATAGCTGTAATTTGTCAAGCCGTTTTTCGTATGGTAGATCCTTGAGTCCCGAGACCATCCGGGTGGCCATTCTTTGCACCGACTCCAGTCTCAGCACATCCTTGCGATAATGCGGCCTCCAGAATTGCACACAGTATTCCAGGTGGGGCCTCACCATGGATCTATACAATGGCATAATGACTTCCGCCTTACGACTGACGAAACCCCTTCGTATGCAGCCCATGATTTGTCTTGCCTTGGATAAAGCCTGCTCCACTTGATTGGCAGACTTCATGTCCTCACTGACGATTACCCCCAAGTCTCGTTCTGCTACCGTTTTTGCTAGGATCTCGCCATTAAGGGTATAAGACTTGCATGGATTCTGGCTGCCCAGGTGCATAACTTTGCATTTTTTGGCATTGAAGTTGAGTTGCCATGTCCTAGACCATCGCTCCAGTAGGAGTAGGTCGTGCATCATGTTGTCGGGCACTGAATCTTCGTCTGTTGTGCATTTGCCCACTACATTACTCAGTTTGGCGTCATCGGCGAATAATGTTATTTTACCTTGAAGCCCTTCTGCCAAGTCTCTTATAAAGATGTTGAATAGGATTGGGCCCAAGACTGAGCCCTGTGGTACTCCACTAATCACCTCCGTCATTTCGGAGGGGGTGCCGTTCACCACCACCCTTTGGAGCCTACCTCCAAGCCAGCTCCCAACCCATTTCGTCAATGTGTCACCTAATCCTATAGAACTCATCTTGCTCAGTAACCTGCGGTGTGGTACGCTATCGAATGCTTTGCTAAAGTCCAGGTACACGATGTCCAGGGACTCCCCAATATCCAGCTTCCCCGTTACCCAGTCAAAGAAGCTGATCAGGTTGGATTGGCAGGATCTCCCCTTAGTAAATCCATGTTGTCGGGGATCCCGTAGATTCTCCTCATCCAGGATCTTATCTAATTGGCGTTTGATTAGAGTTTCCATTAGTTTGCATATTCTATATTGGTTCATGTAGCTTTAAGGAATGCCCATGATCCAGCAATGCTCCTCCCCTGGCCACACCCCTTTTGAGATTTGCAAACTAGAATTGGCATGCACCGCTTTATAGAATGTGCTTACCAAGCCCTCACCTGGAATACTGCATCCAGCACTGCTCGCCGTACATGAAGGACACGGTACTACTCAAAAGGGTCCAGAGAAGAGCGACTAAAATGGTAAAGGGGCTGGAGGAGTTTCCATACAGTGAGAGATTAGAGAAACTGGGGCCTCTTCTCCCTTGAAAAGAGGAGACTGAGAGGGGACATGATAGAAACATTCAAGATACTGAAGGGAATTGACTTAGTAGATAAAGACAGGTTGTTCACTCTCTCCAAAGTAAGGAGAACGGGAGGGTATTCTCTAAAGTTAAATGGGATAGATTCCGTACAAACGTAAGGAAGTTCTTCTTCACCCAGAGAGTTGTGGAAAACTGGAATGCTCTTCCGGAGGCTGTTTTAGGGGAAAACACCCTCCAGGGATTCAAGACAAAGTTAGACAAGTTCTTGCTGAACCAGAGCGTACACAGGTAGGGCTGGTCTCAGTTAGGGCACTGGTCTTTGACCTAGGGGCCGATGCGGAAGCAGACTGCTGGGCATGATGGACCACTGGTCTTATGTTAATTAATCCCAATTAGGGTCAACTATGAGATACCTATTGCCAGTTATTGGTACCAACTGGTCTTGTTAAACAATTAAGTTGTGTACACAAATTGGCAGTGCACACCAATTGGCATGCACAACTAACGGCGCTATATACATAATTTGGAGGTTAGTGTCTAAATGTAAGCATCATTGGAACACTAAGATTATAGGCATTAACACATTTGCCGACTAGGTGCTAAGAAGTGTTCTACAATCTTAGCATGCAACCCACAGAGCATGCAATTGCAAGGGGGGCATTCATATAGCACACTTATGTGCGTAACTTACAGAATATTATAAGTCATGTGCTAAACTGCAATATTTACTTGCTCACATTTCCACTTTTCTTTTACATGACTATATTCAAAAATATTTGAACACACTAGTAAGAATTGCCAGGATCCTAAATATTAGCGCACAAATGCGGATGTAGGCTCTATTGTATAACAAAATCTGGGAAAGTTAGATTGTAAGCTCTTCTGAGCAGGGACCGTCTAATAAATGTCAAAATGTATAGTGCTGTGTAAGCCTTTCAACGCTATAGAAGTGATAAATAGTAGTAGTAGTTCCAGTGGCGTAGTAAGGAGGTGCGGTCCACCCCGGGCGCTTTCTTGGTGAGGGCGCAGGCACCCTTCTCCTCTCCGCTCCTACCCTGCCACTTCCCTTCCCCCATACCTCTGTAACGTTCCTGGCATGAGTAGCAGTCCCTAACCTGCTGTCGTGCCAGCGTCGGCTCTTCCTCTGACATCACTTCCTGGACCCGTGCCTAGGAAGTGACATCAGAGGAAGAGCCGACGCTAACATGACAGCAAGTTGGGGATTTATGCTCGTGCCAAGAACATTACAGAGGTACGGGGGAGGAAGAGCAGTGCCTGCGTGTGTGGTAGGAGAAGGGAAGGTGCATGTGGAGTGGTGGGAGGGGAAGACACCGAGTAGCAGTAGTAGCACCTAAAAGCCATTATAGAATTTTCGCTTAATACCCTGCATTTTAGTGTGCAAATTTGGGCAACCTTTATAGAATTGCCTCCTAAATGTGTGAAGTGGGGGTGTGGGATTTGTTTAATATTCAGGATAGAAGAGACTTGAGAAAGACTGATGGCTATTTTCAAGGAGAATGGGGAACTAAGACACAGTTTCATTCACAGAAGAATTTTTAAGAAACTAGCAAATCTGAAGGTGAACAAGGCCATGGGGCTGGATGAGATATATCCCAGGATACTAAGACAGCTTAGAGAGGTTTGGCAGTTCCAGTCTTTTGGAAGGAATGGAGACAGACTGATGTCCTTCATAAAAGTGGTAATAGAGAAGCGGCTGAAAACTAGAAGTCGGTTGTTCTTACCTCAGTGGTTGGAAAATTAATAGAGACGGTACTGAAGGAAAGGCCTGTAAAGCATTTATTTAATCATATTTGATATTCTGCCAATGGTTAAAAATTAGCTGTAAGGTAGAACATAGATTTCAGGATCAGAAGCAGCATGGTTTTACCGGAGGAATACTGTGTCATACAAATCTGACTGAATTCCTCTATTGGGAGTTAGATCAAGGATGGGGCTTACCTACATTTCAAAGCTGGTATTTTCATTTCCTTAAGAGCTTGCAACCAGGATGCAGCCATTTCTGATCTATGCATAAAGTAAATGCGAAATACTTTCCACTTGAGATAGATTTTTCTCATTATGATTGAATTATGAATATGTATGAAAGATGTGTCAGTGGGCCATAGCCAGGGCTGAAGCTTAAGCAGTTGCTGCTGCTTTAAGTTTCCCGCTAATTCAACCTTCTCAAGAGAGTGTCACCATGCACTGGATTCTGTACAGGACACCCCAAGTTGGGCATGTTTGGGTGCAGATCACAGATTGCATGTAAACTAGCTACTTGGGCACTAACAATCAATAATTAGGTACTGAGAAGCACCTAATTGGCAGCAATTAGGAGTTATGGAAAACAAAGATGAAAATGTTATAATGCCCTTGTATTGCTCTTGGTATGGCTGCACCTCACATATTGCGTGCAATTCTGGTCGCCATATCTCAAAAAAGATACAACGGAATTAGGAAAAGGACAGAGAAGGACAACAAAAATGATAAAAGAGATGGGACAACTTCCCTATGAGGGAAGGCTAAAGTGGCCAGTGCTATTCAGCTTGGAGAAGAGATGGTTCAGGGGTGATAGGATAGAGGTCTATGAAATACTGAGTGGAATGGAAAGGGTAGATTTGAATTCCTTGTATACTCTTTCCAAAAATATTAGGACTGGGGGGGGGGGGCATAAGACGAAGCTATTTAAACTGGAGAAAACATTTCTTTACGCAAAGTGTAATTAAACTGTTTGTTGCCGGAGAATGTGGTGAAATCAGTTACATTAGCAGGGTTTAAAAAAGGTTTGGATAATTTTCTAAAAGAGAAGTTCATAGGCCTGCTCCTTGTGACCCTGGGCAAGTCACTTAATCCCTCCATTGCCCCAGGTACATTAGAGACAAAGAGGGAAAAATGATTGAATACCTGAATAAATTCATGTAAACGGTTCTGAGGTCCCTGCAGAGAATAGTATAGAAAATTGAATAAATAAATAAAATTACTGAGATGGCTTGGGGAAATCCACTGCTTATTCTTAGGATAAGCAGCATAAAATCTGTTTTATTACTTAGGATCTAGCTAGGGACCGGGGTTGGCCACTGTTGGAAACAGGATACTGGGCTTGATGGACCTACGGTCTTTCCCAGTATGGCAATTCTTATACATAGATCTGCCCTACACTCTATTCCAGTGTGTCTCAACTCAGACTTGGAGTACCCCCTTGTCATGTTTTCAGGATATCCACAATGAATATGCAAGAAAGAAATTTGCATATAATGGAGGCAGTGTATGCAAATCAGGTTAATTCATATTCATTGTGGATATCCTGAAACCCTGACTAGCAAGGGGGTATTCCTGGATCGAGTTGAGGAACACTGCTCTATTTTATAACATGAACACCCTGCCCTTTACAGATTACTAGTATGCGCACATGTTTTTGGTGCCTATCTTTGGGCTCCATTTACAAAATGTAGCCCCATGTGTCCAATATATTATGCAGGTGAAAATGAAAACTCTGTGGAGATGGTGATGTTCAAGATGGAGGCTTTATATAAAAATATACAAATTCATACCCCGCATTAAAAATCTAGGATCCAAACCGTTGGGAAATATGGACCCAATGCGGTCCGTGCTTTGACAATGTTGTCTTTCTCAGGGGTCCCTAAAAGTCCTTATATAAAACACGTGGATTAAAAACTGAAACAATAGTAAATCGTAACTCTGCACAGATGAGGAATCCTCAAAAGCAGGAAAAATATACTATACACACCCATCTTTTTCTGAGTACACCTTTTGATACTGGATAAGAAACTCGTATGCTTAGCAACCAGAGGTTGAATGTTAGACAGAAGGTACTAATAAATGAAAGTCACCATGAGGGAGAACAAAGTGATGAGTGGAGTGCCTCAAGGATCATTTCTGTGGTTGGCTCTGTTCTACATCTTCATGAATGATAATACAGCAGACATTCAATATTCACGGGGGTTAGGGACAGAGCAAGCCCACGAATATTGAAATATTGCAGATAACTTTCAGGGCCGGCTCTGACCCACCTCCCGCCTCCCTCCTGGACCTTCCTCAGACCTTACCTGATGGTCTAGCGGCGATGCGGAGCAGGATCGACCGTCCTACGCTCCTGCCCCGTGCAGAGCCGTCATCAAAATGGCTGCAGTGACTACAACGGAACTGCTGACAGCCATTTTGATGACGGCTCTGCATGGGGCAGGAGCGTAGGACAATTGATCCTGCCCTGCGTCGCCGCTATACCACCAGGTAAGGTCTGGGGAAGGTCCAGGATGCAGCTGATGGAAGGCTGCAATCGCACTGAGGTGTACTCGAATGGAGTTGGTCTTTAGGCCGGAGTGAGATAATTGAAGTAAATAGTCAAGGACCAGGGGGACGGGGACGGACACCGGGTCCTGGCTGTGAGAGGAGCACCAGGCTGAGAATCTGGTCCACTTTTGGGAGTAGCAGGTTCTCGTTGAGGTCTTTCTAGAGGCCTCCAATATCTCCTTGACTGATTGAGACACAGGGAGAGAAGTCAGGGGGAAAGAAACCAAGCATTCAGATGAAGAGATTGAAGATTGGGATGTAACAGCGAACCCTGACCCTGTGATAGTAGAGAGGGAAACCGAGGCAGAAGCAGTGGATCTCTGACACTGAGTTGAAGTAGAAGGCTGGCGTGGCCAGCGAGGAGCAATCAGGATCAGGGTGGCTTGTACTGTTTTCAGGTGGACAAGCGCCCGCAGGATCAGAGGAAACGGCGGGAACGCGTACAGGAACCTTCCCTCCCTGTCGAGGAGGAAGGCGTCGGCTTCGAGCCGGTCCGGGGAGTACATCCGGGAGCAGAAGAGAGGCAGTTTGTGATTGTGGGGGGATGCGAACAGATCTATTTGAGGTGTCCCCCACTGTTTGAACACCTGTCGTAGGGTTTGAAAGTGCAGTGACCACTCGTGTGGCTGGAGGAGGCGGCTGAGTCTGTCCGCCAGACAGTTTTGTTCTCCTTGTATGTACACCACTCGAAGGAAGGTGTTGTTGGAGATTGCCCATTTCCAGAGGCGCAGGGCTTCCCGACAGAGGGACCAAGACCCTGTTCCTCCTTGTTTATTTACATAGTACATTGCTACCTGGTTGTCGGTTCGGATGAGGACCACCCGGTCGTGGAGCAGATGTTGAAAGGTACAGCTGCGAGATAGATGGCCCGGAGCTCTAGCACGTTGATGTGACAGCGGCGGTCTTCCGCTGACCACATCCCCTGCGTGCGTAGGCCGTCCAGATGGGCTCCCCAAGCGTACTCTGACGAGTCCGTGGTGAGTACCTTGCTGTGATGAGGGGCGAGGAAGAGTAAACCTTTGGAAAGATTTGAAGAGTCGGCCCACCAGCGGAGCGATCTTTGCAAGGAAGGAGTCACTGTCACGGGACGGTCGATCGGGTCCCGGTCTTGACGCCATTGAGAGGCCAGGGTCCATTGAGGGATTCTCAGATGGAGGCGGGCGAAGGGTGTGACATGGACGGTGGAGGCCATGTGGCCTAGGAGAGTCATCATCTGTCGAGCTGATACCGAGGTCAGCAGAGAGATCCTTCGACTCAGACTTACTAACGCCTCTAGGCGCGGAGGGGGGAGGAAGGAACAGAGGCGAACCGTATCCAGCATGGCCCCGATGAACTGTAGGGACTGCGAGGGGCGTAGTTGGGATTTTGGGAAGTTTATCTCGAACCCCAGACTTTGTAGGTAGGACTTTGTAGGTCTGTTGGGTCGCTGAGATAACCCCTTCCCTGGACGGGGCTTTGGTCAGCCAGTCGTCCAGGTAGGGGAATACCTGGAGGCCCTGGGAACGTAAGGTTGCTGCGACCACCACGAGGCACTTGGTGAAGACCCGAGGTGATGATGCTAGGCCGAAGGGGAGGACTCGGTATTGTAGGTGCCAGTCCCCTACCTGAAAACGCAAGAATTTGCAGTGAGCGGGGTGTACTGGGACATGTGTGTACGCCTCCTTCAGATCGAGGGAGCAGAGCCAGTCGCCCTCGTCGATCAGAGGGTAGAGGGTCGGTAGGGAAAGCATCCAAAATTTTTCCCGTACTAGAAATTTGTTGAGGCGTCTCAAGTCTAGTATTGGGCGTAGGTCTCCCGTTTTTTTCGGTACCAGGAAGTAGCGGGAGTAGAAGCCCTTCCCCCGTTGGTCGGGGGAAACCTCCTCCACTGCCCTGAGGCGAAGCAGGTCTCGAGCCTCGGAGAGGAGTAGGGGTAGCTGCGTCCGGTTGGGAGGGCAATTCCTTGGGGGGTTGTCTGGAGGAATGGCCCGAAAGTTGAGAGAGTATCCTGATGAGATCACGCCAAGGACCCATGCGTCCGACATGGCTTGTTCCCAGCGAGGGTAAAAGGCTTTGAGGCGGCCCCCGATTGGAAAGAGGCCTGGGACTATGGCGGAGGGGGCCCGCCCCCTTTCGTGAATCCCGTCAAAAGGACGGGGATGGTTTGGAAGTCGCAGGCGGTTGGGACTTGGGCATGGCCCGGTGGTCGGCTTGCGGACGCCTGGGTGGAGGCCGCGAGAAGGGAGGGGTGGATTTTTGAGGGTAGCGGCGTGGAGAGGCCCTGAACGGCCTGGGCGCGGGCGGTTTAGTTTTTTACCAGACGAGGGAGGCAAACGAGCGTTCGTGTTCGGAGAGGCGTTTTGTAGCCGCCTCGATCGTGTCATCGAACAGTTCTTTTCCCACGCAGGGTAGGTTAGCCAACCGGTCCTGTAAGTTGGGGTCCATGTCGACCAGGCGCAGCCAAGCTAGTCAGCGCATGGCGATAGCAAAGGCTGCCTCTCTGGAGGAGAGTTCGAAGCCATCGTAGGCCGCGTGGAATAGATGGAGGCGCAGGTTGGAGAGGGACTCTAAAAGCAGGCCAAACGCTCCTTGGCGGGAGGCCGGTAGGTCAGTCTCAAAGGCTCTCAATAGTCCAATGAGGTGTTTGAGGTAGGATGTGAAGGTGAAAGTGTAGCTTTGCACCCTAGAGGCCATCATGGCATTTTGGTATAGTCTCCTGCCGAACTTGTCTAGGGTTTGGCCTTCTCGGCCTGGGGGGACCGCGGCTGAGACCCGGGATGGGTGGGCCTTTTTCAAGGAGGATTCTACCAGCAGCGACTGGTGGGAGAGCTGTGGTTGTTCAAATCCCGGGTAGGGTACTGTGCGGTACTTGGCAAAGCGAGTGAAGGATGGGCGAGATGTTCCCGAGGCCCCGTGCGGGGTCGGTGAACGAGACCTCCGTCGGGTGGAGAAGGATGGGGAGGCTTCCCTCGAGTATCGAGGTTCCTGCTCCGATCCACGTTCCGAGACCGGGGAAGTACTGTGAAAGTGTTCCGGGGTCGTAGATCTCCGACGTCTCGAGGAGCCCCTCGGAGATGATGTCGGGGTTCGAGGTACCGATCGATGTCGAATCGGTGACCTCGACCCGGACTCCCTCGGTGAAAACCTGCGACCTCGGGTCGGGGTCCCGGTCCAAGGGGGAGTTCGAAGGATGCGCGGGTAGGAGAGTGATAACTCAGCCACCCTTAGCGGTCCCGTACGAGGTGTAGGTGAACGGCCTCGTAGAGTGGGGGAACTCCGGGCCTTCTTGGAGGTACGGCGGTTCGAGGTTTCTGTCATTTTAGCACAACGTTTTGCACCGCGGCGGTCTGTGGAGGGAGAGCGCCTCGGGTGCCTCGGTGAGGAGTCCGAGGAAGATGGAATGTGGTGAAGCTTGCGCGCTTTTCTTCGAGGTGGCTCGACGCGAGGCTCAGGCTGGTCTGGCACATGCGGAGTCGAGGTCGAGGCCGGTTGCAAATGGGCCATTGCAGTGGACAGCTCCGACGAGATCATCGCTCGGAGTAGTTCCTGGAAAACGGGCACGGACAGCATTGAGGGCATGTCCACTGCCTCGGTGCACTCCACCGGGGGCGACCTCGTATCAGAGTATTCCCGTGTGGTGGAGACACGGCCCGAAGGCTTGGAGGGCTTCACCGGGGTTGTAAGCATGGGACTTCCACCATGCGTCGCCGGTGTCCCCGAGGCCGGTTTCTTTGCTGGTACAGAACCTGAAGAGGGAAGAGGGGACTTACCCGGAGCCGAGGTTTTCTGTTGCCCCGAGGGCTTCGGGTTCGAGTCTCGAGGCGATGCCGAGGTATTCGGGGCCGAGGTCAAGGCCGGGGCCGACCTCGAGGCCGAGGTAGAGGGTTGGTCCGGGGCGAAAAGATCCGCCATGCGGGCTTTCCTTCGACGGAGGGCCCGGTTCTGGAAAGTAGCGCACTGGGGGCAGGAGTCGGTTGGATGAGCGGCCCCCAGGCAGAGGATGCACCGGCGATGCGGGTCTGTGATGGAAAGAAGCCGCTCGCACCGGGAGCACTTTTTAAAGCCAGTCAAAGGCCGGGACATAGAATCGAAACTGGCCGCGGCTCGAATAGCCACACGGCCACGTGGACCCGGAAGCCTCCGGGTCGGTGAAAAACGAAGCAGGAACAGTTGAAACAAGAAAAAACTCGCGCACAGCGACTAAATCGAGAAAAACAAGAAAAAAATTGCGGTGCTAGAAGGCAGTTGGGGCAGAGCCTGAAAAAACACCACTTCTAGGCTCAGCGGAAAATTTTGAACTGGAGACCACGAGGGGATGCGCCCCCTAGTGGAGCAGGAAGGCACGCATGCGTGGAGCAGCAGAGCAAACTTAAATCTTCAATCAAGTTTGCTTGAAAATGCTTCCGCATCGGGGCTCCGTAGATGACGTCACCCCACATGTGAGAATATCATGCCTGCTTGTCCTGGGATAACCGCGGGTACTGAAACTGCGGATTCGGAGGGGGTACTGAAAGGAAAAGTTTATCTTTTTGCAGACGATATTAAAATTATGTAGCAGAATTGTTTTTTATTTACATTTTATGTTGCATGTTATAGGCTGCCTACTCAACCAATCAAACTGCAACGAGCAAAAAGTAAACAAACCAACAAAAAAAAAACAGGGCTGTAGTGCTGGGGATTCACTGAATCCCTTGAAAGAACCTCACCGCACACCACTGTGGGTTGGCCACTGTTGGAATCAGGATACTGGGCTTGATGGACCTTCGGTCCATCCCAGTATGGGAATTCTTAGGTTTATAGCCGTCTAAGTACAAATCCTACAAAAATAGTGCTTAAATTGAAGTTGCTGACATAAACGTTTGCTGAGGAGCAGACCTAAATGTTAGGGTGTAAAAAATGAGTAAATCATAACTCTATCTATGCTTTCCAAATTCCACCCCTACATATAACTATTTGTAAACGCATGTACAAATTGCACCTTGTGTATTTTTACATGCAAATTTATAAGATGCCTTTTATGAGTAAAACAGATTTATTAAATTACCTCTTATATGTACACATTAATATAAACTTCAGAGCGGGTGTAAATGTATTCATTGGCATTTACACGCGACAGGTGCCCACATCCTAAAACAGTGTCTCGCAAACTTTTTTTTTTTGCTCCGGCACACTAAAGGAGCAAATGTTTTTCTCACAGCCTTGCCCCCCAGCCACACCCCGCTCCACTCCCCCCCAGCTCCGCCCCGCACGAACCTTGTCTCGTTTTCCCTGAGCTCGGGGCCGTGTGTGGAGGGCCTCCGAGCATCTGCGGACATTGACGCAATGACGTCACACACACGCACATGTCATCAGGTCGATGTCCACGCATACTCGAAGGCGCTCCACACATGGTCCCGAGCTCAGGGAAAACGAGACAAGGTTAGTATGGGGGTGTAGAGGAGGAGAGGCACTGACACCAAAAACGATTCAATCCCTGGCAGCACACCCGGAATCTCGACGTGAAACAGTTTGTGATTCACTGTCCTAAAATGTATATAGGTAACATTGTTATCTTTATAAAATGGGCTTAAAATAAGTGCCATTTTGAACTTTTCATGTAGGTGACCTGCTACAAAATCAGGCTCTAAAAGGGCAAATCAAAGCATATGAAAAGCATTTGCCTTTGTCATTTTTTTGTCCTATTTTGAAGAAAAGCCTTTTTGCTGTGAAGCATGAAGGATGGAATGTACTACCAGCAAAGAATGGGGTCAGAATTTTACAAGCTGCCACTGGAAATGGGAAGCAGAATGTTCCAGATGCTGTTTGGTGTGCTGTAGTTTTCTAATCTCAGCAGGTTTTTATGTGAATACAACAAAGAGCTGCATTATTCAGCTAAGAGTTTCACTTCTGAAACCAAATTCAGCGTCGAGACATGAATCCTCAGTGTAGTGTTTTATGACGCAATCATGTTAAAAACGTAAGTTAAACTGTCTATCATTTGAATCTTGCATTAGATTGGATTTAGACACGCAAGCCTAATTCTGCAGGTGCCTAAAAATTGGAGATCGGACCCCCATTGTTCTGTTTCTGAAGGATTCACTTCTCCAACAGTCCTCTGCCTATTGGCACTCTAAGCTTAACTCTGCCTCTGAGTAGTACATAAGAATTGCCGCTGCTGGGTCAGACCAGTGGTCCATCGTGCCCAGCAGTCTGCTCACGCAGCAGCCCTTAGGTCAAAGACCAGTGCCCTATCTAAGACCAGCCTTACCTGCGTACGTTCTGGTTCAGCAGGAACTTGTCTAACTTTGTCTTGAATCCCTGGAGAATGTTTTCCCCTATAACAGCCTCTGGAAGAGCGTTCCAGTTTTCTACCACTCTCTGGGTGAAGAACTTTCTTACGTTTGTACAGAATCTATCCCCTTTTAACTTTAGAGAGTGTCCTCTCGTTCTCTCTACCTTGGAGAGGGTGAACAACCTGGCTTTATCTACTAAGTCTATTCCCTTCATTATCTTGAATGTTTCGATCATGTCCCCCCTCAGTCTCCTCTTTTCAAGGGAGAAGAGGCCCATTTTCTCTAATCTCTCACTGTACGGCAACTCCTCTAGCCCCTTAACCATTTTAGTCACTCTTCTCTGGACCCTTTCGAGTAGTACTGTGTCCTTCTTCATGTACGACGACCAGTAGTGAACGCAATATTCCAGGTGAGGGTGTACCATGGCCCGGTACAGCGGCATGATAACCTTCTCCGATCTGTTTGTGATCCCCTTCTTTATTATTCCTAGCATTCTGTTTGCCCTTTTCGCCCTTTGGTTTTGACTTGATCTTGTATATGAAAAATCACATAGGTATTGGCAACCCAGTATCTGAAAGCCCCCTGCAAAATACTTACTGGCTTCCAACGGAGAATGTATTGGACAATATGAGAGGGCTGAGGTGCATTCCACTGGATGGGGTGTGAGTTCGGTTGGTTGGCATTCTCTGTGATAATGACCTGCACAGGCCCAGCTCCACCTGAAATTAAAAAGTAAAATAATTAACATTTCAGCGTATTCTGTGTCAGATGTGCTAGTTCTCCTCATTTTGTATCTGTGCTTAATAAAACATAATATTGTGCTTGTTGACCGTGTAACCATAAGTTCAACGTGGTATACAAATGCATGGAATGGAATAAGTTAGTTAGTCAAGTATTTGGTCTTCAGCTGTATTCTAAAGTGTTTGTAAGAATGAGCTGTAAGCAATAGTGGTCGAAAATCTTTATCATAAAGAGCCGCCTGAAACGCCAAAGTATGGTTGATAAATTTCTTGCTTTTACAGCCCTGAACAGAAGGGAAATTAAACAAGGCATGAGTTTTTCTATTATGTTTGTGTAAAGCAAGAGAGAATCTATTGACCAAATATAGAGGGGCTGTGCCATAAAAAACCTTATAACAAAGACAGCCCAACTTAAACACTACCCGAGCCTCCATAGGCAACCAGTGCAATTCAGAATAAAAGGATGTGACATGCTCGTATTTCTTCAAGCCATATATTACTCTATCCGCTGTATTCTGTATTGGTACTAGTCTTGCTAGTTCTTTCTTGGTCACTGTCAAATAGACAATATTACAATAGTCAAGAAGACTTAGCAGTAAAGATTGTAACTTCCATAAGATAAAATAACTTTTGTGTACTACTGCATCTATCTGAGTTTTCATAGTAAGATGCTGATCTAAAACAACTCCTAATATTTTGGTACATCTGGGCCTAAACATGATGGGGGGAGGAGGGGGGTCCATGATCAAAGCTAGTTATACGAGCAGCAGCACCTGCTACACAGATAACTAGCACCCAGTCAGTGATATTCAGCAGCATTATTCAGATAATGTTGCTAAATATCAATTCTGATAGCCTTGGTATCAGTGGCATAGTAAGGGGGGTGGGGGGCAGTCCGCCCCAGGCGCCGTCTTGGTGAAGGTGCAAGCACTCGTTCTCCTCTCTGCCATCCCAGCCCTCCCCAATGCTGCATACCTCCCTATTGTTCTTGGCATAAGCAGCAACTTCCAAGCTGCGGTCGCACCAGCATTGACTCTTCCTCTGACATCATTTCCTGAACCCATGTCTAGGAAGTGACATCAGAGGTAGAGCCGACGCTGTGCGACAGCAGCTTGGGGGTTGCTGCTCGCGCCAGGAACGTTACAGGAGTACGGGGGGAGGGAAGTGGCGTGTGTGCAGCAGGAAGGGGCGGGGAAGGAGTATGTGGCTGTGGGGGGGGCAGAGAAGAGGGCGGGGGAGGGGACGCCACTGCCCCAGGTGCCTCTCACCTTCGCTGCACCACTGCTTAGTACTATCTGAGTAGTGTCAAGGTAGAGCTAAGACAGAGCTGGAACCTATTAGGGTACTGTCAAAATTCAGCCACAGAACCCAGATAAATAGCTGGACAAGATAGGGCAGTTATTTTGCATCTGGGTTCCAGTGCTGAATATCACCTGTGCCCAGAAAATTTCCAGCAGCATTATGGGGTAAGGATCCGGAACATCTGATTATGCTTTCTGATTCCTATGTGGAATTTAGGAGACATTTAAAGACATATTTGTTCATGAAACACTTTCTCCCTCTTTTACAAAACTGAAATAGCAGTTTCTAGCGTGGGGAGCCATACTGAATGGCCTGTGCTGCTCATAGGAACTCAATGAGCGCAGTGGCGTACCTAGCATATGTGACACCTGGGGCCCATCATTTTTTTGACACTCCCCCATCTGTATGAAAAACATGATTTTTAGTAACAAGCCACACGTCACACATGAGTACCTAGGAAAAGGCAGCATCTTACATATGCAGTGAGCAGTACAACATCAATACACCCTAAACTAAACTAAACTAAACCTTAGGTTTGTATACCGCACCATCTCCGCAAGCGCAGAGCTCGGCACGGTTTACAGAGGTTGAGAGGAAAGGAACTACAAAGATGGATATAGGAGAGGGACTGAGAAGATAGAGAGAGGACAGGGTACTAGAGAATGGGGGGTGATTAGATTTTTGAAAAGAGCCAAGTTTTCAAGTGTTTGCGGAAGGATTGGAAGGAGCTAGAATTGGAAGGAGCGGGGATGAGAGGTTGTTCCAGAGTTCTATGGTTCTAAAGGGGAGGGATGTTCCAAGTTTTCCTGCGCGGGATATACCTTTTATAGATGGGAAAGATAGTTTCAGTTTTTGGGAGGATCTAGTGGAGAGTGGTTTGAGGAATTCCAAAAGAGTGGGATAACGGGAGGAAGGACGCCATGTAGAATCTTGAAGGCTATGCAGGCACATTTATAGAGGACTCTGGAGTATACTGGGAGCCAGTGAAGCTTGGAGAGGAGTGGGGAGACGTGATCGAACTTGCCTTTTGCGAAAATAAGCTTGGCCGCGGCGTTCTGAATTAGCTGAAGTCTATGGAGGTTTTTCTTAGTTAGGCTTATATAGATGGAGTTGCAGTAGTCCAGTCTAGAGAGGATGGTAGATTGAACGAGGATGGCGAAATGAGAATGATGAAAGCAGGATCTTACTTTCCTCAACATATGGAGGCTAAAGAAGCATTTTTTTTACCAGGGAGTTGAGGTGATCATTGAAGGAGAGAGAGGAGTCTAAGATGATGCCTAGGACTTTGCTTGAAAACTCAAGCTGAAGAGTGGGGCAGGAAGGTAGTGGGATGGAGGTGGGTAAATGATCTGAAATTGGGCCAAGCCAAAGTAGTTTTGTTTTGGACTCATTTAGTTTCATTTGTACAGATTGGGCCCAGGATTGGAGGTTCGTAATACATGTGGATATGTTCTCAGCAAGGTTAGAGAGGCTTGAGTCGGTCTCGAGGAGGATGAGGATGTCGTCAGCGTAGGAGTAGAGAGTTTCTAGGGGGGATAGATGAAGGAGTTTCAGAGAGGACATGTAGATGTTGAAAAGGATAGGGGAGAGGGGTGAGCCTTGCGGGACTCCACATTTCGGCTTCCAGGGGGGGGATGAGGTACCGTTTGTGTTAACGGTGTAGGAGCGGAAGCGTAGGAATTTCGAGAACCAATATAGGACTGTGGAGCTTATGCCTATTTCGGAGAGTTGGAAGATTAGGATGTCGTGGTGAACGACATCGAAGGCTGCGGAGAGGTCGAATTGAAGAAGAACAGCAAATTTGTTGCGAGAATGGAGTTGTTGCACCTTAGAGATTAGTGAGGCCAAGAGGAATTCGGTGCTGAAGTTGGGTCTGAAGCCGAATTGGTGGGGTAGGAGGATAGAGAATCTTTCTAGGTAGGAAGAGAGTTGGGTAGATATGATGGATTCTAATAACTTGGTTAGGAGAGGGATATTTGCTATAGGACGGTAATTTGATGGAATGGAGGGATCAAGGTCAGCCTTTTTCAGTAGAGGGGACAATGAAATGTGTCCCATGTCGGGGGAGAAAAGGCCCGATGTTAGGGCAGAATTAATAAGTTCGGTGAGGGAAGCGATGGCCTGTGTAGGGATATTCTCGAATAAATAGGAGGGGAAAGGGTCCAAAGTGCACTTGCAAGTTTTTAGTTTGAGGCAGAGTTTGGAGACTTGCGGTTCGGAGACAAGCTCGAAGGCGGTCCAGGATCTGTTGGCAGGAATGGGGGTGGATACAGGTAAGGTAGGGTTGAGATCAATAGAGGTCAGGGAATTATAGGAGACTGTGGGAGGGAAGGAGCATCTTAGGGTGGTAACCTTTTCATTAAAGAAATTTGCAAGGGCATCGGCTGATAGAGATGGTAGGAGCAAAGATGGGTCATTTTTTGTAGTTAGGGAGCGCCAGATGTTGAACAGCGCACTGATCTGGTTGTTGGATCTAGAGATCTTGTCTCCGAAGAAGTTTTTCTTGGCTTTTTTTAATGTTGAATTGTAAAATTTAATATTAGCCCTCCAGGTCTGTCTATCAGAGGGGGATTTAGATTTTTTCCATTTGCGCTCCAAAGCGCGACATTTCTGTTTCAATTCTCTGTGAAGAGGTAGGTACCAGGGGGCCTTTCGGGGGTAGGAGATGGTTTTGGTGGTTAATGGAGCAAGGGAGTTGTAGGTGGACTCGGAGAGGGCGGTCCAGTTGTGCCAATGTGATTCGGTGTCTGTAGGTCTAGGGTTTGAGGAGAGTTTGTTGAGGAATTTGGACCAGAATAGGTTGCTCGAGGTTTTTTTGTGGAAGGTTATGGAATGAGAGGAGTGGGGTGGGGAGTCAAGATGTGACATGAAGATGGGGAGGCAGGTAGTCCCTAAGAAGTGGTCAGACCAAGGGACTTGTTCCCAGCGAGTGTCGTCGGTTGAGGTTTTGAAGGCGGTAAGATCAATGAAAGTGGTGAAGTCTAGAGTATGCACTTTTTCGTGGGTTGGGGATGGGGTGGGTGAGGGAAAGCCTAGAGAGGTAAGGAAGTTGTTGAATTCGGACGTATCATTGTTATTGGTGTCGTCGAGGTGGAGATTGATATCACCAACGATTAGAAGTCTTTGAAATTTAAGGAAGGCATTTGTTATAGTCTCATAGACGAGATTGGAAGATTTGGTCCAAGGGATGGGTGGTCGGTATAGTAACAGGATGCCCAATGGGTGGGTGCGGAGTTCGTCATTAACTGAGGCAAGCAAATATTCTAGAGAAGCATGGGTGCCCGTCTCAAGGAGCTGGACATCGAAGAAAGATTTGGAGAGGAGTGCCAGACCACCTCCTTTTCGATTGGGTCTGGGGGAGAAGAGGCCTTGGTAACTGTGGGGGAAGAGTTCGTTTTGTGTGAATAGATCGTCTTTGGCGATCCATGATTCTGTGATGCACAGGAATCCAGGGTCGAGCTCATCTAGAAGATTTTTCAGGATTTGGGTCTTATTGCACGCGGATCTGGCATTGCAATAAAGTGTCGGGACTGGGGTGAGAGAGTCCGGGACAGTGTTGGGAAGATTGGCAGGGGGTAGGGGCTTTAGAGAATCTTGGTTGACTTTTCGGGGGTTTTTCTTGGGAGGGGAATTTCTGGTGCGTATCAGTGTGGGGATTCTGAGTCCGGGGCAGATGGTATTGGTGTTAGCGGGGTCGAGTAGGTTGGGGGAGGGAGGTTTCAGACAGAGGGAAGGATAGAGAGGTGAGCAGAGTAGGAGGAGAAGGATCCAGAAGGATGGGTTCATGGTGGGGTGGTTGGTGTGAGAGAGTCTGCAGCAAGGGGGAATAGAGTTGGTTGAGTAAGGAGCAGGGGAATTTAAATCAAGCTGGCTAAGAGCAGGGGCGAGAGTAGGGAGGAGAGCCTTATTTTTTTATTTTTTTTTTAGGACTAAAGGGGGGGCTATATCAGTGAGGACAATTAGCGGCTAAGCGCTTTCCATGTGGTGCCTAGAGCGGAGAGACTTGGGGCAGTAAATGGGTAACAAGGGAGATTGCACAGTTAAGGTATGCTACACCCATTGTAAAACTAAACAAGCCAGACTAGTACAGATCAATCCTACACCGTCAATCCTAACAGAAAACCATGTCTTTCGAACACACAGAACACAGAAAACACCTTCGCCTAATATGGAATATATCATCACAAACTAACCCCTCCCCCTTTTACAAAACTGTAGTGTGGATTTTAGCCACGGTGGTAACAGCTCTGACGCTCATAGAATTCTAAGCAGCAGAGCTGCTACCACCACGGCTGGCGCTAAAAAACGCTCCACAGTTTTGTAAAAGGGGGGATAAAATAAAAATACATAGACAAAGGTTAAATTGAACCAGCAAGAAATTGGACTCTACATACAATGCAACACCACAGAAACAGTGACACGTCTGCTAAAGCAATAAATAAACAGAAAATTTTTGTTCTACCTTTGTCTTCTCTGGTTTCTGCTTTCCTCATCTTCTTGTTACTCTCTTCCTTCCATCCACTGTCTGCCGTCTCTCTGCCCCTATACGGCATCTTCTCTCCTTCTATGCACCTTCCAGAAACTGTATGCCTGCCCCTTCCATCTCTCCTTTCACCCCCAATGGTCTGCCATCTCTCTCCTCTCCTTCCCTCTCCCACACCTCTCTTCTGCAATCCCTTTCTTCCCTCATTTTCCTTTTCAATTTATTTTCTGCATCCATCTAGATTAAGTTCTTACTATCCTCTCATCAATTTCCTTTTTTACTGTCTACCTACAGCTTGCCACCTCTTTCCCTCACCCCCTCCAGTATTTCCCTAACTCAATCCTTTTTCCCCCCATCATGTGCCCTCATTCCATCATGTGCCCTCTTTCTCTTCCCCTTCCATCTAGCTAAAGAAGCACTGCCTGGGCTTTGCAGTCCCCAGTTATGTCTCTAGCAGGATATATATTTCAAATCTGATATATTCTAATGACAAAATACCTTTTGTTGTCTCTGGTTTCTGCTTTTATCTTCTTTTCACTCGTTTCCTTCCAGTGTCTGCCCTGTCTCTTCAATCCAGCATCTGCCTGTTCCATCCACTGTCTGCCCCTTCCATAAACTGTCTGTCTCCCCCTGCCATCTCTCCTCTAGAACCCCCCCTTTGGTCTGGCATCCATCATCTTCCCTCTGTTCCCTCATGATCTGGCATCTTTCTCCTTTCATATCTCTTTCCCTCCCTCCTGTGGTTTTTAGCATCTCTCTCTTCTCATTTCCTCAGCTCAGATCTGATATCTCTGTCTCCTTCCCTATTCTCTGGCATCTCTCTCCCCTCTCTCTCTTCCCTTTCCTTCTTTGGTCTTCCTTCTTTATTTTCTGCCTCCGTCTAAATTAAATTCTTTCTTACTATGCAGTCCTCAGTTTCCCTCTTTTCACTGTGTCTACCCACAGCATGCCACACCTTTCCTTCACCCCTCCACTATCTCACCAACTCTATCTTCTTCCCCCATCCAGCATATGTCCTTTTTCTTTATCCCTCCTTCCATCCAGTATGTATGTGTTCTCTTTCTCCACTTCCATTCAGCATTTGCTCTCCCTTCTCCCCACTTCCATCATCTGCCCTCTTCTCTCTCCCCACTTCCATCATCTGCCCCTTCTCCCTACTTCCATCATCTGCCCTCTTCTCTCTCCACCTTCTCTCCACTTCCATCATCTGCCCCTTCTCTCTCTTTCCCCCCACTTCCATCATCTTCCCTCTTCTCTCTTCCAACTTCCATCATCTGCCCCTTCTCCCCACTTCCATCATCTGCCCTTTTCTCGCTCCCCTTTCTTCCCACTTCCATCATCTGCCTCCTTCTCTCAATCTCTCCATCCACCACAGGCCCATCTTTCTCCCTTCTTCTCACCTTTCTGATTTTGCCAACAAGATCAGCAACGCGCCCCCCCCCCCCCTCGATGACACTTAAGATTGGCAACGGGCCTCCTTCTCCCCCTGACATCAACAGAATTTCAAATCGGCTGACTGAACTGCCTGGGTGGAAACAGGAAGCTGAGTCAGAGGGAAGCTTTTGACTGAGCACTGCGTTGCCGATCTGAAGTTCTGTTGATGCCGGGGGGAGAAGGAGGCCCGCTGCCGATCTTAAGTTTCATCGTGGGGGGGAGGGGGGAGCGCTGATGCCGCTGAGTGCCGTCGCGGAGGAGTGGGGCGCCGATGCCGCTCATCGTTGTTGCAATCCAGACGCTGCCAATGGCCCCAATCCGATCTTGCCGGCAGGAATTTTCCGGAACTGGTCGGCTGTGCACCCCCCTAAGGCTGCACCCGGGGCAGACTTCCACCCCTTGGTATGCCACTGAATGAGTGTCAGGAGCAGTGCGGGCCATTCAGTGCGGCTCCATGCGCTAGAAACTGCTATCGCAGTTTCGTAAAAGGAGGCCTTGGCAGCTAACAGGCAAAGATATTGTAATGAACCATCTAGATCAGGGATCTCAAAGTCCCTCCTTGAGGGCCGCAATCCATTCGGGTTTTCAGGATTTCCCCAATGAATATGCATGAGATCTATGTGCATGCACTGCTTTCAATGCATATTCATTGGGGAAATCCTGAAAACCCAACTGGATTGCGGCTCTCACAGAGGGACTTTGAGATCCCTGATCTAGATCATTATAGTATTTTTAATTATTTGGTTATCAAACTTTTTCTATTAATTGTAATTTTTTAATTTTTTGTAAACCGCATAGAATTTTACGGCCCTCTGGTATATAAATTGATTATTATTATATTCAGTGCAGGTAGGTATAGCCCAGCAATTTATTTATTTTAAGTATTTATACACTACCTATCAAGGTTATCTAAGCAGTTTACATCAGGTACTCAAGCATTTTCCCTATCTGGCCCAGTGAATTTCTGGGTATAAACAAAACCACATGGCAGGGCACAACACTCAAGTTGTACAGGTTTACAGATTTATTAAATGTAATATATCATCTAATTGTTCAAACTCAAAATGATGAACAGAAAAGGAGCTCCATCACTAGGACAGTATTCCCTCCCCCCCCAAAAAAAAAAACCAACCCCTTTCCCAAAGAGATTACAGTTAAAACCCCAAGATTAAAAAACAGGCAAATTAAATCTATGTACACTGACCTCCACAGTATTCCTATGTTCTACCTTTCTGGCAATAAAACCCCAAATACTTGCTGGAAAAAGTAGGCTTTCAAACGTTTTTTAAAACGAACCAAAGATGTTTTTTCTCTCTAAGATCCTGCGGCAAAGAATTCCACAGAACAGAGGCCAGATAGAAAAAAAAAAAGCCCCTTCTTGTGTACTTTCCAATCTAGCAGCTTTTACAGCTGGAACCTGAAGAAAGCCTGACTTAAGCACAACTCCCGAGAAGAAGCATATGGTGTAATCAATTTATACAACGTACTAGGCCACCCAGCATGTAATACGTTGTACAATATGGCTAAAATCTTAAAAAGGTTTTCAGACTTTGTCAAAGAGCCAAGAAGTTACTGTCCTCACTTCATACGAGGTAACTCAGATCCTAAAAATGAATTTTAGCCAAAACAAAGTGCAATACTCCTTGAAATACCTATTTAGTTTTGAACAATTTGTTTAAACAAATATATTTATCGATATTTATTAACCGCCTCTATGAAGAGATTCACCCAAGGCAGTGTATAGCAGGTATAATTCAAAAGAAAACATACAATTTTGTTAAAGCATAACAATAGTAAAAAGACCAAATATATACATAAATACAATGAATGAATTTAAATCAGTAAACTGAAACTTAATAGGAGTACCATGAAAACGTTTCAAAAATATACTTACTAACAGCACTGAAACTCAAATGAGAGAGGTATAAGACAGTAAACAGTACTCCCCCAAAATTCGTAGGGGTTCCGTTCCAGGAACCCCCACAAATTTAAAAAAACCGCAAATACTGTTTTTAGGCAGGGAGACAGGAGAGGGCAGAAAATCAGCTTCAAAGACTCAACAAGCATAGAGAGCAGGACAACTGCCCAAATGAACTATGCTTTTCTAGAGCGCAGAAAACTATCATTGGCTAGTGTTGCCAGAAAAAAAGAACACAGCTAACAACCCACTTTCTTGTAGGAAAAAAATGGAGTGCTCCTTGTGTAGCCAGGGACTAACTGAAATCCTAAGCACAAGCATATGTTGTATTTAGCTTTCAAGTCAAAAAGATGATGAATTGTTCCTCATGGGGAGCAAGGGAAGCAATGAAGAATGAGAGGAGAGACACTGTACTCTAACTCGTCTAGACACAAGTCAGGGTTAAGACACAAGCAAACTTGGGATGTGTCCAATGCCCAAATGTTTTCAAAGAGCCCTCTCAGATGTGCTAATTCAATGACTCCCATGGCAGATTTTTGTCCTGATAATTCAACTGCTAGGCTGGCTTAAAGAAGAACGTGTGTGTAGGAAGAGAGCCAGAGCCATCATTGCCCACAGATGTCTGTCTAATGTCCCCACTCCCAGGGAATTGTCTTCCACTCAGCGGGCTGAATTAGTGAGCACTAATGTTTTCTCTAAGATTGATGACTCGCATCCCAAAAAGTTTTCAGCCCATAAGGAAAATGTTCCACTGACCAAACTTGTGAGCAATTTTGTGCAGCAGAAGCTCCTGATTAAAAATCATAATTATAACAAGGCACAATATTTGGGAAAATACTACGTTGTTATTAGTACCTTAATAGTAATATATTAATTTAGTTTGTGTCTTACTTAATATGAATTAAAAACACACAAAAAAGGAAGGCATTTTAGACTTGTGATGGAAAGTTAACATAGAACTACATAGTTATACCACACCTCCCCTCCCCCTATAAAAAGCCTTTAAATCAGAGCTTTTTAAAACAGAATCATGAAGCTTAGAGGGAACACTGTTAAAATTTAATAATGACAGTGTTGTCAGCAATTTATGATTTACATTACAGTGTCATCCTATGGATGGAGACTGAACAGACAACTTAGCATTGCACCAGTTTAACCCCCTCTTTTATCAAGTTTTGCTAGAGGTTTTAAGCGCAGGCTGGCAAAGTAAGTGCCCCGATGCTGACAGAAATTTTATGAATACTGGAGCATTTGCTGTGCCGGTCCATGCTAAAAATCTCTAGTGCAGCTTGATAAAAGCTGACCTAAGTTAAGCAATAACATAAGAATAGCTTTACTGGGTCAGACCAATGGCCCATCTAGCCCAGTATCCAATCTTCGTGGAGGCCAATCCAAGTCACGAGTACCTGGCAAAAACCCAAATAGTAGCAGCATTCCATGCCACTGATCCAGTGCAAGCAGTGGCTTCCCCCAATGTCTGTCTCAACAACAAACTATGGACTTTTCCTCCAGGAACTTGTCCAAACCTTTCTTAAAACCATCTACGCTATCCACTCTTACCACGATCTCTGGCAATGCATTTCAGAGCTTAACTATTCTCTGAGTGAAAAAATATTTCCTCCTATTGGTTTTAAAAGTATTTCCCTGTAACTTCGAGTGTCCCCTAGTCTTTTTGATGGAGTGAATAATCGATCCACTTGTACCCGTTCTACTCCACTCAGGATTTTGTAGACTTCAATCATATCTCACCTCAGCCATCTCTTGTCCAAGCTGAAGAGCCCTAACCTTTTTAGTCTTTCCTCATACGAGAGTTGCTCCATCCCCTTTATCATCCTGGGTGCTCTTTGAATCTTCTCTAGTGCCAGAATATCTTTTTTGAGATAAGGAGACCAGAACTGAACACAGTTTTTCAGCTGATAAGATGAGGTACATGCAGTTCAGTTTCCATGTGCTGCTTCCTAACAACTATCATAATTAAAATGTCTCAGTGTTATATTTTTTATGCACATTATGTTTTACTGTGTGCATAGGGTTCATGATCTGTATATATGCACATATGCTCAGCTTAGAAGGAAGGCTGATGAGTAGAGCTTCTTTCCTGCTACTTCTTCTGTCACTTTTCCTCTACAGTCAGAAGCACCAGAGTCTTTGGAGATTTTAATTATATTTATATTCTGATGGACAGCTCCCCCCCCCCCACCACAACATGCTCGCTTACATGGGATCCACCAAAGCAGTGGCATTCAACCCAATCCTCAGGGACCGCCAGGCCAGTCAGGCTTTCAGGATATCCACAATGAATATGCATGAGAAATATTTTCATACTAAGAAAGCAATGCATGCAAATTCATTATGGATATCCTGAAAACCCAACTGGTCAGGTAGTCCCTGAGGACTGCGTTGAAACCATTGCACCAAAGGATTAGTCATTCCCTGGTTGCTTTTGTGACAATTCATCATCTTTAATGTAACAGATTTCAGAGCCAGATCTGTTCCTCCTTTATTAAATGGTGACAAAATTGATAAAATGGATGGGACGACTTCCCTATGAGGAAAGGCTAAAGCGGCTAGAGCTCCTCAGCCTGGAGAAGAGACAGAGGTCTGTAAAATACTGGGTGGAATGGAACAGGTAGGTGTGAATCAATTATTTACTACTACAACTACTACTACTGCTATATCTAGAGGCAGCGCTGTACAGAATCACGAAGGAGACAGTCCCTGCTCAGATGAGCTCACAATCTAATCAATCGAGACAGACAAGCAGGATGCCAAAGTAAATGTCTTCTTTGTAATTCTGTACAGCTCTGCGTACATCTGGTAGCACTATACAAATAATTAATAGTAGTAGTAGGGGTTACAGTTAATGGGGGACAGTTAAACTGCTGGTTAGGTTGATGAACAGAGGGAGAGGATCATACATTTTAAGGCAATCTTAAAAAGGTAGGCTTTCATTCTATTTTTGAACAAGGGAAGTGAAGGGGCATGATGCATGAACTCAGGTGTCTATTCCAGGCATAGAGGCAGCAAGGTGAAAGGAACGAAATCTGGAACTGGCAGTGGAGGAGAAGGGTTTTGAGTATAAAGGTAACTTATCAGAGTTCAAAGGGAGGCGTATAAAGAAAAACAAGAAAGGAGAGATACTGAGAGGGCTACAGAATGAACATACTTGTAGGTTAGTAATAGGAGTTTGAAGTGTATGCAAAGGCGGACAGAGAGCTAGTGAAGTGATTTGAAGAGAGGGGTACCATGAGTGTAGTGAAGTTGGCAGAAGATGAGTCATGCAACAGGGTTTTGCACAGATTACAGGGGGAGAGGCAGTTCAGCAGGAGACCTGTTAGAAGTAAATTGCAGTAGTCTAAGCATGAGGTTACGAGGATGTGGACAAGGGTCTGGGTAGTGTGCTCAAAGAGGAAGGGGCAAATTTTGGTGATGCTATAGAGGTAGAAGTACATTCAATGCTAAAAAAAAGGAGAAAGTGTTTCTACTGGGAGGTTTTGATAGATGTTGTATTTTTCCTTTCCCCGTCATTTGTGAGTAAAAGCTTTTGGCTCCCTTTTTTTTTTTTTTTTTGTGTAGAGATAGAAGTGATAGATTTTAGCAGCTGGTTGGATATGCGTAGAAAATGAGTGGTTGGAGTCGAAGACAACTCCAAGGTTACGAGCAGAGGACATAGGAACAATAACAGTATTATTTACAGAGAATGGAAGGGGCAGAGTGGAGGGGTTAAGAAGGAAGGAGGAGCAGCTCGGACTTGGACATTTTTAGTTTAAGGCGAGGGCGGGACATCCAGGCAGTAATGTAAGACAAACAGAGACTTTTTCTTGGATTTTCAGTGAAATCTCGGGTATGGAAAGGTAGATCTGGGAATCATCGGCTTAGGTGATACTAGGTGCCAACGGAGGAAATCAGAGCACCGAGGGAAAAGGTAAAGAGGGAGAAGAGAACAGAACCTTTGGGTACACCAACTGCCAGTGGAAAAGCAGAGGAGGAGGATGTGATGGGACAGGTAGGAGGAAAACCAGGAGAGGACAGATTCATGGAATCCAAGCGAGGATAGTGTATCAAGAATTAGGCAGTGATTAACAATATCAAAAGCAGCAGAGAGGTCAAGAAGATTGAAGACTGAATAAAGGCCCTTGGATCTTGCCAGAAGCAGGTCACTACAGACTTTGCAGTCTCTGCGTGTAGGGGGAAAAAATTAGATTTTAGAGCAGGGGTGTCCAACATGCGGCCCCGTGAAGTATTTTGTGCGGCCCCGGTCGAAGGCGATGCAGTATTTTCCTCTGCTGCCCCCGAGTGTTTACCGTCTTGCCGGCTCCCTCCTCTGTCTTGCTGCAGCATTTGCGCAGCCCCAGAAACAATTTTTTCGGCCAATGCGGCCCAGGGAAGCCAAAAGGTTGGACACCCCTGTTGTAGAAGATCAAGAGTTGGTTGAGATAAAAGAAAGTCAAAGCAGCGACAAAGCATAGCACGCTTGAGTAGAATGGATAGGAATGGAAGAAGGGAGACAGTATCTTAATAAAAAATTTAGCCTGCGACTTAGCCTGTGTTTTATATTTCGGCCCCTTATATGATTGAGCTTGATACCCCTGATCTAGATTAATGACCTCATGAAACCTGAATTATATTCTACACCTGAGACTGGACATATAGGGTTCCTTTTACTAAGGTGCGCTAGGGCTTTAACGCACGGAATAGCGCATGCTACATTTCCCTGCACGCTAGACCTTAACGCCAGCATTGAGCTGGCGTTCGTTCTAGAAGTGTAGCACGCGGTGTAGCGTGCGGTAATTTCCTGCTTGCGCACCTTAGTAAAAGGAGCCCATAGCGTTGCAAAACCATTTCCCATGTACATGTATAGAGTATATGCTGCAACTATGACTTCAGAGTATTTCTTTTTATAGATTAAAGCAGGTTTTCAATCCTCAAAACAAAAAAAAATAAGACCCAAATAAAACATTTTTTTTTAAAAAACCATGAACTTGAAAATTTGCTTTTATCAGAGCAAAGTAATGATAAGTTTCTGTTCTGAAGAGTTCACAGAATTAGATTCCAAGAACCCCTTTGATTATACATAAGAGCCAGTCAAATAAACATGGTTTGTTCAGGTCAAATATTGCAGTGTGACCAGAAAATGTACTTTGCTTCTATGAGTAGAACTCAATAGCAGAAATATCCTCTTTTATGGAAACAGCATAAGCTTTGAGAAACTGCTTTATACAAACATACAAGACACCTTTGAAAAGTCATTGATATGTATCTAGAATTCTGTGTGCCCCAAAGAGATTCCACGTGTGCCACGAGATGTTACTTTATTTTTTAAAATTTCTCTTCATAAGTATACACTAGAATAGATGACATGTACTTCATTTACGCAAGAGTCTGTCAATGTTATGAGTGTCTATGTGCGTAAGGACACAGCCACCCAAATAAGCATCATTCTTTGACGTGATTGGTCCTTGAAAACTAACAACAAGTAATTTTAGTTTTTTTTTATATTCAGTAGTTATCCTAACTTGAGCAACAAAGCAATCAAGGCTTTGTTACCATTTGGATGTGCTTATCTTTGCAAACTTGGATTTTCAGCTCTGACAGAAATTAAATTAAAATTAAAAAAAGATAGAATGCCTCAGATGGTGGATGATAAAATGCATGTTTGCTTGTCAACTATTGAGCCACGTTTTGAGTTAATTTACACTCAAAAACAAGCACATGCATTGCACTGATTAGCAGTTCTATTCTATCCACTTTAGTTTCACTACTGCTATGATTACCCATACATAACTTAAAGAAGTTTAAATAAATAACTCTCAAATTAAATGTTTTGTTGGTTTTGCAATTTTATAATTTCAATTATAATGTGCCGTGAAAAACATTTGATCTGTTTAGTGTGCCGAAACTAAAAAAGTTTGAGACACATTGATGTAGAGGCAACAGCTGAGACAAGAACTCCTCTAGCAAGGGCCTGTGCTGAATTCACCCTGGAGGAAGATCCCTGATAAAGAGAATTTACACTAACTACCAGGCTGTTTCTAGTCTGCTCTGCAGGATGTCAACATGTCTAAGATAAACTGTAAAGAAGGAAAAAGAAAGATTGTGAGTTAGCCCCACCCCCTTCTTTTTACAAAGCAGTGCTGCCAAGCAGTGCAAGCTAGATGCTGAACTGCCCATAGGAATAGAATGGGCTGCTCGGCATTTAACTTGCGCTGCTCAATATTTGAAGCAACACTTGTCTGACAAGTGGTTTGAGTGTGAAGTCAGTGGGTGTCCTCTCCTGAAGAAGCCAAAAACAGCAAAACTTGAGTCGGGAGGGTGAGGGGGCGGGGAGAGAGTCCTTGAGTTTGTGTGTTCCATGTTAAAAAAAGGTGTTAATATCCAGGTGGCAAAGCAAGCCATGAAATGGAAGAACCGCCAGTCACTTTAAAGATAAATCATATTTAAAAATATATTTTTTCAAGATATTATTTTGAATGAGGAGTAGGCTTGTGTTTTTGGAGTGGAAAGTTTCTACACACAACCAGTGATTTTCTAGTAGATAAGAACATAAGAATAGCCTTACTAGGTCAGACCAATGGTCCATCTAGTCCAATAACCCATCTTCGCAGAGGCCAATCCAAGTCACAAAAACCCAAACAGTAGCAGCATTTCATGCTACCATCCCATGTCTGTCTCAACAGGAGACTATGGACTTTTCCTCCAATAATTTGTCCAAGCATTTTTTTAAAACTAGTGAATTTCTAGTGTGAATGATAATGAATATGCAAGAGACATATTTGCATGCCTGTCTCTTCCACTATATGCAAATTGCTCCATTAGGAATATCCTGAAAACCCAAGTGGCTGTGGGTCCACCCAGGACAGGGTTAAGAACCACTGTTCTATAAAAAAAAAAAACAATTAGTGGTGATGAGGCAAAATCAATGTAAAAGAAAAATAATGCTACATCTCTTAAGGTCCTGGTTGTGAAGAAACTTTCAGTGAAGTTTTCAAAGTAAAAGGGATGGGACTTGTATACCACATTTTCTATGTGGTTTAAATATTTTAGACAGGTACTTATTTTGTATCTTGGGCAATGAAGTGTTAAGTGACATGCCCAGAGTTATGCACTGGGAATTGAACTCACAACCTCAGGGTGTTGAGCCAGTTGCTCTAACCACTAGTCTGCCTAGTCCATAGCTGGCACCAAAAATTTGTAGAAGAAATTTAGAAACTCATTCTTTCAACATCTACTAATTCCGTTTTTATTTCCCACAAGCACCATGATCGACTTGATGAGCATGCCAAAATTCAAGGCCAGCACAACCAGAAAATAAAAGCTCATTCTACTTCAGAACAACATCTCATAATAGCCGAAAAAAGGCACACCAAACATCTCAAGAACAAAGCTCCGTGTTAGATCTGCAATATCTAAAACACAGTAAGTGATGGCAAAGCATATCTAAGGAAATATAGCTTTATGCTGATAACAATAACTTGTAGAGAATCTTCCAAAACATCAATAGCCTCTCATGACTCAAGCTTTTATAGTTCCACATCTCTCCAAAGACAAGATTGCTTAACATTCCTTAGAGAAAGCATTGTCATCACATATAGCTGGCAGGAGAATTTGAAAACGCCTTTGAACCAGGAGTCAACTGAAAGATGGCACCATGGAATCCATTCCCCAATCCAAAAGAATAAAAGATATTGCTGATCACTCTCACCATGTCAACTACAATGAAGAAAACTGTACTCACAAACCAACCACAATGTGGCAGAAGAATATGGCACTACGTTCGGAAGTAGAGAACTGTTGTTTTATGTTCCAAACTCTGAAATCTGAGAGGATGTGAAAAATACCAATATATCTACCATCTCTAAGGAAAAACACAGCAAGAATGCAGAAACTGAGGCATAACTTTGCTCTTTAATAAAGAGAAAATCCCTGTATGAAACTATAAAGTGCCAACAGCAGCTCCACCCAACCACACCACTGGGGTGGAGGGAAATGAGAAGGATAGAGATACATACTGATGGGTAGTGGGTATTGAATGTGGGCACAGCTAAGTAGAAATTTTGTGAACAATACAGATTTCAAATGAAACCAGATATACAGATCTGTCCACAAACTTTAGGATTTGACTGATTCAATGCATAAAAAGCCAGTCTTTTTGGGTCACTGACAATACCGATGGAGATATTTTTTAACGCTTCACTTGTTTCTTTTACATAAGGTATACCACTTCTACTTAACTTGAATTCAGACTCTGCTTTATTTTGTTCTTTTCTTATCTCATTGTGCGGTATACTTTATAGTTTTAAATTGTGTTTTTATTGCACTGTACTTACATGACTCTCCTTCTTTTTATATTACTTTTAAAAATTCAATAAAATATCATGGGAAAATAATCAGGGGGATTTTTTAATATCACTTTCTAAACAATTCATAAGTTATAATCAATGGCACCTAACACACACACACTTTACTCAGTAAATGGTGTTTTTAACTGAGTTTTAAGGTGCCTACCGGTGCCTAAAAATTTGGTGCCAGAATCACGCCTTTGGAGGCGCTTTAGGCCGCCAAACACCAATGTAGGTGTGGCTAATGCCGGAAATGGCGTTAAGGAGTTTAAAGAGCTTCTATAGGCACAATTCGCATCATAGGTAGGTGCTGGAAATGTAGACCTTGGCCTATATTTCCGGTGCCTACCTTTGCTGAAGGTGCGATTCTGTACCCATCGCGCCATTGACGCTTTTAAGGTGGCCGCTGACCACAGTGCCAGTTACAGAATCCGGGCCTTACCGCATAGTAAAGATATTTTCATTGTGGTAATTGCATGGAAACACGTTTTATGATGGTTGAGAATGTTGCGATGTATGTGGCTTTTACTATGTTTGTATTTTGCTGTGACCCGCCTTGGGAAAGGTGGAATATAAATAAACGCTAAACTCTAGACACTCCTAACAGTGTATACGCTCTGCACTAACCATGCATTAATTTTTGTATTTAATATATAGTGTCTGCAAAACGTTATCACACTTAGGGGTCCTTTTATCAAGGCGCGGTAGGCGGTTGACACGCGGAATACTGCGAGTTCAACCGCCTGCCGCGCTAGTCGCTAACGCCTTCATTGACGAAGCGTTAGTTTTTTGGCTTGCCGCAGGGGTTAGCTTGTGATTAAATGTCCGACGCGCTAACCCCGCTAGCGTGGCTTAATAAAAGGACCCCTTAATAAAATGACCTGCATTACAGGCTTTGCAGTATTTTTACTGTTAGTGAGCAGTAAACCAGGCATTAATTACTTATATTGAGGGGGGGGAGGAGGGGGAGGAAGGGGATCATGACATGGGCAGAGAATGGATATGCCTAACAGGGTTAATAATGGTGGTGGGGGGGACCATTTACCACCTATTGTTCTACTGAAAGAAATATGGAAACCCTATAAACTAGAGCAGGGGTGCCCACACTTTTTTGGCTTGCGAGCTACTTTTAAAATGACCAAGTCAAAATGATCTACCTATTTATTTTTTTGTGGTTGGTGGACTTCCTTACACATCCAGGGGAGGGTGGGAAAGGTATTTTGATTATTAAAATTACTTGATTATAATATTATAATTACATAATTTGACTTCTTGTATTAAATCTGGGAATGGGGGGAGAAAATGATTGTTATAAGTATAAATTGTATGTTTAATAATGCGTTTTATGAAATATTTATGTTCAGATAATTGTATTGCATTGTCTAAGTTTTGAAAATCAATAAAGATTTATTAAAAAAAAAAAGATCTACCAACAATAAAATTTTAAAAAAACACATAGCACACTGTACACAGAGAAAATGTTAATTATCATGTATTCGGGGGTTTTTTCAGAGGTCAAGGCAGATGACTTTAAAATATGCAATGTCACCTCGGTAACAACTAGACAAATATACCCCCTCCCCTTTTCCTAACCACAATAGTGTTTTTTAGCTTATGGAGCTGTGCTGAATGTCCCTTGCAGCTCCCTGCGCTAAAAACCACTATTGCGGTTTAGTAAAAGGGGGCCATAGTGCAAAATATAGACAGCAGATATAAATTCTCATAACGGACACATTTTAATCACTAAATTGAAAATAAGATCATTTTTCCTACCTTATTGTCTGGTGATTTCATGAGTCTCTGGTTGCACTTCCTTCTGTAAATCCAATATTTCTTTCTTTCTGCCCCCCTCCCCTTTCTTTCTGTCTTTCTCTCTCCCCCTGCCTGCCTGTCTTTCTTTCTCTCTCCCCTTGCCCCCTCTTTCTTCCTCTTTCTCTCTCGCCCTGCCTGCCTTTCTTTCTCTCTCCCCCTGCCCCCCCAAGCCAACGTGCCAATTTCTACACTTCCCCTGATTCTTCCTTTCTCCCTGCCGCCCCACCCCAAAGCCACCACGCTGATATCTCCCTGCCTGCCCGAGCCAAACCTGGTGCGTATAAGCACTGGACTCACAAGCCTTCACTTCCAACATCAATTCTGACGTCGGAGAGGAAGTTCCAGGCCAGCCAGGCAGCGATTGGCTGGCCCAGAACTTCCTCTCTGACGTCAGAATTGATATCGAAGGTGAAGGCTTATGGGTCCGGTGCTTGTACGCGCCTAGCCTGGCTCGGGGAGGCAGGAAGAACAAGATCGCAAAGGCAACGCGATTGACTCGCATTGCCTTTGCGATCTACTGGTCGATTGTGATTGACCATTTGGGCACCCCTGAACTAGAGCAGTGAGTTACCAATTTATCCTGGGGAAGCCCCTGCCAGTCAGGTTTTCAGGATATTCACAATGAATATGCATGAGATAGATGAGCATAACAAGGAGGCACTGTATGCAAATCAATCTCATGAATATTCATTGTGAATATCCTGAAAACCTGACTGTGTGGAGTTCCCCAGGACAGGTTTCAGAATCACTGAACTAGGAAAAACACATTTAACTCTAAACTGCTGCTTTCAAGTGACAGTGGGGCTTTAATTTAAAAGTTTTAGGGTATACTGGAGTTCACTGCATGGCATTGGTTTCTGCAAAGAAAAGTAATACTTAGCTCTCCTTCTGCCTACCGCTGTTTTGATATTTCTATTATAAACCAACACATACTTACAAAATCTTAATTGGATCAATATCCAGACAGAGCTTTCTGAAAATACTAGATTCAAATGTGTTAGTTTTTTTTTTACAAATTAGAAAAAATTAAAGATATATGCAGTTGAACAGAGTCTTTTTTTTAATGTATTTTACACACCAGTCATTTGAATGATTGTACTTTTCAAAGGAGGAAACCACAGTGCCTGAACAGCGGGATTTACAACCACCATTAAGATATTTTTGTACCTGGATAAGTTTGAAGAGGCTGGCAATGCCACTCTCCAATCCCTCGTCCATAGCAGTAGCACTGGTATCGAACATTATGAACCCTCTTCTCCCAGGAATCTCCAATCTGGTAAAATTTACGAGTTTCTGAATCCTGGCACTGATCTAAAATTAAAAAGAAAAAAAAAAGTACATACTATATCTGCACATGATCTGACACATAAAAATGGGTTTTCAAAGAATTATTTGGTTGCCCCTCCCCCAAAAAACACTTTTAAAATATCAATATTGCACTATAGAGATACAACAAGGCACCTATGTGGCATCTATTAAAGTAGGTGCCTACTTTCCTTTATAGCATGGCTTCCCAAACTGTGAGTCAGAAACCTGAATGGGGTACAAAACATGGCTTTGGGGGTCAATCTAGCAAGCTGATGCTCAGAACTCTAGTGCTGTAAGGAACAGCGCTGGAAAATACTGTCAGAAAAGTGCTGAAAAAAATACTTCCCAATTCTCAACGCTAATAATATTCAAATCATATATGCAGATGAGTGCTGAGAATTGAGAAGTTAAGGGGGAGGAATGTGTGTAGTGCATGTGTACAAGAATATTGCAATAAGCGTAACTCTTGTGTGCATGCTTGAGGGAAGAAATGATGTAGTTGGGAGAGGAACCTACTTGCTGATGTTTCCAATTAGAGAAGCTCTCACCCCCTGGTTGTCACCTGTTGTAGGTGAGAGGCTGTGTGGAGAAAGTGTCGATGTCGACATCGAAGCCATTACAGCAGGCAGTGTGGTAGACAACACTAAGACAGTGGGGTCCTTTTTGGATAAACAAAAGATCTGCAGTTCTGTAGTGCTTTGGAAATGAACTTGCTTGCTTGTGATTCTAACTAGAGAAACTCTGCCCTCTGGTTGTCATCTGTTGGAGGCGAGAGGCTGTGTGGAGAAAGTGCCGATGTCGATGTCAAAGCCATTACAGCAGGCAGTGTGGTGGACAAACCCTAAGACAGCAGGTTCCTTGTTTGCACATAAAAGATCCACAGTTCTGCTGTGCGCAGCAGCAGGGTATGACTGAAGAGGAGCTCCCCAGTTCCGTGGAGCTCCATTGATCTTTGAAGTTGTCTAGTTTGGTTAATTTGTCATGTTTTTATTTTAAATATTGCCCAGTTTTTATCTACTGTACACCGCTTTGATTGCCCATTGTTTTTATTAATTGTACACTGTTTTGATTTGACTTTTTCTTTAAAATGGTGGTATATCAAATAAAATAACTGTATAAGCATAAGGGGACTGTTAAACAGAAAGTCTCAACACCAATTGCAACCACATATAGACATATAGAGGGGCATAATCGAAAGGGACATCTAAGTCCATTTACTTCCATCTCACAAGTCGTCCAAAATAAAAAAAACAACTTAAGACACATTTTCAAAAGATACATCCAACTTTTTTTTCGTTTCGAAAATCGGCTAATTATACATCCTGCCAATCTGATCATCCAAGTTGCTAAATCGTCCATCTTTATACCACATTTCCGTCCAACTTTCCATCCAAGCCCAAAACGCCTAGAACAAGCCCTGTTGGACGTGGGATGGGTCTGAAAAGTGATGGACTGCACAACCAGATATGCCACCTCAATAGTGGGGTACCTTACAGGGCACTGCTGTGAACTTCACAAAAAGGGTGCCATGTCTTCTCCTCCCTACATCTCCCTTATAGGTCACGGTGAGCCTCCCAAACCACCTCCAGAATCCCCTAGACCCACTTATCTACCACCCCAATAGCCCTTATGGCTGCAGGAGCCACTTATATGCCTGTACAAAAGGGTTTTGAATGTATAGGGGACTGCACATGTTTAAGTATCAATGCAGTGATTACAGAGGCTTATGGGCATGGGTCCTCCTCTCCATGAGTCCCTAACCCACCCTCAAGACGACTTAAGCTGCCTCTAGGCTGGACGACTAGGCTTTCCTATGTCAAGCGATCAGGTGATGATGGTCTGGAGGCTGAATTTTAAAGTTATGATTAAAATGTTTATGGGGGGGGTTGGTGATCACTGGGGTAGTGTGTAGGGGTCTGTTTTCTGTGTTTGCAGTGCTTATCTGGTGACTTTAGGTGGGTTTTTGTGACTTAGACCATGTTTTATATGGTCTAAGTCACAACGTCCAAGTTTCATCTAGGCTCTGTTGTAAAACTTTCGGTTATACATGCTTTACGACCAAATCTAAGCCGGCCCACATCCCGTCCAACTCCCGCCCTCGACACGCCTCTCGAAACGCCCCGCTTAGCTTTGGTCACTCAGTGGCACTGTGAAGGTCTAGGTCGTTTAGAAATACGTCCAAAACCTGGTTTTATTATCGGCACTTGGACGTTTTTGAGAAATGTTCGTCCAAGTGCCAACTTAGGCCGGTTTTTGGACGTTTTTCTCTTTCGATTATGAGCCCCATAGTTCTCAGGTACTGACTCCCTCAAAAGTCTCATTGAGCCCTCCAAAAAGAACTCCTCCACCTCCATTAATTCTTTCTGTACTAGGGCAGGAGTAAGCAATTCCGGTCCTCGAGAGCCGGAACCAGATCAGGTTTTTAGGATATCCACAATGAATATGTATGAGATGGATTTGCATGCACTGCCTCCTTGAGATGCAAATCTATCTCATGCATATTTATTGTGGATATCCTGAAAACCTGACCTGGCTCCAGCTCTTGAGGACCGGAATTGCCTACCCCTGTATTAGGGGAATGCCAAGGAGTTTCCCAGTCTCCTTTGGTGGCTCCATTGAGTTCAGTCTCCCAGCCTCAAATAGTGTCCATTATGAAGACTCTTGAAGTACTTTAGTTTTGATTTCTTAAGCTCAAAACGAACCACTGAATTTAGAGACAACTAAGGAAGTTTCCCTTTAGGACATATGGAAGTTAAATTTATCTATGGAGGGGATGCTTAGATCTGTAATTTCTCAGACAGCAACCTTCTCTAAATAGGTGATGGAAAAATTTGAGAATATAGATTCAAATTTGTTATTGGATAAACACTTTTCAGTATTGAAGACACAGGTTTCTACTCTACATGCTAATTCTATTTCAGCAATTAAAGATTCTCAGTTTTTACATGCAAAGTCAGAAATGATGGAAAATGCACATAGATCAAGTAATTTAGGAGTAAGGAGTGGCCTAGTGGTAGAGCTGATTCCTTTGCACCCAGAGATTGTGGGATCAAATCCCATAGCGGCTCCTTGTGATCCTGGGCAAGTTACTTAGGGCTCCTTTTATCAAGCTGCGCTAGCGGTTTAACGCGCGAAATACCGCGTGCTAAACTGCCGGCCGCGCTAGCTGCTATTGCCTCCCTTGAGCAGGCGGTAGTTTTTAGGCCAGTGCAGGGGGTTAACGCGTGATGAAACATCGCGCGCGTTAACCTTGCTAGCGTGGCTTGATAAAAGGAGCCCTTAATATTGCCTCAAAATAAGTAACCGTATATATGTAAACTGCTTTGAGTGTGATTGTATAACTACATAAAGGCAGTATAAAAATCCCTTTCCCTTAATTTTCCTTCAATTACTTACTATCTATCCCCAGAGAGACTTTTTAGAAAGTGTCTCAAAGAAGTAATTGGGGTTGGTTAATTCTGAAACAATTCAGTTTAGTAACTACTATTATTTGCCACTTAAGAAAAAGCTTCAAGTTGTTCAATAGGGTGTGGATCATTCGGTAACTTCTGAGGTGGATTTAACAGCATTTATTGAAGATTACCAAGACACCATTACCACTAGATCCACACAGCAATGTTACTTACCGTAACAGTTGTTATCCAGGGACAGCAGGCAGCTATTCTCACTAGTGGGTGATGTCATCCGACAGAGCCACGATACGGACATCTTGCAAGCATGTCTTGCTTGAAGAAACTCAGAAGTTTCGAGATGCCCGCACCGCGCATGCGCCAGTGCCTTCCCGCCCGATGGTCCGGGCGTGTCTCCTCAGTTCAGGTAGCTAGCAGAGAAGCCAACCCAGGGGAGGTGGGTGGGACGTGAGAATAGCTGCCTGCTGTCCCTGGATAACAACTGTTACGGTAAGTAACATTGCTTTATCCCAGGACAAGCAGGCAGGTATTCTCACTAGTGGGTGACCTCCAAGCTAACTTCAATGGGATGGTGGGAGAGTTGGCAACTTAGGAGAATAAATTTTGTAACACTGTTTGGCCAAACTGTCCATCCCTTCTGGAGAAAGTATCCAGACAATAATGAGAGGTGAATGTATGAACCGAGGACCAAGTGGCAGCCTTACAAATCTCCTCAATCGGTGTCGATCTGAGGAAGGCTACAGAGGCTGCCATTGCTCTGACCTTATGGGCTGTGACCTTACAGGGAAGGGGTAATCCAGCCTGGGCATAGCAGAAAGAGATACAAGCCGCCATCCAGTTGGAGATGGTGCGCTTCGATACAGGTCGTCCTAACTTGTTTGGATCAAAGGAGACGAAAAGTTGAGGAGCAGTTCTGTGTGGTTTGGTGCGATCCAAGTAGAAAGCCAAAGCACGTTTACAGTCCAGAGTGTGAAGAGCTGATTCTCCAGGATGAGAATGAGGCTTTGGAAAAAACACTGGAAGCACAATGGATTGGTTGAGAAGAAATTCAGAGACCACTTTAGGCAGGAATTTCGGATGAGTGCGGAGGACCAC
This sequence comes from Geotrypetes seraphini, assembly GCF_902459505.1. Lineage (NCBI taxonomy): Eukaryota > Metazoa > Chordata > Amphibia > Gymnophiona > Dermophiidae > Geotrypetes > Geotrypetes seraphini. Next base: position 163,054,143 of record NC_047088.1, on the reverse strand, counting down.
CTTGTCATGATGGAAGACTGTGAAAGGCGGGTCCGCCACTAAGGCCTGAAGCTCACTGACCCTGCGAGCAGACGTGAGGGCCACTAGAAAAACCACTTTCCAAGTAAGAAATTTCAGTGGAGCCTTGTTGAGAGGCTCAAAAGGAGGTTTCATAAGCTGAGAAAGGACAACATTGAGATCCCAAACCACTGGTTTGAGAGGAGGATTGACATGAAAAAGTCCTTTCATAAATCTGGAAACCACAGGATGAGAAGAGAGAGGTTTCCCTTGTAGAGGCTGATGGAAAGCCGCAATAGCGCTCAGGTGGACTCGTATAGAAGTAGACTTGAGACCAGACTGAGACAGGCGTAGAAGATAGTCCAATACAGAGGATAGGGAGGCTCGCTGAGGTTCCTTGGAATTGGAAACACACCAGGAAGAAAATCTAGTCCACTTCTGGGAGTAGCATTGACGAGTAGCAGGCTTCCGGGAAGCCTCCAAGACATCCCTCACCGCTTGGGAAAACTGGTGAGGAGTTACGTTGAGAGGAACCAAGCTGTCAGGTGGAGAGACTGCAGGTTGGGATGAAGCAGAGACCCCTGATGCTGAGTAAGCAGTGAAGGAAACACTTGAAGTAGGCACGGTTCCCTGCTGCTGAGTTGAAGGAGAAGGGAGAACCAAGGTTGTCTGGGCCACCGAGGAGCTATCAGAATCATGGTGGCACGGTCGGACTTCAGCTTGACCAGAGTCTTTTGAATGAGAGGAAACGGAGGAAACGCATAAAGAAAGCGATTCCCCCAATCCAGCAGAAAAGCATCTGCCTCGAGGCGATGAGGAGTGTAGATCCTGGAGCAAAATTGAGGCAGCTTGAAATTGTGGGGAGCTGCAAAGAGGTCTATCTGAGGCGTCCCCCACTGAGCGAAGATTTGATGAAGGGTCTTGGAATGGAGTGTCCATTCGTGAGGCTGGAGAAGATGACTCAGGCTGTCCGCCAAGACATTGTCCTTCCCCTGAATGTAGACAGCTTTGAGGAAGGCGTTGTGGCGAACCGCCCAATCCCAGACTCTGAGAGCTTCCTGGCAGAGGGAGGCCGAGCCCGTGCCCCCTTGCTTGTTGACATAATACATGGCGACCTGATTGTCGGTGCGAATGAGGATCACCATGTCGTGAAGCAGATGTTGAAAAGCTTGAAGAGCATTGAAAATGGCCCTGAGCTCCAGAAGATTGATTTGGTGGAGTCGGTCCGCACTGGTCCAGAATCCCTGAGTGCGAAGACCATCCAGATTAGCTCCCCAGGCATAGGTCGAGGAATCGGTTGTGAGAACCTTCTGGTGGGGAGGAGTGTGAAACAGCAAACCTCTGGATAGATTCGAAGAGGTCATCCACCAAAGTAGAGACTGCTGAAGAGCAGGAGTGACGATGATGTGTCGAGACAACGGATCCGACACCTGAGTCCATTGAGATGCCAGGGTCCACTGAGGAATTCTGAGATGGAGCCTGGCAAACGGCGTCACATGAACTGTAGAGGCCATGTGGCCCAGGAGGACCATCATGTGTCTCGCAGAGATGGACTGGCGAGAAGACACAGACTGGCAGAGATGAAGAAGAGCATCCATGCGCTGAGGAGGAAGGAACGCTCTGAGGCGAATGGTATCCAGGACCGCCCCGATGAAGGGGAGGGACTGGGTAGGTTGTAGATGAGATTTGGGAAAGTTGATCTCGAATCCCAAACTCTGCAGGAACAGAATCATGGACAGGGTCGCTGAGATGACCCCTGAGGCCGAGGGAGCCTTGATCAGCCAGTCGTCGAGGTAGGGAAATACCTGAAGACCTTGGTTCCGGAGTGCTGCGGCCACCACCACCAGATATTTCGTGAAGACTCTGGGGAATTAAGACAGGCCGAATGGAAGCACTCGATACTGTAGATGGAGATGTCCCACCCGAAATCTGAGGAACTTGCGAGAGGCCGGATGAATGGGAATGTGAGTGCAGGCCTCCTTGAGATCCAGAGAGCATAACCAGTCGTTCTGCTCGAGGAGGGGGTAGAGAGAAGCAAGAGTCAGCATGCGAAACCTTTCTTTGACTAGGAATTTGTTGAGGACCCTGAGGTCCAAAATGGGTCGCAGGTCGCCCGTCTTCTTCGGAACAAGGAAGTACCGGGAGTAAAACCCCTGGTTCAATTGGTCCGTCGGGACCGGCTCTACGGCACGAAGCCGGAGCAAAGCCTGAGCTTCCTGAAGAAGAAGGGCGGTCTGAGTCAAGTTGGAAGGATACTCTCTTGGAGGGTGGTCCGGAGGGACCCGATGGAAATGAAGAGAGTATCCTTCCCTGATGATAGCAAGGACCCAGAGGTCAGATGTTATGTCCTCCCAGCGATGATAAAAATGATGGAGGCGCCCTCCGATGGGAAAAAGAGTGGAAGGCAGAACGAGGTTGGTTATGCCCTCGACGAAACAGTCAAAAAGGCTGAGTGGTCTTAGGGACAGCAGGCGACTGAGACTTCGGCTGACCCTTCTGAGGAGGCTGTCGCTTCGCCGGTTGCCTCGCAGGAGGAGTTTGCCTCGGTTGATAACGCCGCTGATAAATCAATGGTGGACGAGAGGGTCGAGACTGTTGAGGCTTAGGCTTCGGCCTAAGAATGGACTGGAAGGACTTTTCATGATCAGACAATTTCTTCGTGACTGTCTCGATGGATTCGTCAAAAAGATCCGCCCCAGCACACGGGACGTTGGCCAGGTGGTCTTGAAGATTCGGGTCCATGTCAATTGTCCGCAACCAGGCCAACCGGCGCATCGCCACAGAGCAGGTTGCTGCTCGGGCCGAGAGCTCGAAAGCATCATAGGCAGATTGCATCAACTGAAGACGAAGCTGGAACAGCGAAGCTACCACTTCCTCAAATTCAAACCGAGCCTGGGACTCGATGTATGGTGTGAATTTCCGAAGCACAGGCAGAAAAAATTCCAAGTAGGCGGCAAAGTGGAAATTGTAATTCAGGACTCGGGACGTCATCATCGAATTCTGATAGATGCGTCGACCAAACTTATCCATGGTTCTGCCCTCGCGGCCCGGAGGCACTGAAGCATAGACCTGCCCAGGATGAGACCGCTTGAGTGAGGATTCGACCAGGAGGGACTGATGAGAAAGCTGAGGTCCCTCGAAGCCCTTATGATGCACCATTCGGTACCGAGCATCCAATTTTCCAGGGACCGCAGGGATAGAGTAAGGAGACTCAAAGCACCTCATGAAGGTCTGGTCGAGGAGCTTGTGTAGAGGAAGGCGCAAGGACTCGGCTGGAGGACGAGGCAAGTGCATGGTATCAAGGTACTCCTTGGAGTATCGAGACCCAGCATCGAGGGTAATATCCATGTCATCCGCCATCTGTCTGAGGAATGAGGAAAAAGACAGTTGATCCGCCGTCGCCGGTCTACGAGAAGGACTAGAAGAAGATGAGGCTTCAGGATCCATAGACGCCTGCGAGCAACAGGGCGAGTAAAAAACCTCGGGGTCCTCGAACTCCGGGCCCGGAGGAGGAGACCCAGCTGAAGCAGCATACCCCATCCGAGGCAATTTCTTCTGAGGCGAGACGGTCGAGTGTCGAGAGGAATGCCTCGAAGAGTGTCTGGATCGATGCCCTTCTCGATGCCTGGAAGGGGATCGAGCCCGTCTGTGAGAAATCTGGTCAGAAGCCTCCAAGGAGCAGATCGGACTCGAGGCCGTCGATCGTAGAGGTGGAAGAGTCGGTGCCTCCCCCGAAGCCGCCCAGGCTTGATAGGGGGTTCGGAAGAACTCGTCCTGCTTCCTGCTATGCCCAGGACTGGGAGGCCTCGAAGGTTGGCGCCACACTGCGTCATGGGGCGGAGTAACTGGTTCCAATGGAGGCAATTCGCTAAACGAAGCTTTCCTCGAGGGGATAGGCTCCAAGGGGGGCATATCACTAAGGGAGGCCTTCCTCGAGGGAATCGGTTCCAAAGGAGGCATAGTACCAACCGAGGACCGCCTCGAGGACCCGGACACCGCTCGCCGCTCCTCCTCGCCGAGCAACGAAGTCGTGCGGCGCGGCGGAGGAGGAGGGGGCGGTCCGCCCCTCGGAACCGGAACGGGGAGGTCACCCTGGATCGAGGCAATCAGCCGGGGTCCCATGGTGGTCATGAGTTCCACAAACTGAGCCTCCAGTATGGACCGCAATGAAGCCGATATGGAGGGATCTGCACCAAAAGGGGGCCCTTCCGCACAGTCTCCGCGCTCTTTCAGTGCCACGTGCTTCTGCTTGCCAGCCTTCGGCACTTTAAGCACCACCGGTGGAATCGTAGGGGCCGAGACCTGCTCAGAGGAGACGGAAGAAGGCACCGGCGCCGAAGTCGAGGCCGAAACCGGTGTGAACGATGCCGGCTTCAGAAGGCCCGAAGCAGCCAGGGAGGTAGAGGGCTTCGCCGATGCAGTCGAAGCACCAGTCGATGTCGATGTCGAAGCTGACGGATCCAACGAAGCTTCCATCTTGAACATGGACTCCCACAGCAGACAGCGGCGCTTAAACGCTCTCGCTGTTAATGTGGAGCAAGGCCGGCACGATTTCGGAAAGTGATCCGGTCCCAGACACTGTAAGCAGCGTCGATGAGGGTCCGTGAGCGAAACCGCGCGCTGGCACTTGCTACACTTTTTAAAACCGATGATCGGCCGGGACATAGGCCGGAAAAGCTCCGCCGCAAGGTCGAAAGCGCGGGGCCCCAGCCACGCGGCCGACCCGGTGTCGGAAGAAAAAAAAATTTTTTTTTTTTTTTTTAATAAAAAGAAATCAAAGAAAGAAATAAATGCACAGGAGAGCAAAAGAACTCAACCCGCGGCAAAAATAGAAGGCAAAAAAAAAAGATTCAATGGGCGCGAAATTGAAGACAGACTTCACAGCTCCGCGGAAGAAAAAGAACTGAGGAGACGCGCCCGGACCATCGGGCGGGAAGGCACTGGCGCATGCGCGGTGCGGGCATCTCGAAACTTCTGAGTTTCTTCAAGCAAGACATGCTTGCAAGATGTCCGTATCGGGGCTCTGTCGGATGACATCACCCACTAGTGAGAATACCTGCCTGCTTGTCCTGGGATAATCTTAGTTACCTTTTTAGTTATTTTGCGAAGAAGGATGTGAACTTTTGTGGTTGAAAAATTAATATGCTTCCGGATGTGTCCAGAGCCACTCAGCCTAGACAAAAAGTTTTTGGGGAGCCTTGAAGTCCCGAGTATTGACTCTGGGCGCAACATTTTTTCTTAAAACATCCATGTAAATGTCTTCTCATCTTTCAGGGGAAGGAATTTATTTTCTGGGTTTCTTTGCAATTGGAATATTTTTTAAAAGATCATGAGAAATTATCCTAAGCTATATTAAGAGTTAAATGAAGTTTAAATCATTCAGATTAGACATTTAGGGTCCCCCTTTATCAAACCGCAGTAGAGCTTTTTACCACGGCCAGAAAGGTAAATACTCCAAAGCTCATTCAATTCCTATGAGCGTTGGAACATTTACCTCACTGGCCCATGGTAAAAAGCTCTACTGTGATTTGATAAAAAGGGCCCTTTCTTATTTCCTTTTGAGAGATTTTTTTTCTTCTTCTAGGTTGTTATCGCTCCCGTAATGTGGGCTTTTAGGTCTTATTTCTAATAATGAAATTGTTTTTCTATGGAGTTTAATTTTACCTTATACCTAGCTTGATTTCTGTGTGTATGGAAATTTATTAAAAATTATTTCAATTAAAAAAAATAATGAAATGATGTAGTTGGCCTCCTCCTTGCTCTCTGCCATGGTCACCATCGTTGTGTTGAGCCCTTGGGCTATGGTCACCAGGACATGTTGTTCCAACATGTTTCACCTTTCGGCTTTAACCTTTAACCTCTGTCGGGATGGCAGCGAGTAAAATGTTGAGGGGACTTCCTTGAATAAGCCGAAAGGTGAAACATGTCAGAGCAACATGTCCCTACTCAACAATATTCTACAGAATTAACAAAAGATAAGTGCATTATTGATATTATGAAAGTATCTTAACAATGTATTTATACAGTGTTTCTACAAGATTTTTAAAAGGTTCTAAAAAAACACTAGATCAAATGAAGATTGCTGTGCAAAAATCTTATGTAGCACAAATATAGCTCATGGGAAGCATATCTAAAGATCTTGCGAGATATATAAAAAAAATCTAAGAATGATATTCCACATTTGAAGGTTTGATTAAGATTAGCAGTATCATAGATTGCTTTTTGGTGACATAATACAGCTAGTCTTTTTTAATGGCCACATGCTAATGGCAAATTTAGCACATGGCCATTAATTTGAAAAATGGAAAATCAGCCGTATTCTAGTTGCACTAAAAATGGCCCTATCACATGGGGAAAAAGCCATGTAAGGGCACACTAAGGCCACTTTTTAGCACAGTTTAGTACAAGGACCCCTAAATGAACAGCATGTATAGCTCATGCTATGCATGTCAGTTTTAAGCAACTAAGTGCTATGATGACCAGCTTTCAAAATGTTATTTCCAAGGGACTTTCTAGAAAATATATGGTGCAGATGGATTACCCCACTAAAATGGGCCACACTTCAAACTTTTTACTCCTCTTTCAAGAATGAACAGAATAAATGGCTATTTTATTCAAAGGAAGCAACTGCCCTTCATAACACAGAAGAGCAGTCAACCTAATGTAAAATACAAACTTTAGACAGAGCTTTAATCTCCCAGCCTTTCAAGAGCCAGAGACTGTCAAAATTTCTTCACCATTTGCCAAAAGAAACATACTAGAGTCCTGCACAGTTTAGCAACCTCTGATTAAATAAACACAGTACAATATCTTATCAGTGGTTCTTTATTTTTTTTTAAGTTTGTTTATTGAAAAAAAATGCTAACTAGACATCCTAGTTATGGGTTCCTTCTACGCCCTTCTTTTTTGCTCAAACAGTCTGAAATCATCAGCTTTCCATTCTAAATCACAGGTTATCCAAGATAAAAGAGGCCAATTCACGGAGAATGGTACAGGCAAATTCCTAATATACAACAGACTTCAGTTTCAACTTTCATAATCCTGGTGAGCACTTTCCTACATCTGGCAGCAGAATGTTTCATGTTCAAATTCATGCTGAGCAAATATTATTGAAAATTGTTGAACTTGTTAAAATTTGTATTATTGACTTTTTCAGTCAGCTGACATTACAGAATCTTGGCAAAAGCTAGTTGGGTTTTTTTTGTTTTTTTACTTTATTTGGTTTTTAATGCCAACAAAAAGTGCAATACAATTTATATAAAATAATAATAATAAACCAAGCACTTATAATCAATCAGTATCTATACAAAAGAAAAAAAATTCCCTCCCCCATCCATCATTACCATCAGGAATAATACCAAAACGAAAGATATACCCCCCTCCCGCTCCCTCTCCCTGGATATGTGGGTGAAAACCAATGGAAAATAAAGATAATGGACAACTATAGCAAATCTACAAAAGACGTCAATGGACCCCAAACTAGTTTGAATATCTTATTATGCCCCAGCATGTCAGCATTCATTTTCTCATACTTAAGGGGTTTTTTTCTTGATATTTAAACTCACTTTTTGTTGGAAAAGGCAGAAAAAGAACTCTAATTTAAAAATCTGAAATTCTCACAGTAGGAAAACCACTTGCAGGGAAAAGAATTTCAGAAGTTGTAGGGCTTCTTGCAATAGTAAACTACCGTATTTTCGCGGATATAACGCGCGCGTTATACGCGTTTTTACCTACCGCGCATACCCCTCGCGCGTTATATGCCTGAGCGCGGTATACAAAAGTTCCCACCCCGCCCGACGCCCGATTCACCCCCCCAGCAGGACCGCCCGCACCCCCACCCCGAACGACCGCTCGCACGCGCTCCCACCCGCACCCGCATCCACGATCGGAGCAAGAGGGAGCCCAAGCCCTCTTGCCCGGCCGACTCCCCGACGTCCGATACATCTCCCCCCGGCATGACCACCTCGCACCCCCACCCCGAAGGACCGCCGACTTCCCGACAATATCGGGCCAGAAGGGAGCCCAAACCCTCCTGGCCACGGCGACCCCCTAACCCCACCCCGCACTACATTACAGGCAGGAGGGATCCCAGGCCCTCCTGCCCTCGACGCAAACCCCCCTCCCCCCCCAACGACCGCCCCCCCCAAGAACCTCCGACCGCCCCCCCAGCCGACCCGCGCCCCCCCTGGCCGACCCCCACGACCCCCCCACCCCTCTTCCCCGTACCTTTGGTAGTTGGCCGGACAGACGGGAGCCAAACCCGCCTGTCCGGCAGGCAGCCAACGAAGGAATGAGGCCGGATTGGCCCATCCGTCCTAAAGCTCCGCCTACTGGTGGGGCCTAAGGCGCGTGGGCCAATCAGAATAGGCCCTGGAGCCTTAGGTCCCACCTGGGGGCGCGGCCTGAGGCACATGGGCCCAACCCGACCATGTGCCTCAGGCCGCGCCCCCAGGTGGGACCTAAGGCTCCAGGGCCTATTCTGATTGGCCCACGCGCCTTAGGCCCCACCAGTAGGCGGAGCTTTAGGACGGATGGGCCAATCCGGCCTCATTCCTTCGTTGGCTGCCTGCCGGACAGGCGGGTTTGGCTCCCGTCTGTCCGGCCAACTACCAAAGGTACGGGGAAGGGGGGTGGGGGGGTCGTGGGGGTCGGCCAGGGGGGTCGCGGGTCGGCTGGGGGGGCGGTCGGAGGTTCTTGGGGGGGGCGGTCGTTGGGGGGGGAGGGGGGTTTGCGTCGAGGGCAGGAGGGCCTGGGATCCCTCCTGCCCGTAATGTAGTGCGGGGTGGGGTTAGGGGGTCGCCGTGGCCAGGAGGGTTTGGGCTCCCTCCTGGCCCGATATTGTTGGGGAGTCGGCGGTCCTTCGGGGTGGGGGTGCGAGTGGTCATGCCGGGGGGGGGGGGATGTATCGGACGTCGGGGGGGGGCATCAGGCTTTCAGGATGGGGACAGACCTTCAAGGGGGGACAGGACTTCAAGGGGGGACAGTGCACGGAAAGTCAGGGGGGGTGAACGGAGAGTCGGGACAGCGCACGGAAAGTCAGGGCAGTGCACGGAAGTCAGGGGGGGTGAACGGAGAGTCGGGACAGCGCTCAGAAAGTCAGGGCGGGCGAAAGGAGCGTCGGGCATCATGCGCGGTATACCCGTGAGCGCGGTATACAAAAGTTTTTGTACATATCATCGTGATTTCTGCGCGCTATACCCGTGTGCGCGTTTTACACGGGTGCGCGTTATATCCGCGAAAATACGGTACTGGCAAACTACAAAAAAAAGGAACAAAGCATATGCATAGGCATCGCTATGGGATGGCATGGGGTAGCAAGTGCCACCCCAAAATATTGCCTTGCCTCCCCAGCCAAAGACTGGATGAAACTAGCACCAGGTTGCATGGCAGCTCCAACCCAGGCTGCACAATTTCTATGCTGCTCTTTGAACCACAGGGTTCTGTGTCTATGGAGCCTTGCCAGTTCAATCATCATCTGTCTTAACCACAGTTTTTGTGGTTCTCCTATTTTGTATCAAGTAAAGGTCTGCACGTGTTCAATTGAGGTGAATGATTCTGCTAGCATGTGATAATGTCCGCGTA